>NC_089268.1:25288163-25643163 GCF_963930625.1 Muntiacus reevesi | reverse complement strand
TCTAGGGTGCATGTAAGTGGAAAAAAATGTAAGACTTTCTTTGGTGGTTAATAAAAGATCATGGGGAAAAAGCCTCAGTAGCTTGTGTTAATCATTAAACTTGCCCCATGGTCAGCTCTGAATTTTTTGTTTAGCACAGGTTTGGCTGGGACAGGAACGAGTTAGGTGAGTTACAGTCCGACGCAAGTAAGTTACCTATGCCGCTGCAGGTGGGCTCTAGCCAGGTAACACGGCCACCGGTTTCTAAGGGGAACAAGGTCATTCTGAAAGGAACAAGGTCATTCTGAAAGGAAAGCGCTCCTCCCTTGAGTCCAAAGGAGAGAGAAACAGGAAAAGGTACTGTTGGGTTCAGAAATGTCTCTGCTGTGTGTTTTCTAGGCATCGCCTTTTTGCTCATATGTTAAACAAAGGAAGGCTGGGGGATAGATGTAGCAACCTTGCAGGTCTGTCTTTCAAAGTTCCAAAGGGAAGGGGGCTGGGAGGGGGAGAGAGAGGAGGAGAAAGAATGAGGGCAGAGTGGGAAGAGAGAGACAGAGGGGAGAGAGCTGACCCGATGCACACAGCTCTCCTCTGCTTGAAAATATTCTGGTGAAAGTATTTAAATGGAGGCTGGGTTTGTTCTTAGGAAGAATTAGTGGATACTCATATTAAGAGAAAATACATTTGTTATTGGTTTGATTGCTCTATGTTAGAGGGAAGATGTAGGTCTGAACATGGAGGTTTTTTAACAATTAATTTTTATTGGCGTATAGTTAATTTACAATGTTGTATTAGTTTCTACTGCTCAGCAAAAGGAATTAGCCGTCCAGGGACATATACCTCCTCCCTTTTGGACTTCCATCTGATTCAGGTCTCCACAGTGCTTTGACTAGAGTTTCCTGTGCTTTATAGTATGTTCTCATTAGTTATCTGTTTTATACATAGGATTTATTGATAGTGTATATGTGTCAATTCCAATCACCCATTTCCTCTTACCTGCCCGCCCCCCGCCCAACCCAGGGTTTTAAGAAAATCAATACGTGACTATTTACTTCTGATGTTCTAAATTTGGGAGTAGGCACCAAAATAAAATGTTAAAATCTCAGTCAGATTGAAAATCGACTCTCTTGTGCCTAACATATTTTGTTAGGTGTGACATTTCTGTTGGGTGTGACAAGTAAATAAAGTCTGATGCTTTTGGACTGTAAGTAACTCCTGGGTACTTTTCTCTAGGCAGTAGATGTATTTCTGAAAATTAATTGTTTGAAAAATGAATCCTATTCCAAATAGGTGTAAAATATAGAGAATTTTACAAGTTAAAGAAACACCTGCTTAAACTACTTAAAAACTTTAGAACTCCTCTTGTAAATGAGAGTAGCTTCTGCCCCTACCCCAACTGCTGGGTACTTGAGGGCAGGTACAAAGATAATTCATCTCTGTTTTCCCAGCTCCAGTGGTACAGAATCTGCCTCTAATACAGGAGACGTGGCAGGAACTGCGGGTTCGATCCCTGGGTTGGGAAGATTCCATGGAGAAGGAAATGGCAACCCACTCCAGAATTCTTGCCTGGGAAATCCCAAGGATAGAGGAGCCTGGAGGGCTACAGTCCATGGGGTTGCAAAAGAGTTGGACACGACTTAGTCACTAAACAACAGCAGAAAGCACCGTGCCCAGCATATATTAGCCATACGATAAATGTTTGTGGAGTGGAATTAACTACAGGTGGTAATCCATTGCACTATCTTAATTCGGATGTACCTATAAGATATGTTTATTCTTCAGCTTTTTGTAGATACTCTTTTTCTGGGCATTTATTTATTTATTTATTTTGTAATGGTAAAACTGTTTTTTTTTGGCTTCAGTGTTTTCTTAACCCCTCCCCCCCAATATCAGTGAAAGGGGTCTGTTATATTGAGGATATGATGTTAACGTGTGGAGTCTTGCTTTACCTGTTACAAGGTCAAGAGGGGTGGATGCTGGAGGAGGTCATGGACAGGGCGTGACCACTAGTCCATCTGCAAGCAGGTCTTCTCCCACCCCACCCCGTGTACTTGAAATGTACATTTTGCCCAAAGCTTCCACAACAGGAGCTGTTTTCAAACATGAAGTTTTGAGAGAGCCATGTGGCATTGAGATCATTGGGATTGAACACGTGACTGAACTCTGTTCAAGCCTCTGTATAAACTTCTAAGATTGTGATGGGTGGAAATCTATTCATCTTGCTAACACCCAAGACAAGCCTTGTATGTAAGTTTTCCTGCTTATGAAACCCAGCACCTGCCAATCTGGAGTGTCTGCCTCCTTCTAAGGTCTCCCCTTGCCCTCTGTATTTGGAGACCAGTTGATTTTTCTCTTAAACCTTTATTTATTTGGCTGCACTGTGTCTTAGTTGCAGCATGTGGGATCTAGTTCCCTGACTTGGGCCCCCTACATTGCGAGTGTGGAGTTTTAGCCACTGGATCACCAGGGAAGTCCGGGTCCAGTTAATTTATGAATCTACGTGGGCGACAGATTCCGTGGAGTGGCAGCTCCTGAGTTGGGTCCCGAAGGAGGCCAGGAGTTCATTAGGGCACAAGGAAGCTGGGGGACTCTAGACAGGGACCAGCAGGATCGAGGCAGAGGCTGCCGTGTGGGAGCTTGCTGGGTGCAGTGAAAGGGGAAGTGGGAACGGAGAGGGGCAGGTCTTGGTGAAACTGCAGAGTCGGGGCTTTCTGTGGGAAGCAGAGAGCCTTTGAAAGGAAAACTGACCTTTGTGATTGTCTTCTTTGTACCAGGCCCTGTGTTAATTTCTTTAGGTATATATCACCTCAGTTATTCTTAATAAAAATCCGCCCAAGTGTTCTTATTCTCTGTTTGACGTGATAGAGGTTTTGCTTTGAATTGAAAGCATTAAACAGGACAATGCCACAGTGAAGGCAGCGTTTAAGGAAGATGATCCAGGCATTGTGGATTGAGGTAGAGGGACCTGGGATCCTGGGGTCCAGTTTGGAGGGTCCAGCTTTTTCTTCCAGTTTCTCCCTCCCTGTTTCCTCTGCTGTGAGGGTGAGATGCTGCTGCTGCTGCGTCGCTTCAGTCGTGTCCGACTCTGTGTGACCCTACGGACTGTAGCCTGACAAAATCCTCTGTCCATAGGATTCTCCAGGCAAGAGTACTAGAGTGGGTTGCCATGCCCTCCTCCAGGGGAGCTTCCCCACCCCAGGATCGAACCCCGGTCTCCTGCATTGCAGGCAGATTCTTTATGGCTGAGCCACCGGGGTAAGATAATGTCTTCCAAATTTCCATTAGCATCAGTTTTTCAACCTGTTACCATGTTTAACATTCATTTTCTTAAGCTCTTTTTTTGCGTGTTGATTGCTTCCTGGAGGACAGACTTCCAGAAAACAAAACAAAACAACCCCCCACCACCCCAATCACCGTTAGCTAGTATTTTGACTCTGGAATTTACTTACTTTTAAAATGTAAATGTTTGTTTAAGAATAAGTTAATGCAAGAGGTTACTATTACTTACCTAGCTTAAGTATGCATAAAATAAGTGAATGAGACAAGGAGAGGGGGTAGAATAGTGATGATTTTATGTAAAATTCTTAGATTGTCCTTTTCTTGCAAGTTGGGATGATGGTGGGTCTCTCAGAAGATTCTAGGGTCCTGTTGGTATAATCTCTTTAATTGTCCAAGTTTTAACCCAGCAAAACAATTGTATGTAAGTAAAAATGATAGTCATTGTTTTAAGTTTGTTTTTATAAAGCTATGCTGCTCCAATCAAAATTGAAGATGTGTTTAATGTCTGAGCAATTTTGAAAGGATCGATTTCAGTGGAAAAGATGACTGGCTGGCTGATCTCTCTGACAAGTATCAAAATACTACTTTTGGCAGGTGAGTGAATGTGTTTTGAAGAGATTTTAGGGAGACCACAACAGGTTACCTTGAGAACTAGTTTATTGATACTTAAATATTATTGGGAAAGATTGAAGGCAGGAGGAGAAGGGGATGACAGAGGATGAGATGGTTGGATGGCATCACTGACTCAATGGACATGAGTCTGAGCAAGCTCCGGGAGTTGGTGATGGACCTGGAAGCCTGGCGTGCTGCAGTCCATGGGGTCGCAAAGAGTCGGACATGACTGAGCAACTGAACTGAACTGAACTCAACTGAAACATCATTGGGGATGACATACTAGTGTCTGCTCTAAGTCTGAATTTTCTCTGCTTAATATTTTTTTTCTGTTTAGTAGTTGAGGTTGTACATTAAACAGTTATAAATAAATATATACTTTAATTTTTAACAGCCAGTGGAAGTGTTATAGCCATGCTTTCCGGGAAACAAACTCACTCAGAAGGACAATGCAGATAGTGGAGTGCAGTTTATTACACCGGCGGGACCAAGGCAGAGTCTCCTCTTAGCCAAGGGCCCTGACCAGCATTTGTGAAAATCTTTTGTACCCCATGTGTACATGTCCAAACCCACCAGCTCAAATCCCTTGAGGCTTACAAAGGACGGGTAAATACAAACACAATAACCCCATCGTTCACGTGTTGTGTGTTCAAACAGTTAATAATCAATAAGCCTGTGGTTACATTCCGATAGATACTGTCCGGAGGCAGGGGTGATTAGTGTCTGTTTTCTCTTAGGCAATGAGTGACCTGGATGTGATCTTCAAGATTCCCCTGCCCAGAGGGGGTCTTATCCTTCCATTGTCGTTCCCACAGGCGCTAAGCACAGAGTTCAGAGTCCATTGGAGAGGTGGCCGAGCACGATCAGCACGGACAGGCCTGAGATGGAGTCCAGGCCCTATGAATTCCTTCTTCAGAAGTTGCTGTTATAGTCTAGAGCTTTTAATAATAACTTATAATCTTCTTTTTATACTTCCTTTTTGAGCTATACGATGCAGTTCTTTTTAGATTTTATTACTTTATCTTCCCAAAGGAAGGCTTAGCCTGTCTTAGCAATGAATGGCCAACTAAAATTTTCTTTTCTGAAATTGTGTCTCTACTTTTCTCAGCGAATTCAGTTATCCTCTGTATCTTCTTGGGGGCTTCACAGGTGGCGCTAGTGGTAAAAAATATGCCTGCCAGTGCAGGAGATGCAGGAGACACAGGTTCAATCCCTGGGTCAGGAAGATACCCTGGAAAAGGAAATGGCAACCCACTCCAGTACTCTTGCCTGGAAAGTCCCATGGACAGAAGAGCCTGGGCTGCAGTCCATGGGTCGCAAAGAGTCGGACACGGCTGAAGCAACTGAGCGCACACATATCTAATACAGCTTTGAGGGCGAGTGTGATCTGGTCTGGTCAGAGTGCCACCAATGATGGTGTTCTTGTGAATGTGCCTTTACTGTTAGTGCAAGTTCATGTTCCCAACGTAGAGTGAGGCCAAACAAACTGAAACGTCAGAGTTTGGAGCAGAGAAATGTTTATTGCAGGGCTGTGCAAGGAGAATGATAGCTCATCTCCTGGTGGGGGTGGGAAAGAAAACAAACCTGAGTTCCCTGCAGGGTTTCAGCAAAGTCATTATAAAAGCCAGATGAGAGTCGGGGGTCGAGTGGGAAGGTGGGGGGGAGGTGGGTCATTGGGTCAGCTGTGCACAATTCTGACTGATGGTGGTGAGCAAACAGGATGCTGTCACAGAGGTTAACATTATCAGTCCTCAGGCTCCTGAAGGCCTGGGGCTCTGTGCTGAGGCTCATCAAGTAGTTAAACATCTTCCATTTGGTGGGGGATTTTCATATTTGCAGAGCAGCTTAGGAAATGCTAATCAAATACTGTTACCCCAATGTTTCAGAGAGGAGGTAAAGCAGAGGCTATGGGGAAAAGCCTGTCGACCTCCCCCCCACCCCCTCCTGGGAAGGCCCCATGGGGTCCTACTCAGTTACATCATCACTCTGGGCACTGTGCCACCCACATATAAGTACCCGGAAGCCCTGGGCTTGCCAGAGTTGGCGTGGCTTTGATGATCCTTTAACTTTTCTGATATAGAAACTGCAAAGTGTTTTGTAGGCCTCACTGAGGAGCTGACTGATTTTTGCTGGCTTTACCTCGGACAAGGAATGTCCATCCAGGAGCACCCTCAAAAGATGACGCATTGATAACGTCATTCTCAGCCTACAGTCTGTATGGGAGAACCCAGTTTAGCTTAGTGTGCGAGTCTATAGTGTTGCTTTTTTTTTTTTTTAATTCCATCAACTGATTCATGCTTCACTGCTTCTCTGAGCAGGCAAAGCAAAAATTTAGAGGATTCTCTATCTATTTGGGGAGTCATTCTGATCATGTATTCAAAAGAGGATGGTGTGCTGAGTAGGAGGATTAAAATAGAGACAGCTTCTGAAAGTTTATGGGAAGTGGAAATATTAGAAATAAGTGGTAACTGTAAAATATGACCTGATGAATAAAGAGTTCACCTGCAATTCAGGAGACGCAGGAAACACAGTTTCGATGCTTGGGTCAGGAAGATCCCCTAGAGAAGGGCATGGCAACCCACTCTAGTGTTCTTCCTTGGGTAGAGGAACCTGGTGGGCTATAGTCCCTGGGGTCACAAAGAGTCGGACATGACTGAGCTCCTGAGCACACACACGCACATAAAATATGACCACCTGATTAAAGAGTGAGAAAGAGGGAAGACATATTTCGGTTTTCAATAGGAACCAAATGTATCCTTGAGGCTTCTCCCAAAGGAAGTGGAAATTCAGGATAATCTTGGTGAACATTGGGTTTTTGGATGTCTAGGATCAGTCAGAACTTTTTCTAAAATGCGAGTTTTGAAGGTGTGATTCTCCAGGCTAAAAGCACAGTGGCACTTTGTCAGAAATGCAAATTCTTGGGCTTTACGCAGATTACTGAAGCAGAGACTGTGGGGTGGGGCTGTTGTTCTAGGCCTGTATCAAGCCCTGTTGGTGATTCCGAGGAATGCTAAAAGAAAGCTGGGGGACTGAATTTGCACAGTGAAGCCAGTGTTTCTCCTCTTCACTTACAGTGCCTTGTCTGAATATCCACATTGAACCTGAAGAAGGTAGCCTCGCAGGGGGGACATGGATCACAGTCATTTTTGATGGTAGGTTTTGGTCTTGCTGAATGCAAATTTCTTATTTACTGATCTAAAGAATCCTAAAGGATGTGAGTCTTTGGTTTTCTTCTTGTCTAAGGACAGATGTAAAAGAGGTCCTGAAGGGGGATGGACCTACTGAACACCCTCTCTGTTACTATTAATAGATGCCCACTTGCTAATGTCACATCACACCATTCCGTGTTTGGGTCCATTTCCTTATTCGGAGCTGTGGAGTGGACTCAAGGAACCCTGATGAGATGATCCACATGTAGCATAGAACTTGGCAATGCCACTCCAGAACCTTGGTTATCTTCCTTGTTGATAATCCCACATGCGGGAGTTTCTAAATCACGGTTCAGTGTCTCCATCTTTCTCCACAATAAAGAGTAACTTTCAGGATTGGAGAAATCTTTCCTGGATCTAGATGGATGGACCTGAAAAGAAAATTTTTTAAAAAGTAAAGTCTTAAATGAGAACACTCATTCATATGGCATTCCGAATGCCTTTGGAAATAAGGAGCCTTTGAATTTTAGGTAAACTCAGTGCCTCCCACTGCCCCCATGTGGCGTGTTTTTGTATTGCCCAGTGTGGACTACAGCTCTGTTCAGCCTGAGACTCCCCTGCGCCTTATGTTCAGGTTTGGAGCTGGGTCTCCTTCAGCCTGCCAACGGCTCTCAGCTGGAGATCAACCTGGTGAATGTGGCTCTGCCCACGCTGCCCAGCATCCCCTGTGACGTCTCTCCTGTCGTCCTGGATGTTCCAGCCGTGATGTGCAGGACCAGGTACCCGGGACTGAGAAGGCCAGATGGGATGAGTACTTTCTTCATCTCTGTAGCTCTGGGTGGTGAATTACAGCAACTCGTGCAGTGATTGCATTTACCAATATAGTTCCCTATCAGGGCTTTAGGGCTTAATGAGGATGAGATATGGGAAAGGATGAGACTGTGGGAAAGATTTTTGAGAATTTTACAATATTTATAAGGAGGAGTTGGATTATGTTTCCAGTTGTTGATTTTTTTTTGCAAGGTTGCTATTGCTATTCAAATTTTAGTAAATGAGGCCATTTTACCATCTTCTTCCCTAGTGGCTCAGATGGTAAAGAATCTGCTTGCAGTGCTGGAGACCCGGGTTCAATCCGAGTCAGGAAGATCCTCTGGAGAAGGGAATGGCGACCCACTCCAGTATTCTTGCCTGGAAAATTCCCTGGCCAGAGGAGCCTGGGCCGCAAAGGGTCAGACAGGACTGAGCAACTATCACTTTTGGAGTAGGCGTAATTGTAATGACTGTACATTAACTAAAAATCAGTTAGAAAGGAAATTCACTTTAGTCTTCAGTTTCTTTTCTGAGTTCGATGTGATGTTTATAGGATTCCAGATTTTCTACTGTCCTATTTAAGTTTTCGTTGGCCACCAAAGTTTACCCTAGTTCATTCTTTCTTTAAATCTTAGACATGCTGCCTGAAAGTGGACCATTGATTAAGAGAAAAGGAAATTATGATTTCCTTTTGTTTTCTGTTCCCTCTTTCAGGAAAGCTTCCCCTCTTCCACCTCTGCCTATTGAACCAACCATACTGCAAATACTTCCTTGCCCCTAAACAGCCAACTGTGTATCATCTTTCCCTTCCTTCACAGGGGGACAAGTAGGAATTGAAATCCAGGCTTTGAGGAAGGAGCATGTTTTAGGAATTTATCCACATGATGTGTGTGTTTGTGTGTGTGTTACACACTTTTTTGTGCAATTCATCTTCCTTGAGGGAGGACCTTTTTGTAATTCACACAAAGGCACAGTATGCACAATCTTAGTGGCCCTGTTTCCTCAGCTTTTTGTTTCTCCTGACACTATGGCAGCTGCTCACTTTCAGATTCATCCTCATGGAATTAAGTGCTTTGAAGACAGAGGATGTGATTAACTCATCCTTGTAATCCTTATGATGCTGAGCACAATATCTTGCTAGTAGAAGATGCTCAATAGATATTTCTTAAACTGAAGTTCCTTATAGCATTACTACAAGGAGAGATGATTTACACAAGTTATATAATATTTTGAGGGATAGAATTCTTGCAAGAACTTGCTATGAAATAAGTCAACGCTCTAACAATTTGTATGTTCTATCTCCTCAACCCCAACATACTAGTAACTTTAAGATGCACCATTGACTTTTTATCACCATTTTAGAAGAAAAGAAAAACAGCCCTCTTAAATGTACTCATTGATTGGAAGATGAATATCAAATTAAATTAGCACTCAAGTGTGGGAAAATAATCAATGAAATACTGTCATTATCATAAAAAGACATGTCTGAGTTTGCAAAATTTGGCACTGGAGCATCTAAAATCAGCACTGCCCAACCAAAATATAATGCGAGCCACAAAGAACACTTAATGTTTTCTAGTAGTCACTTAAAAAATTCAAAAGAAAGAGGTGAAGCTAATTTTAATGATACATGTTATTTAGCTCAACATATCCGAAATAGTGTCATTTTGCATGTAGTCAATATATAAATTATTAATGAGCTACTTTATACCCTTCTTTGCATACAAAGTCTTCAAAACCCAATGTGTATTTTACCTTAATAGAATATCTTAATTGGTACTAGCCACAATTCTTCTTTTTTTAAATAAATATTTTATTTATTTAGTTATTTGGGGCTGCACTGGTCTTTGTTGCTGTGTGCAGGTTTTCTCTAGTTTCGGGGAGCAGGGGCTCCCCTCTAGCTGCAGTGCACTGGCTTCTCATTGCGGTGGCTTCTCTTGTTGCAGAGCACAGGCTCTAGGGTGTGCAGGGTCAACTGTGGCAGAGACTCAGTTGCTTAGCAGCATGGGGAATCTTCCTGGAGCAGGGCTTGAACCCTTCCCTGTCCCCTGCATTGGCAGCCGGATTCTTAACCTCTGACCCATCTGGGAAGTCTGGGACTAGGCACTATTCAGTAATCACATATGGCTAATGGCTAGCACACTGGACAGTGAAGATGTAAATATTTAGGGTAATGCTAAAGATTTTAGGATAAGTTTTGGAGGGGAGACACTTCTAAAATCTAACTCCATATTCATCATATTCTCCTCTCACAAAAATCAGACTGAATGGCAGCCTTGAAAAGGCAAAGAAATCACTGTGATCTTCATGAAAAGAGGAGAGAAGGTCTAGGACTCTCTGGGGGATAAGGGTAGTGTTTATGGGCTGCTGGAATAAGTGTTAAGTCAAGAGTTTTTGGCAACATGTAAAATCAATGTCTTTTATCAGAAAGAGCCTAGGACTCAGGTCTTACTTTGCTCTTCACATTGGTGTTTACATACCCAGGTCCCTTAATCCATTAATTGTTGTTGTTGTTTAGTTGCCAAGTCGTGTCTGATTCTTTGTGACCCCATGGACTGTAGCCTGCCAGACTCTTCTGTCCGTGGGATTTCCCAGGCAAGAATACTGGAGTGGGTTGCCATTTCCTCCTCCAGGACACCTTCCCCAACCCAGGGATCAAACCTGAATCTCCTACAGTGGCAGGAGGATTCTTTACCACTGAGTCACTTGGGAATCCCCTCTATATGGAACTCATTATTTTTTAAATGGAAACTAGAGTAGATTATCTGTCAAAGTCCCTTCCAGCTCTTTACAGGACAGAATTTTTAAAATTTCAGGTACTTTCAATAAAAGATCCATAACTTCTTTTGCTGAAGGATCCAATCTTTAAAGTCTAGTGAATGTATGGGTAGAGGAGGTAAAAAGTGAAATACAGGAATCCTGGGTTAGCTCTGCTTCACAGGTGCAGAGGGCTTCCCAGATAGCTGAGCTAGTAAAGAATCTGCCTGCAATGCAGGAGACCCTGGTTTGATTCCTGGGTTGAGAAGTTTCCCTGGAAAACGGACAGGCTACCCACGCCAGTATTCTTGGGCTTCCCTGGTGGCTCAGCTGATAAGAATCTGCCTGCGATGCGGGAGACCTGGGTTCGATCCCTGGGTTGGGAAGAGCCCCTGGAGGAGGGCATGGCAACTCACTCCCCTATTCTTGCCTGGAGAATTCCATGGACAGAGGAGCCTGGTGGGCTGCCGTCCATGGGGTCCCGAAGTGTCAGACATGACCGAGTGACTAAACACACACACACACACATACACACAGGTGCAGGAAGGAAGTTTGAAGTAGTGAAGTTGGACTGGCAACTTTGGCAATTCGTTTTTTAAAAAAATAATTTTATGCATTATTTATTTTTAATTAGAATATAATTGCTTTACCACGGTGTGTTGGTCTCTGTTGTACAACAGTGTGAATCAGCTATAAGGATGCACATATCCCCTGCATCTTGAGCCTTCCTCCCATCCCCTTATCCCGCCCCTCCAGGTCATCACAGAGCACTGAGTTGAGCTCCCTGTACTACACAGCAGCTTCCCACTAGCTACCTATTTTACATACGGTAGTGTCTAGATATTGGAGAAGGAAATGGCAACCCACTTCAGTGTTCTTGCCTGGAGAATCCCAGGGACGGGGGAGCCTGGTGAGCTGCCGTCTATGGGATCACACGGAGTCGGACACGACTTAAGTGACTTAGCAGCAGCAACAGTGTATAGATGTCAATGCTATCCTCTCAATTCATCCCAACCTCTCCTTCCCCACCATGTCCACAAGTCCGTTCTCTATATCCGTGTCTCTATTCCTGTCCTGCAAATAGGTTCGTCAGTTCTATTTTTTCTAGGTTCCATGTACACGCGTTCATATATGATGTTTGTTTTTCTTTTTTCTGACTTACTTTACTTTGTATGAAGACCTTTTATTCATCTACATCACTATAAATGACTCAGTTCCTCTTTATGACTGAGTGATATTCCATTGTATCTGTGTACCACATCTCTCTCCATTCATCCGTCGATGGCAGTTCATGGGTGATTCATACGGATTTCCACTTTCTGCCCTCAGATCTCTGCCGTCTGAAGCACAGGAGGGTGTGTACTCCCTGGAAGTGCAGGCTGGTGGACAGGTGGTAGGCAGCCCACATCCAGGACCACAAGACAGCTGCACTTTCAAGGTGGGTTCCAAGGATGGAAGAAAGTGTGTTAGCCTGATCTGAGGGTGTGCTTACGCTGTTGACAAGCCAGTTACACCTCAGCTAGGGAGTCTGTCTGCTTTGCCAGGATGAGAGGACAGGTAGATGATAGTTATGGGGTTTCTGAGACTATCTTAAGAAAGTAAGTATAGAGCATGTGAATGTCAGGATCTTGCTAAGTGCTTTATACTCATTAACTTAATACAACAATTTTATGGGGTAGCTTCTTATTATCCTGCTTTTACAGATGAGAAACCTGGGAGTCAGGGAGATTAAATAATTTGGCCGTGTCATCCAGTTCATAAATTGCAGAACCAAGATTTGAATCTACATCTAAATCCTCATGTAAATGGAAGCCCATAGAGGAGCCTCAAAGATTACCATTGGGAATCAGTGCTTCAGCTTACAGAAATCATCTGGAGTGTCAGCGTGGTGAAGGGACTCGGGGACCCAAGTTGTACCTTCCTGTCTGCTTCACGGTTGATTTCTGCTTCTCCGTCCAATCCTCAACCGGAAGGGCATTTGCTGCTGGAATTCTCCTTCAAGCTCAGAGACAGCCAAAAGCAATCAGGGCGGGGCGGGGTGGGTGTGGTTGGGGGAGAGAGAGTTTATGAGCCAATGCCTGGGCTTATTTTAGAGCTTCCATATGCATTAATTTTATGTCGGGGCTTAATGTTGTTTAGTCTACTGCCCATTTCAGATTGGTTTTATTTACTAAAATAATCTCTGAAAGCATAGGTTCTAGACTTTCCATAATGGGCAGTGGTTCAGCTGGGCCCCTTGCCACGGTTGTACTTCCCACAAGGAGCCTCCGTTTAGGAGGGTGCCTAAGAACACAGTTTAGTTATTAATGAATGCTCCTTTACAACAAGTCTTCGTTTTCCAAATTCATCTCTCATACGATCTGCATTTTAATATAGGCAATTCATCTTTAGAATTTGCCATCAATTCACATTTAGCAACTTGTGTCCCCCTGCAAAGGAATCTTGTTTTCCAGAATTTTGCTTCTGCACATATGGGGCAGAAAGAAAAAAAAAATTATTCTTTTTTTTATTAAGACTCGCACCACCACCTCTACACTGTCTCAATGAATAAAACAGAAGAGAGATGGCCGGGCATGGTCCTTAATCACCATGCTGTTTTTGGTTTTGATGGCCTTTCACCCCAGATAATAGTTTTCCTACTGATTAAAAGATTGGGAAGGAGAGAGAGGGGAAAGAAAAGACACACTTCCTAAAATCGCACATTAAAGAAAGCAAGTCCTTCAGTGGTTCCCTGAACTCGGCAAGTTGATGAAAAATCACCAGGGGATGCAGTTAATGAGAGGCATTCTGAGCTGAAGGAAACCCGGTGTCTGCCTTTGTTTAGGGACTGGGACTGGGGGAACTGTGTGTATTAAAAATTAATTCCACCTCGCCAGTCCACTCCAAAGAGCCTGCTGCAGGCACTGACAAGTTAGAACAGCTCACAGAAGGTTTATCAAGCAGCTGGTGGCTTGGCTTTGTCACTCTCATCCTCTGCTTTTCAGCTCCCCATCTTGCTGCTGCCGACCCCACTCGGGCTCAGGGATCAGCATGCGGAAAGCTGGATTTGGAAGCTCATTAATTTTTCAGTCTGTCATGTCTCTAGCTTGGTGGGTGACCAGAGGCCTGTTTCTCTTAAAAAAGTACCGCTTTATGTCATGTCAGCTCACAGAAAATCACAAGTGAAACCCTCCCCGAGGTTTCCCTCTGAGCCTGCTCCACCACCCTGAGGACCTGGGAGGGCTGATCAAGGAGTCGCTTTCTCTCCCCTGCTCTTCTGGAGGAAGGCACACAGCTGAAGGGCAGACCTTGTATTTTAAGCTGGAAATTAACGGGTGTGTTTTCTTGTGTGGTTGGACTTGGTTGTTTTATCTGCCTCCGTTTCTAACATCTGGGAGATGGGGCAGTAACCACTGCTCTATTTCACGAAGCTCCCATGATAAAGTCCCAGTGGGCATGACAGTGGTCTGAACGGTGTCCCGGTGGGAGGTGGAGATCTGGGTGCAGGAGGAGACTGGGAGAGGGTGAGTGTATGTTTGGCAAGTGTGTGTGGAGCTGTGTTAATCTTTATCCTTTGGCGCCATCAGAGACAGCTCCCAGCCTGTGAAGTCACAGCATTCTTATTTTGACCCCCGGACTGTACATATTTCCTGTGCACTCTTTTCTAACCTTTTCTGTTAGGAAGGAAGGAAATTAACCTTGATGACAGACTGCACAGTTGTGTGAATCAATACGTAAGGCCCGCACTTGCTCAGACACTATCAATGTCTGTTGATTCATGATGTCTGATGAGGGCTGGTGATTAATACTGGAGTTACTCTTTAGTGACCTTCTCCCTGGGAAGGTAGACTCCTGGGGTGCTGGAAGCTGACCAAGCAAAACAATTTGCTGTCTTGGCAAACAGGAGGTAGAGTAGGTTTGGGGAGGGAAAGTGGTCTAGGTGTCTATAAGAGATGGGGGTAAGGGTAGCTGGATGGGGAGACTGGGTTTCCTCCTGGGTGAATTATTAGCACATGGCTCAAACCTTGGCCAGGGCTGTCCATCCTTATGATTCTCCGTTTCTTCCTGTAAAAGGAAGAAACAGCCCTGACTATGAAATGCTGTAACCGGGCTAACCCAGAGGATGATAGGTGATATAGAATTCCTGGAATTGTCTCCTTTTCTCCTCTGCTTCTGGGTAGTGGGTCAGTCATCTCAGATGGGGCCTGTACATGCATTCACAAAAATGTTAATGTCTTCTTATACCAGGCTGTGCCCAGGGATACAACCAATGACTTAGCCATTGCCCCTGCCTCCCTGGAACTTATATTTAGCAGATGATGTGCTTCAGGGGGTGACTTGAGTGCCACGACCAGGCTTCCCCTGCCTCTCCCATCAATGCTGGTTTCCTCTTCAGAGAATAATGTTGCTTTTAATTCGTTGAATCATGTTTCCCTCCCAAAAGGCACATTCCATTTTCCTGAACAAATCTCCTTCGCATATCTCTCAAACTTCTAATTTTTCGTGGCTTGCTAGTCCCTACCGAGGTGTTGGCTGATAATAATTTAAGTTGCAATCCTTTCCATTTAAATAAGCAAATTATTGTCCAGAAAAGTTTAAAAAAAACACTTTAAGACCCTAAGATATCAAGTTGCAATAATGGAATTAAAAGGTTGGTATTTTAAAGCATGGCTTGCCTACTTTGCCTTTGGTAAAACATGCTCCTGGTATGACCGGTGGGCAGGTAGAAACAGACTTGCCCAGGTGTGAGTGATAATGGTCCAAGGGAGACTCATGACCTTGTCAGATTCCCTTGACCTCATCTATGGAAGAACTATGATAACATCTATCGTGTCTGCTTCACAGAAATATCATGAAGATGCAAAGAAGTAGAAGTGATTTGAGGAAACACAGTGACTTGCTTCCTGAGATGAAAGATCTGTGAGGAATGACACGCTGCTTGTGTATGTTTTTGTGCTATTCTAATGAAATGCTTACCGTAATAACATTATCTAAACAGTTTTCCAGGGCACAGACACCAATTGTTTACCAAGTTAATCCATCCAGTGGAGTTCCAGGTGAGAAATCTATTAAGAAAGGCATAAATAAGAATCTCTTTACCAAAGCTATTGCAAACTTTTCGACACTGGTAGATGGTCTCTATACACAGGAAAATCTTACCACTTCTCTGATGTCATTTTGAAGGTGAGTGTCAACCTCTGGTTGACTTTAAACCTGGTTTGGTTTCCCCTCTGGGCACTTTTGCTCTATAACTTCACTGATAATCAAAGGAATCCCTATGTGAAACGAAAAAGAGACCAGCAAAATCAAACCAGGTGTTGCTGGAGAACGGAGAAAATAGATATCATCATCACTCTTAAGTTTATAATCATCCACATACTAGCAAACCTTTATTGACCCTTGCTGGGAGCCAGGATCTGTTCTAAGCTTTTGGTTTATGTTATCTCATTAGATCCTCAAAACACCTAGTGCTATAAGAACTATTATTAGTTCCATTATGGAGATGAGAAAATGAGGTACCATGAAGTTAAGTAATTTGTTTAAAGGCATATCCCTAATGAGTGGTCAAGCTGAGGATTGGACAGAATCTAGAGTGGGCCCGTGTACCTTACATTGTATTTTGTGTTGAGCTGAGTTGGGGGCCACTTGGAAGGCCATTAGCTCTGGCCCTAATCCTGGGAGCTTGTTTATGAGTTAGAGAGCACAGTGATATGCAGAGACCAAGAGGATAGAAAAGAAGAGAGAGAAAGCTGGTGGGGTTGAGGCTGGACGTAAAAGAAAGGGTTGCAACTAAGACCTGCCAAGTCTACTTTAAAGCTAAGTAGTAAACAGAGCTAGAATTACATACAATTTGCAGTCTGATTCTTGACAAATTCCTGTATCTATTTTAGGTTTTACATTTGTTCAGGGATTCCAGATGGTATAAGTATGGGGATGCAAGTTGTTCAATTTTTACACGTGATTGGGTCTCAGTGCATGAACTGATCTAGTTTCGAATGGCTCAAGAATGTCGAAATGAACATCTGAGTCACTGAAAAGTGTCTGTACTTTTTGGTGCGTGTGTGTATAGACACAGATGATGTATATATTTTTAAAATTATATCCTGAAGAATATGAATTTGGCGTTATTAGTGCACATTATTCACAGATCTGTTCCTTTCTATTCATCTCAATAATCAAGACATGATCATGTTTTGTTAAAAAGAGATGTGACCTGTGAAAGTCACATGCCATCATTTTGCTCCCCCTGCTCTGGTGTTAGAAAACTCCTGTTTGGACGATAGAAGCCTTGTTAGGATGAGAGATGAGGAGGGAGCCTGTTGTGAGAGGTGTGACACAGGGCATCAGCTGGCACTCAGATTCATCAGGGCCATCTCTGCCACCCAGTTTGAGTTCTTCACACTGTCTTCTCCACCTTCGGGAGAACTGGTTGGAGTGGTCCCTCTGGGCAGGATCCACACGGCTGCATCTTCGAAATCACTTTCCAGACGATTACTCTCATTTCCTTTGGGAAGCCTGCCCAGAGTAGCAGCCGCGGAGATGGGGGAGGTGGCGGGGATAGCAGAGATATGTTGTGAGCAGTTGATTTCTTATATGTGGTTAACAGTCCTCCACTGTGACGTGGAATCCAACCCCTACCTCCCCCAGCACATGGTCTGGCTTAGCCATTTGTCAGCTGCTGTTTCTTTGTTTAGAAACAAAACAAAAACTCATAGGAATTCCTAGTTTCTATAACCTGCTATTCGTTTTAAAAATTGTGCCCATCAGTTGTAGAAATCATGCCAGCCAAACCCAGGAAACTGATCATTTAGCCCTAATGAAATGAAGGTGAGTTATTTTGCTAGACGGCAACAGTAGTAGAGACCTTCAGACTCTATGTGCTGTACTGTGATTAGTTGCTCAGTCACGTCCAATTCTTTGTGACTCCATGGACTGTAGCCCACTGGGCGCCCCACAGGGCCCCTCTGTCCATGGGGATTCTCCAGGCAAGAATACTGAAGTGGGTTGCCATGCCCTCCTCCAGGGGGTCTTCCCAACCTAGGGACTGAACCCAGGTCTCCTGCATCACAGGCAATTTCTTTACCATCTGAGTCACCAGAGAAACTCAAGAATACTGGAGTGAGTAACTTATCCCTTCTCCAGGGGATCTTCCCGACCCAGAAATTGAACCAGGGTCTGCTGCATTGCAGGCGGATTCTTTACCAGCTGAGCTACCAGGGAAGCCCTTGGCTTCTGCCAATTCCATGACCTTTGTCTAAGTCAACTAACTTCCCACTCATTCTACTCATTCTCTGGTCAAGTGCCTGCGGTACTTCCTGGAAGTTTCCCATTGTTTTAGGACCAGTCATCCAATGACTGCAGATAAAATCACTTCCTATTAATAAAACATATGCACAGTATGTCAGGAAGCATTACTTCTTGGTCATGTTCTTTTTTAGCCTTAAGTGTAGCCATGAAGACATTCAAAGTCCTCTGAAGTCAGTGGCCTCATGAGCCCTATAGGTGCCCTTTTCTCTTCTAATTTTGAGGTTTTGTCTAGTTAACCAGCACCTCTCTTATCTCTTAGCATCGTGGTACTGGAAGATGACAGCCTCGATGGTTAAATTCTATCTTTATTTGGAAGGCATACTCTTGCATGTTGTGGGATTGTGTGGTGAACTTGAACTGCATTGCCTTGTTATGCTGTGTTTGCTTCAAACCTTGCTTCATGCATTTCCACAGATCTGAATCTATGTGTTTTTCAACTCTAGAGGAAGTCAGCTCACGTAGCATCTGGTATGGGCCCCAGAAGTTTTCTGAGAAGGGGCTGCTCTAGATTTCTTTCCCAGGTCCTCTGAGCAGAGGAGTTGGGGGTAGTGCTGAGAGTGCCCTTGATGAAAAGAGTTGTTGATGCTTGCACCCCTATTCCTACAAACTCAAAAGAGGCGAGTATCAGGGGAAAACTTGCTACCCAATGGGAATCTCTGCAAACTGCATAGAGGAGACCCAGCTGAGAAAGTCATCCATTCATCAGTGAGCAAGGCAGTGCCAACTGTCTGTGGTCCCCATTTTGCCCAATGTTTGAACATGAGTATTTTTGTTGAATGAATAACATGTGCAGTGGCTCATTCTTTAAGCCAGGGCTCTGTTGCTCTCTCACGTCCTTCTTTCTGACTTCCTACCTGGTTGGTTCATCCGTGACATTTATCTTTTGTACTCTGAGATACAGAAAAAAGTTTAGTATTTTTGAATATCCATTCAGATCGTGTGATATGAGCCTTCTTTTATCACATGTGTCCAGAGGAAAGTCACATGGAGCACTCCCAAAGAATATTATACTTAAATCCTGTGTAGGTGAGTGGTCTATACACAGCCAAGAGCAGGAAACAAAGCAGTGTATTTCAGCAGGCCCCTCCCTCCCTTCTTCTATCCCTCCCTCCCGGGGACTGAGGAAGCCCTGCTATTCCTTCTGCTCCATACCTACGTGATAAAGCCTGCAATGGCAATGATTGATTGTTTTTGTTTCTTTGATATCAATGACTGGGTCATACTTGGTGATCCTTTCCTGTTGTACAATTTATAAAACTGTGTTCATATTCTGAGTCACGAACAGCTTGGCCATTTTGAGTAGAGGTAACTGAAAAAGAAATACAGTTTATGTTATATATTTAGAGTGTGAGCTGAATAGGTTAATTAAAAAATTTTTTTTTCAAACAGGAAAGCTAATACATGTGTATGGCTGGATTATCACCGGAAGGTCGGAAACTTTTGATTTTGATTCTGAGTACATTGATAGGTAAGTGTGAGCTTGTTTCTGCATTCGACCTGTTACTGTTATGCAGGATTGCTCCCTGAGACTGGCTTCCTTGATAGCAATAAATTGTGAGCAGTTGGCACAGAAGTGCTATTTTCCTCTTTGCAGTTTATGGTCCCTGGTGAGCTGGGCTTCAGCAAACTTGGCTAATGTAATTGCAACTGGTCGATTAAATCGGTCCATTTATTTACTGACAACTAGTCACTCTGGGCACAGTGTGAGTTGTACTGTAATTGCATCTGTGGATTTTCTTTCTTGATTCTTCCCCTTTTCCCTCTTGTTTCTCAGGCTGGAGTAAATCCTTTATGAGCATGTGTGAACTTGACCACTGTAACATCCTTGTTTGTTATCCATCTGTGTATTTAGAAATTCTGTTAGTGTGATCAGAGGAAAATGTGGAAAATGTACCGAAAGCCATTGGATTATTTTTAAAATTTACTTTATTGAAGTCTAGTTGATTTACAATGTTGTGTTGATTTCTACTGTACAGCAAAGTGATTCAGTTATATATATATATATATATACACACACACACATATATATATACATATATATACACACACATATATATATATATATACACACACACACATTCTTTTTCATATTATTTTCCATTATGGTTTGTCACAGGACACTGAATATATTTCCTTATGCTATACTGTATGACCTTATTGTTTATCCATCCTATTAATATATGTAATAGTTTACATCTGTTAATCCCAAACTCCCAATCCTATCTTCCTCCTCTTCTCCTCCCCCTTGGCAACCACAAGTCTATTTTCTATGTCTGTGAGTCTTTCTGTTTTGAAGATAAGTTCATTTGTGTCATATTTTAGTTTCCACATATGAGTGATGTCATATGGTGTTTGTGCAAGCAATTGAGTTTTTAATATTTTGGGGGAATGATTAAGGCTTCTCTAGTAGCTTAGTGGTAAAGAATCTGCCTGTCAAGCAGGAGAAGTGGGTTTGATCCCTGGGTCAGGAAGATCCCTTGGAGAAGGAAATGACAACCCATTCCAGTAGTCTTGTCTGGGTGATTTGATGGAGAGAGAACCGTGGTGGGCTACCGTACATGGGGTTGCAAAGGGTTGGGTACATGGATGCCTATGTGACTTTTTTCATTGGAGACTTTTAAAGTGGAAAGTGATACTAGTGAATCCTTCATGCCAGGGAAGGGGGAGAACAGAACGGAAAGTATTGAAATTGAGATGTTCGTGGGAAGCTCTAAGCAACTGTGGTTACTCAGCATGAAGCAGTTATAGTGGGGATTTATAAGGTAGAAGGACCACAACCTCATGAGATGCTCTGCTGAGAGACGCCACATAGTATGTCTAATTTTCCCTCCACCCTTTGGATGGAATGGGGGGGATCCTCATGTTCTGCTACAGATCTTTGATTTTGAAGTTGACAACTTTCAGGATCTACATTTCTGGCATAAAATAATGGTCAGGGAATTCCCTGGCAGCCCAGTGGTTAGGAATCGACAGTTTTCACTCCTGTGGCCCCAGTTGGATCCCTAGTTAGGGAGCTAAGATACAGCAAGCTGTGCTGCAGCCAAATAATAATAATAATAATAATAATAATGGTCAACTTGTCTTGAATGGAAATTACTCTTCCCGTGGAAGCTTGAAGCCACAGGTACATCCTTGATGACATGCCATACTCAGTACTTGGTCTGGGATACTGTTTAGGAGGAACAAAGGCATACACTCCTCAGTGGCTCTGTGTAAACCCCGTAGAGTCAAGGGGGAGATTATGACGATTTTTCTGGAAAGGGGCAGTGCTCCCTCACTGGTGTGAAAGTGTGGGCCACAGACGAGTGTTATGCACCCTGCCCTTGGGTTGAGGGTCTGATTTAGCATCTCCTCGGGGGGCAGTCCCCAGCTACCTGCACTAATGTCCCATAAGTTAAGACATGAATGTTCATAACAATGTTTCCTCTGAGTTTTTCCAGAAATGTTTGCAGAGAGCCCTCCCTCTTGACTTGTGTCTGTTGTTTCCTTTTTGTATCCAGCCCACTGATTTTGGAAGCTCAGGAAGACAAATGGGTCACTCCTTGCTCTCTCTTGAACAGACAGACAGGATCCCTGTGAGTATCTTTCTTGCCAACATGTTATGTTTTCAGGTTCTCCCATGTGGGCATAGTACACACACAAACATCTATTTTTAATTTAAAGCACCCATGCCTGTTGACTGCCTTATCTTTAGACTTCCTAGAAATTGCACAGTCATTGATTCACAATGCAACTTGAAGTGGGTTCAGAAAGCTTTCTTGAAAACGCAGGTAGCTAATAATAAGTGCTTACTGCATAAACACTTTCACACTAAGGCAGCCAATAACCTTGTAAGAACATACAGCTCTTAGTCTCACTTTACAGATTTGGGAGCTGAGGCACAGAGAGGTTGAATAATTGCCCAGAGTCTCACGAAGAGCAAGTGGTAGAGCTGGGATCTGAACCTGGGTTCACTCACTAGCCTCCGGAGTTCATCTCTTAACCACTGTACTACATCCAGAGTTCATCCTCTCACCGACTGTACTGTATCGACTAGCCCGGGGGGTGGGGAGAACACTAAAGTTTCAATTGTTCAATTGTATATTTATGACAAGGAAAATTTAGAAAATAAGAATCTATGTGTTTACTTTTCAGATAATCAACATTTTTCTGGCTTTTTCAAATCACTCGGGACTGAGTGGATTAAACTTCTGTATCCAATGGCTTAGCTTTTAGGACTAGTGTTTAGAAGAGGCAAATTGTATAATGTGGTTTCTTCCTGTTATCTTTTTTTTATTTGTTTGCTCAGAATTTTCCTGTTTCAGGTTCATACTTGCTAATAGGCTTTTTTTGGGGGGTGGGTGGGCAGTGATAATGATCTTGCTGTCCTTGTCATAAAACAGACTTTGGAAAGAAAGGACCCAAAGAAGGTGAGGTGTACGTTAAATTTTGTCTCTCACACTGTGTGTTTGACTGACAGTGTATGTATTGATGATAACTCTAGTTAGAATTTTATTTTATTTTACTTTATAACTTTTCCGGCTAAAGAACCAGAACTTCTGAAATGAATTGCCAGGTAATTCTTATCTCTTACCTTTTCCTCTTCTTTCCCTAGCTATCCTATTCAGGAAGACCATGGTCTTGGGACTCTGCAGTGTCGTGTGGAAGGCAACTACATTGGTCTGTTTGAGAAGTAACAAAATTTTAAAGTCTTATCCATCTTTGTCTCTGTGTCCAGAAAGAAACTATTTCAAGAATTGGTCTTCCTGAGGATGATAATAATAATTATCATTTGTTGAGAATTCTCTGAGAGACG
Organism: Muntiacus reevesi; assembly: GCF_963930625.1. NCBI lineage: Eukaryota > Metazoa > Chordata > Mammalia > Artiodactyla > Cervidae > Muntiacus > Muntiacus reevesi. The sequence goes on along the minus strand of NC_089268.1, from coordinate 25,620,495 downwards.
CTATAGTAAGCAGCTTAAATATAAACTAAATTAAGCCTCACGCATGTACCTGTGAGGCTGGTGGGATTGTTCTTGCTTTATAGGTGAGAAAGTTGAAGCTAGTAACCAGTGGAGCAGGATTTATCATTCTTGGTCTAACTCCAAGCCAGTTCTTGCCTGCTCTATTGCTATTACATTTATCCTTTTATTGTTAGATGTTGCCATTGCTGATGGTGCGAGTCTGGAACTTGTTTATTTCGAGCAGTGTTAGAAAAGTTAAGGTGTGGGTGGTACCTTGGTGATCGCTGGACTTCTTGGCTTTATGATAGCAATGTCCTGGCCCATGCAGTTCATGCAGGTTCCTGTATTAATGTTTGTTTCTGTCTGTTACAGGCTCCCAGAATGTTAGTTTCTCAGTATTTAACAAAGGAAAGTAAGTAACTGGGAGGAAGCAAATTTATTTTTATCTTACATTATCTACTCTCTTGTCTTGCTTAGTTTTCTTTAACCTTTTATAATGGAAAATTTCAAATGTATACAGAGTAGTGTAATAACACTCCACATACCTACTTGATTCTTTTTTTTCACCTGAGTGAATATAATTGTGTCCTGTGCACTCATTTTGAAGTGATGTAAATGTTTCAATATGATAAAGATACAGGATTTGGGGAATTACTTCTTAAGTAATCTCATAATACTTGAATTTTAAAACAGTACAAAGTTCCATAAAGTGCTTTGTGTCATTCCAGGAAATGCCTTCTTCAAGATGGAAAGGGTCCAGATTTTATAGAACTCTGGAGAGAGAAATGTGGAGTCTGGATTTCTGCTTGCCTTACCTCATGTTCTGACACTATGTACTTTTCAGTACTTTTCCTGAAAAGGGCATTGCCTAGCTGATATTAATTTCATTGTGAAGATAATAACACATGACCTACAGCTACTCAGCTCAACACAGGGAGATTTGCTCTCTGTGTCTCTGTCTCTTTTTTAGAAAGGAATGAAACTTGTATTATTGAATACCTCCTAAGGGCCAATTCCACACCAAGCCCTTTCACATTCATTATTCCATTTAATGGTAGTCACACTCTGTAAAGTAGGTATTGTTATTCCCATGTAATTTTCTAGATCAGAAAACAAACTTTGCCCCATTGGTATTCTCTAGTCATCAAAAGGAGCCGATATCTAAACAGTTTTAAGGATCACTAAAAGTTAGTGATCTTCTTTCAAGCAGTCAATCTAAAAAATGAAATCCCAGGTGCAATTTTCATCCAAAACACAATTTTGTGTTTTTTTTTTTTTTTTTGTAGGTCAGTGATACACAAGGATGCATGGCTGGTCAGTGCCAAGCAAGACCTTTTTCTCTACCAGACGTACTCAGGTACCATTTTCCTTCACTGTGTATTTTTCACCCCTTCCCTCACACCACCCTGGACCTTGGACTCTGTGCCTTCCTGCTGGCTATTTCTCTATGATCGTTAACACCTGAAGCTTTTCCTGCAGTCATTGCTGGCCCTTTGGCTTTGTGTGAGAATAGGTTGCTTGTTGAGTGTTGGCTTTAGTTACTATATTAAATTTTTGAATATTAAATTTAATATTTATTTATTAATTATTAAAAATTAAATTTAAAGTAAAATTAAAATACTAAAAATGGCTTGGTCATAGATTTTTATACAAAATCTAGGGATATAGACTGAATAATAGAAAGGGGAATCATCCTTATTGTACGTTCTAAAAGAAAAGAGATGGCACTAAAAAAATCTAAAAGCACATTTTTGTAGTTACTTTAACATCTCACCTCTGAGTATTCATTCAAGGATTTATGATTTGCTGATACAGATGCTAAGTTTGTGTTGCTATCTGATGAGTATACAAAAAAGCAAAATCTGAAAAGCTGGAAACTTGCGTGAAATTGTGTACTCAGTCCAGGAGTAGAAAGCTGACTACTGAAAATGAGTGCTAGGTTCTCAAGTTGAGTACAGTCTTAAAACCACGGAAAAGCTGTGAGGCTGATTCAGATCCCAGAGGCAGCAGAATCTACCTTTTCCAAAAGTGCAAGAAATTTCCTAAGTTGAGGAGTCGATGCCATTCACTCTCTAGGTGGCCTATCTCCGTCAAAGCTGAATTTTGACTCTTGCTTTTGTTTTGGAGTGGTAATCACTCATAATTAACCTCTTTGTACCTTGAGTTAATCAGAGAACATGACTACTTGTTCCCTTTGAGGGGATGAAACTTAGAACTCAAAGTTTGATCGTAGGAGGGGAAAAGATCAGAAAAAGTTAAATTCCTGGGGACTTGTGGCATACGACAGTATAACTCATTCTTTTGCTTAGAGCAAATCACAGACTCACACGTGTAAATTGAGACCTTGACCAATGCATGCAGAGTTGATGCCTCCAAAAAGTATAATCTCTTGTTCTGTGATGTATAAATAGGGTCCTTGAATTGAGGAGACAGATTTCCTAAGAAAGCCTCATGGTACGCAGGGATTTTTGTTGATAGCATGAGCAACCATGGAGAAACTGCATGGGAAAAACTGCATTTCCCACTCTTTTCAAATACTGATCCTGTATAGTGGCTCAGACGGTAAAGAGTCTGCCTGCAGTGTAGGAGACACAAGAGATGTGGGTTCAATCCCTGGGTTGGGAAGATCCCCTGGAGAAGGACATGGTAACCCACTCCAGTATTCTTGCCTGGAAAATCCCATGGACAGAGGAACCTAGCAGGTACAGTCCATGGGGTCACAAAGAGTCAGACAGGACTTAGCAACACAACAGCAGCAACATGATTATGTTATTATTTGGGTCACATCCTGGATTATATTTGGAAGCTTACTTTTCTTTTCCTCTTGCAGAAATACTGTCTGTGTTTCCAGAAACCGGGAGCCTTGGGGGAAGAACAGACATCACAATTACAGGAGACTTCTTTGACAACCCTGCCCAGGTTACCATTGCAGGTAAGTTGAAATGACTGAAAAGAGTTCACAGATTTGAACACTGTAGGTTATTATATATCTATCTCTTTTGGCTTGGAGAGGGTGGAGGGGAAGCAATCTTTGCCTCTTCTGATTCCTCCTGGGACCCTGTTTCATGGTCTTTGTCCTATGTTTGGTTGAGACTGGGAAAAGGAGGGGATTTTGACCCTGCAGCTCTGAAAACATGTAACAGAGATAGAATGTCCTGCTGCAGATACACTCACAAATCAGAGCAGGTCCCTTTGGTGTCCCCATCTGGGGAGGGAAGAGAAGCAAGAACATAGCTCCTCTTCACAAAAGTATTTCTTTTAAGGGCTTCCCTGGCAGCTCAGATGGTAAAGAATCTGTCTGCATCTCAGAAGACCAGGGCTTAATCCCTGAGTTGGGAAGATCCCTTGGAGAAGGGAATGGCTACCCACTCCAGTATTCTTCCCTGAAGAATTCCATGGATAGAGGAGCCTGGTGGGCTACAGTCCATGGGGTCCGAAAGAGTGGGACACGACTGAGAGACTAATATTTTCCCTTTTTTTCACTTTTCACTCCTTCTAAAAGGCAACCTCACTCCCTCCTTAGCCCTATTTGTAGGAACAAGGAGGAGAGGGTGGGCATTTGCTGCACAGATTCTTCTGGAATGCCCCTTGGCAAATGCTTTTGTGGAACCTGCCTAGAACCCTTTGTTCTGTCTGACGGGATGCTCTTCTAGCTGGTGACACCAAGGATACTGGACGATGTCTTCATACTCTCCTGTCACAGTTCCTTTCCCTAGCTCCGTCATCTCCAGGGAATGGCATGGCTGGGCATTGCTTTCTTCCTGATTATTCATTCTAAGTGGCCTGTGTTCCACTGCTCTGCATTCTCTCTTTCTTGCCTCCTCCCACAACTTTATCTCTACTCTCCACTTCCGGCCTTTTGCCCTGCAACAGGAGCCTACTTAAGTGTGGTCCTCTGGCCACATCTGTATCTCCATTGATATCGCTACTGACATCTGTATCTAATTTAAATTTCCCCTCAGGCATTCCGTGTGATATCAGACATGTGTCTCCCAGGAGGATTGAGTGTACCACCAGGGCCCCGGGTAAAGGTGCAAGGCTCTCCGCTCCTCAGGCAGGTAAGGAGGTTGCCACGGTGACATTTTTTAACCACAAGGGGCCAGAAGTGGAAAGGAAGGTGTTTGAATCTGGTCTCAGCTGTTTGACTGGCTGCTCAGTGAGCCCTGCATCATGGATCAGAGCTTTAGTTTCAAGGTTTTCTTAGCTTTACTCAGATGCTTGGCAACACTCGGCACTCCCAGCCCCAGGCAGAAGAATGTCAAGTGGGGTTCAGTGGAAACCATGATCCAGGAAGTGTAACTGCCATCAAGATGTTGCCATAGTGATTGGCAGAAAAGCCTGAGCTGCCTCCTCCATCCTCTGGGTCAGTTACACTCTGGCTCACTCTCTAAGAAGACAGAGCAACAGACTGCTTCTTCTATGCTCATAAGACAGTTAGATGAGGCAGAGAGAGGGGTGTAATGGGGGTGCATTTAAATGTTGTTTCTTTGCCCTTGTGGGCAGCTGTCTGTTATTCTGAAAAGCAGAGATGTATTGTGATGGGGCCACCAGAAACAGAGGGGACAGGGGTGCAGGTTCCACTTGTCTTTTTTACTATTTATTTTTGGCTGGATCTTCATTGCTGCACATGGGCTTTCTCTAGTTTTGGTAAGTGGGGATTACTCTTCATTGTGGTGCACGGGCTTCTCACTGTAGCGGCTTCTCTTGTTGCGGAGCCCAGGCTCTAGACCCATGGACTACAGTAGTTGTGGCATGCTGGCTTAGTTGCCCCATGGCAGGTGGGATCTTCTTGGACCAAGGATCGAACTCATGTACCCTGAATTGCAAGGCAGATTCTTAACCACTGGACCACAGGGAAGTCCACCTTCTGTGTTTAAACCTCCTATCCAATGGCTACAAATTGCAAGTGCACTATGGAAGCACTTTTCTGGGAAGCGTTAGAACAGGATCTCAGGTGTAGTTAGGGATGAAGGGTAGTTGGTGTCTGGAGTCCTGCATGCCCCACAAGGGCTGACTTCACAGTTAAACCACAGGCAGGGAAGTTCATCTCCTGAGTCTCATCGAGGGGGACAACTTTCTAAAGAAAGGCCATTCTGGTGTAAAAACGCATGCAAAGCTTAGGCTGGGCATTCTCCAGGTCCTTAATCTGTGGTGTTTACTCAGGGAAAGCTCTAATCCAAGGAAACAAATGACTGTATGAATCAAGTGATGGAGAAAATATGTGTCTGGAAATACACAGGGAATAGAGAGGGAATAGAGAGGCTGATTCCTCTCACAGAGGTTCCTGCTGGAAGCTACCAGGGTTGTGGTAGGGGAATTTCCTGAATGCTGCTGGTTTTTTTAACTTGAAGAAGTAATTTTTATTGCATTTCTAGGCTTCCTTGTTACATTTAGCAGGGAAGTTTGAAGAATGTTGCTCTAAAATAAGATCAAAAGAGTCCTAAGTGTACATTATAAATAAAATTTATATAGAAAACACAACGCGGCAGTTCTGGAGAGTTGACAGTGTCCTTTATACAATGTTTTGGAATTTCTTTTATGGAAGAGTTACAGGGGTGGGGTGGACAGGCAGCTATTAACATTCGATCGTTAGCTCTAGACTCGACCGTTAGCTAGTGACCGTTAGTGCGAGGCCGTTAGTACGAGTTATCGCGAGACCCTTAGTGGGAGACCGTTAGCACAGCAGTTAGAGGTCCTGCTCCGCTAACCGTCGGTCTTGCGGTGGTCCTCTGTGGTTCTCCCACTGAGAGTGCTCTGACAGGCAGATCGCAGTCTCCTCCCCAGGGCCCTCCAGACAGTCTAGTCTCGGGCTGGCTGGCTGGCGAGCTGGGGGTCTCAGGAATAGGATGAGGGTTGTGTCCTGCGGAGCTCCCAAGCCCTCACCCCAGCCGCCCACTGACCTGCCCAGGTCTTGAGTCAAGGGCGACCTCTCTCCTCATCTCTGCCTCTGCGACCTAATGGCGGCAGGGGTCTCCTTGCGTTGCAGTTCATGGGACGCAGCCCCGATTTGGGAAGCCTGAGGATCCTGAGGGGCAGCTGGAGTCCTCTGTGATGATGACTGGGTAAGGTCTGGACACCTGAGGGCACCGCCAGCTGAGAGCTGCCTCCTCAGCTGGACTGGGCACTGGCAGGAGGACCCAAACTTGAGTGCTGGCCGTACGTTCCCTGGGCAGGGTAGCCAGCATCTGCAGGGACCCCGCTCCTCTTAACCAGGACCTGGACCTCAGAGGGTGAAGGTTGAGCCTTGGGACCTTGCTCTTTCTTGTCAGAAGAGAGAATAACATGTGTTTTGATGGAGCTTGGAACGTTGTGGCCTGACCTCAAGAACAAAAGATCTGACACCTAGAAGTTTGCAACAACTAATAACCCCCCTCCCTCACCTTCCCTATAAAAGGACTTTGCTGAAAAGCTTTCAGGGAGCTTGGGGTTTTTTTTTAAAGTTATGAGCCACTCTTCTCCTTGCCTGGCTCTGTAGTAAACCTTTCTCTGCTCCAGGCTCCTATGATTTGGTATTTTTTGACCTCAATGTGTGTCGGGCACACAGCCCTGTGTTGGGTAATAATGAATAATAATTCATGCATTGGGTAACAGGACAAATGATCCTGTTTTGCAGCTGTTCTCAGTAGCAGGCTTCGGGCCCTTGGCAGTGTTTGGTTCTTACAACTGGGATGGTGGTGCTACTGACCTCTAGTGGGTAGAGGCTGGACGTGCTGCTAAACATCCTTCTGTGTTCTGGACAGCCCTTAAAACGCATTGCAGGCAGCACCAGTGAAGTCCCACAACGGAGTTATCCAGCCCCAAATATCAATACTGCTGAGCCTGAGAAATCTCAAATAGTACCTTAAAATATGCTGTTATTTTTCTGCTTATTCCTTATCTGTTTCCCCTTCTTAGGATTTAACAGGGGATCGCTCGGTTGTGTCCGACTCTTTGTGACCCTGTGGATTGTAGGCTTCCAGGCTCCTCTGTCGACGGGATTTTCCAGGCAAGAGTACTGGAGTGGGTTGCCATTTCCTTCTCCAGAGGATCTTCCCGACCCAGGGATTGAACCCAGGTCTCCCACATTGTAGAAAGACACTTTACTGTCTGAGCCACCAGGGAAGTCTTTTTTTTTAACAGGGAATAACAACAGTAATTTAAAATAATAATAACAACCCTAGCTATCTTTTACTAAGTACTTATTATATTTCAGGCTCTTTGTGTATATATTTTAAGCTCCCTTAGTCTTTTTCCTTCCAGAGTTGTCAAACTGACTTTACTTCTTCCTATGACTTTATTGAGATATAATTGCCATGTAACTCAGCTCCCTTAGTCTTTAGAGCAGCTTCTCTGTTTACTGTTGACCCCATTTTGATGCAGGAGAAAGTGAAGATGTGAAGCAATTTCCTCAAAGCTGCCCATCAAGTAAATGGTAGAGATGGACTCTGAACCCACCCATGGGTGATTCCAGAGCTTTTATCCTCAACCCAATTAATAGCCAATATTGATCACACAATGCAGTATATTAAAAAGTAAAGACATTACTTTGCTGACAAAGGTCTGTCTAGTCAAAGCTATGGTTTATCCAGTAGTCATGTATGGATGTGAGAGCTGGACTATAAAGAAAGCTGAGTGCCAAAGAATTGATGCTTTTGAACTGCGGTATTGGAGAAGACTCTTGAGAGTCCCTTGGACTGCAAGGAGATCAAACCAGTCAATCCTAAAGGAAGTCAGTCCTGAATATTCATTGGAAGGACTGAAGCTGACGCTGAAGCTCCAATACTTTGGCCACCTGATGTGAAGAGCTGACTCACTGGAAAAGGCCCTGATGCTGGGAAAGATTGAAGGAAGGAAGAGAAGAGGACGACAGAGGATGAGATGGTTGGATGGCATGACCAACTCAATGGACATGAGTTTGAGCAAGCTCTGGGAGTTGGTGATGGGCAGGGAAACCTGGCGTGCTGCAGTCCATGGGGTCGCAAAGAATCAGACATGACTGAGCAACTGAACTGAACTGATTGATCACATATATGCCTTGGGTTTCAGGGCTTTTTTTTAAATATAAAAAACAAACAAATAAATGACATTTAAATGTAATGTAATGGCAGCCTGTCACATGATTTGCTGCATGTTCACAAACTGAGGTCAGGACTCATGAAAAATGTGAGGATTGCCAGTTTTCTGGGACAAAGGGGGTTTAGGGAATAGAATTCCCAGGCTGAATGACATTAAAAGATACTGAAGTGCACTCCTGACTTCACAAGCCTTTGTTTGCTTTTTCGTGTTTTCTCTTATCTGGACACTCCCATTAAAAAGAGCTCCTTCATTTTTTATGGTCCTCTGAGAATATGCCCTCTTACTGCTCCTTGTCAGATGTCTCTTTCTCAGAGGCTGAATTCTTACACCTAGTAATAGTTTCCACTTTCTAGAACATTTGTATTATCTTTATTTTATTTTTGAGGGTATTCTTTTACTTTTATTTATTAGGGTAAAATTGCTTTACAATGTTGTGTAAGTTTCTGGTATACACCAAAGTAAATCAACTCTATGTATAGTCTTTATAATGTCTCACATGATTACTCCATCTGGGTCTCAGTTGACTCACCTTCTAAATAGTTCCTGTATCATTTTCATCCTGAGTCTGTAGTCAAGAAGTTCCCCCGCTTGGGGAAGAAACCCCCTCTGATGCTTATGAGGCATACATGTCTTACAGGCAATCGAGGGCTTCTCTTTGAAGTTGGAGATGCTTCTGAGGACTTGGACCTGACTGAAGCCACCCCTGGGTACAGTTGGCAGATTGTCCCTAATGCCAGTTCTCCATCTGGATTTTGGTCAAAGGAAGGGCAACCTTTCAGGTATGTTTGTAGGAAAAGTGGGTGTCCAGATTACAAGTGTCTCTACTGGCCTGGGTGAGGCTAGGAGACAGATGAGTAAGCAGTGAGATTTCCTGGGGAAAATGTAAAATATCTATGAACTCAGCAGTCACAAATTATGATCACTGTTCTCAGCCAGTATTGGTTATGTTCATGGACCACAGGCCCTTTATGGGTACATGCTAAATGTTGATTAATGAGTAAAATATGTATGTTGTATAGCTGCTTTGATTGTATGTATGTATGTTGAAATACATACATACAACATACAACAAATATGTATGTTGAAATCTGCTTTGGGGAGGACTATTCATCAAAACGTTGAGCTGGGTAGGCCAGGAAACTTGGTAAAGAGCAGGGCAAAGCTTGCTGTAGTAACATGGTTAAGAGGTAAAATCAGTATCTGGATGATACTAAAGAAAGACTCAAGCAGTTGCCCTTTGGGCATATGAGGGAGCAGAGGCTGGGCAGCCAACAGCTCTGTGGGAACAATTAGCCAGTGCTGTAGGTCAACCAGATGGCTGGTGTAGAGCAGGGGTAAACTCCTGTGGCCTCGGGAGACATTGTTTTCTATAGAAGTGACTGCAGTGTGGTCAAGTTTCCCTGTTTAGTTTAGTTTTGTCTTTTTAATCCCTGCAAGGATGTGGCCAAAGTTTTTCATATTTTAATGTGGGCTTAAAAATGTAGAAAATAAGAGAGCTGTGGAGACATAGTGTGCTCTAAGCTTGTATATAGGTGACTATACCCTTTAGGTATGATGGATCTCTTCTTCTTTTGAAATTCTCCTCAGAGAGGTTGGTTATGACTCCTGCGTCTGATTTCTGTGCTAAGTCACCTCAGTCGTGTCCAACTCTTTGCGACCCTATGGACTGTAGCCTGTCAGGCTCCTCTGTCCATGGGATTCTTTCTCCAGGCAAGAATACTGGAGTGAGTTGCCATGTCCCCTTCCAGGGGATATTTCCCACCCAGAGATCGAACCTGTGTCTTTTACGTCTCCTGCATTTGCAGATGGGTGAATTCTAGTCAATCTGTAACCTCTTTCAAGGGTTTGACTAATCTACTGATTTCTTTTGGTTGTGCTGCATAGCCTGTGGGTTCTTAGTTCCTCAACCAGGGACCGAATCCGTGTCCCCTGCAGTGAAAGGGCAGAGTCTTAACCACTGGACCACTAGGGAAGTCTCTTGGCCATTTTAAAGGTTAATTCAGTTGTGAAAAGGAAGTCTTTGTTCTCTATTCATTGAATTTCAGAAATGGAAGGAACCAAGTCAGGAAGGGAATCTGAACAGAGTGAAGTTTCTATTGTCTTGGAAGTTTTACTAATTAGATATCTAACCACTGGTATATATGGTTTTAAAGTGGCAATAAATTGTGTGTGTGTGTGTGTGTGTGTGTGTGTGTTTGGCGGCACCTAGTACTGTGCCTTTGTCATAGTTTCTGAGGACCGTAAATATTGTTCAAAAGAAAATCTTTCAGCTATATTCAGTGTGTATGGGGGCGTCAAGGAGAGTCCCACCTCAATAGATAAAAGAACATTTTGATTATCTGGTATGACCAGTAGCTTTCTCTCTGCCATTTCAAGGAGTCACAAACCAGGCAGCAACTCTTTCTATTCTTTCTGGCATTCATTTCTGTAAAATTCAAAAATTTAAAATAAAAATGGGAATATTTATTAATATGATAATGATGGAACTTTAGTTATTTTCAAAACTATTCTCAGAAAATATTCTCTGTATTCTTCATATCTAGATCAAATCAGAGAAAACTCTGATTGAGGATCTCTATTTCTAATAATGAGAATGATATTTACTATTGATTGAATGCTTACCATGTGCCAGACCCTGTACTGGCCATGTTTGGTAAGTGATCTCAGCTAAGCCACCAGGTGACCCTATGCTGTGGCTACAACTTTCCCAAAGATGATGCAAACTGCCTGGGGAGTCATGACAGTTCAAAGTGATGGGCTGAGATACTAAGCCAGGCAGGCATCACAGGAAGAGATGCATCCAGAGAATTCTGGCCAGTCACAGGCACCAGAGTCGAGTGTTTCCTCCTCACTAACATAAAGACAAACAAAATCTAAGGGCACTGTTGTTAGGTCAGTAATAGTGGGCTTGGTTGCCCTCACTTCTTTCTCTGTGTTCCTCTGCTTTCCAGAGCACGGCTCAGTGGGTTCTTTGTGGCCCCAGAGACAAATAATTACACTTTCTGGATCCAGGCTGACAACCAGGCTTCTCTGTATTTCAGTTGGTTGGAGGACCTGAGGACCAAGGTATTCACCACCTTCTTGTTTTTCTTCTTGTCCCCAGTCCCTCACTCCTAGAAAAAAAAACAAAAAAACAATAAGTCAAAACGAAGGCTCTCATATATTCTATTGATAGTTGTAACATGCCATTAAGCAACCAGAGACTTTAATGTTTTTTTGGTGCATGCATGTGCATGTATGGGTTTTTTAAAATTAGAAATTTTTCTTTTTTAAAAGTTGAGATATAATCTACATGATTTTAATTTTTGAAACAGAGCTTGCTGGTCGTTATGCTACAGCTGTTATATACCTTGTTTCTAAACTTCATAGCATCTTGTGAGCTATGTCTCTTTATCTCCATTTTCCAGATACGGACAATGAGTCCTAGAAGGATTGTATGACCAATGCAGGGCCACTGGGGTGATAAGAGGCATATTAAGAATTCAAATCCAGATTTATCAGACTCAAAATTTGTTTTTACCACTGATTCTGGGTATGGATATAGCTAGTTTTATGCAGGAATTTTCTGACCAGTTTTGAAGGATAAAAAAGTGTTTTAGCAAACAGCCAAAAATTACTTAATGCCATTGTCAAAGAAACATAGTCTTTTCTCTCAAATGATGAATATGCTCCCATGAAATTGCCTTGCTAGTTGGCTGGAGAAGCATCATAGATTTTGATGTGGTCAAGTCATTTAGGTTTCTTAAAGGGTATCATATGACTTTACCCACAGCATCATGTGAAGTTAGGGTTTCAGGTTGGCTCTTCCAGGTTTAAACATGGCCCATCCATCTCATTTGAATACTATGTTATCTAGACAGAGAGAGAGAAAGAGAGAGAAAAAGATGACTGGAGAGGCATGCATAGCATGGTCCTAGAAGGTTCAGGCTTACTTGTTGGAAAAGGCAGAACAGCCCCCAAGTCCCTTGTTAGTAGATGTCTAGTTGCTTTTTGTTTGAGAAAGAGAGGCCCAGAAATTTCACAGTATCGGTCCTGATGTGTTTACTGGGGTGCAGGTGAAAGTGGCCTCTATCAGGGTGGGCACTGCCGACTGGTTTGACTCCTGGGAGCAGAATGGGAGTGACGAGACCCAGCAACAGAAGACCCCCAAGCTGGAGCTGCTCGGCGGAGCCAGGTATTACCTGGAAGCAGAGCATCAGGGGAGAGCCCCCAGCAGCGGGGTGAGAATTGGTGTCCAGATCCACAACACCTGGCTGAATCCTGACGTGGTCAGCACATACCTCCGGGAGAAGCATCAGATCCGAGCTTGGGCCCAGAGACTTCCGGAAATCCAGGTCTGCCTGTGTTTTCTGTCCCGTGGGGTTAGGTTCAGGGGCTGAACTCTGCAAGGAATTTAGTCCTGGCTGGCTGAGAGCCAGGAGACTTGAACTGTAATGATAACTCTCCTGCAAAAGAGATTGGACATTCATCCAGTATGGTTGAGAGGACTTTTTTATTTAAAAGGAGTTTTACTGTTGTGATGCTCTGATTCATGGACTTAATTTTAGGTACAGAAGTCCTGGTAAATCTTCTTTTGGAAACATATTCCTCAGAGAGGAAATAAGTACCTGCTAACACTCACACCCATGTTCGCATGCCTGTGAGTGTATATATGCATGATTTCATAGCTTTTTGACCCATTTAGGTCCTATTTCCTGGTATACTGTCTATAGCAAGTCAGGGAAGTTTGTCTTATGTTGCTAGGTTATCTTTTTGGCTCAATGAGCACATATTCTTTAATCCTGTCACTCTTGACTTTTTAGATGCTGACTGTGTCTGGCACAGGGAACTTCTTCCTTACCTGGGACAACATTTCTAGTCAGCCAATCCCTGCAAATGCCACAGCCCATCAGGTGGGCATTTTATTCACATAAGGAGAGGTGGGGGAACTAGAGGTAGTCTTTACGTCCATGGCATGAGCTCCTGGTCATTTTTCTTATTAACAGATTCAAACAGCCATTGAGGAGTTACTTGCAGTCAAATGCAAACTGGAACCCCTTTCAGCAAACATCTTACTCTGGCTGGGATTTGAACAAGGTACAGTCCCTGGTTTGACAAATTCTGACTGTCTTCTTCACCCTTATCTTCTCTCTCTCTCTTTTTTTAATGTAAAAGCGGAACAATCTTCATTTCATCTCCAAGGCGACTCTGTTCATTCCATTGGAAACTGGATTTGGACACAGTGTTTCAGAGAAAGGCTGAATGTTTGGGAGGGAGCTGCTTGGTGTGGGAATCAGAGAAAGAAAGGACATCCCTTCCATACTGTCAGGGGAGCAGAGAGTTAGAAACAAAGGATGCTGGTGACTTGGGCTCAGGAGCTGCATCTCATGCCACAGGTGGGAAACAGCAACCGATACAGGCGAGACATAACAGAACAGTGCAAGTCTTGTTTAACTCAAATCACATCTCAAAGGAATTATTACATAATACAGTAGTCTGTGCTGTGCATGGTAACTCATGTCAGTTGTGTCTGACTCTTTGCGACCCTATGAACTGAAGCCTGCCAGGCTCCTCTGTCTGTGGGATTCTCCAGCCAAGAATACTGGAGTGGGTTTCAGTTTCCTATGCCAGGGGAATCTTTCTGACCAACCTATTGAACCGAGTCGCATTGGCAGATGGGTTCTTTACCACTTGGGAAGCCGAAGACAGTAGTCTAATGTATTCTGAAAATGTGAGGATATGTTTTAAAAATCATAAGGTGAGCTAAGTTGCAGTCAACATGCCTTATCTCTTTGCTTCTCAGTATTTTTTTTGTTGTGGTACACATTGAAAATGATAATAGATTTTTAATGCTCTGGAGCAGACACAATGCATTTTTCATAGGTGGAGCCTTTGAGCTGGAGGGTGCTGGCCACCCTGAGCCCTGCTCAGCTCGCCCAAGGACTGAGAAGCCAATGTCATGGAGAACCCATAACCTATTCACTGCAGACATGTTGTGGAGCTCTGTTTGACAATTACTCCTGTCTTCCTGTTTTATCTGAACTTCATCCAGGGCTAGAAGGTTCCAGCTCTGATGGGCACCTCACCAGTGGGACAGAGCCCTTCTGTGGGAGGTTCAGTCTCCATCAGCCTCGACACCTTGTCCTGACACCTCCAACTGCTCAGAAAGTCTACCGGCTAGATCAGTACACACATGTAAGTAGCAGCCCTTGTGTTTGCAGGCCAGGTGGGTAGGGAGGGGTTGGAATTTTTCTCTGGGGTGGACACTGGAGAAACAGAAGCACAAGGGAGTGGTTACCATGACCCACAAGATGTTTCAGGCTGAGGTGCTAGGTTTTGGATGTGAATGGACACCTTGAGTCCTATAAGCTAGTTGCTGCATGGAAATGCCTTTCTAATAACTGAGACCTATGGAAGCTTCTGGGCTTTCCAGGTGGCTCAGTGGTAAAGAATCCACCTGCCAATGCAGGAGACGTGGATTTGATCCCTGGGTTGGGAAGATCCCTTGGAGGAGGAAATGGAAGCCCACTCCAGTATTCTTGCCTGGAGAATCCCATGGACAGAGGAGCCTGGAGGGCTACAGTCCATGGAGTTGCAAAGAGTTGGAGTTGAATTAGTGACAAAACAACAACAATGACAACATGGAAGTTTCCATATGCTTCAGTGTTTTCTTTGATCTCCAGGTATGAGAGCAGACTCTCCACTCAGACTCTCTGGTTTTGAACTCTGACTCTATACCCTGCATGCCCTCTGTGTTTTATCTTAGTTTACTCATCTGAGAAATGGGTAATAATAGGGTCTGCCTCTCAAGCTATTGGGGCAGAGTATATGAGGTAATCCAGTAAAGTGCTTGGGCAGTGGCTAGGACTTGTTTAAAGCTAGTTATTATTTATTATAGTTATTGTTATTATTGATGGATGGACTGACACATTCCTCCCATACCTCATATCCTTTGCATCAGTAGCTCTGCTCTTTGGGAACCAGGGTGAACCTTCCTGGGATGACTGAGCTCATGGCAGTGGTTTCAAGTCCTTTCTGAGTCAAAAAAGAGTGGAAGCTGGGACTAAATGGTTCAGGAAAGGGCAACACCCAACTTTCAGCCTTTCTTCTACAGCACAGGCACCCAGCAGGTGGTGGTGGGGATTTAGCCCATGCTAGAGGGATTTTTGGTCATCACAACTGGGGAAGTGTTAGTGCCATCCAGTGGGTAGATTCTAGGAAAGTTGGTACACATTCTGCAATGCACAGTGTAAGAAAAGGACTCACAGAAAAGTCCCAGTCCTAAAAGTCAATAGTGTCACAGTTGAAAAATCCCGCCACACAATTTTACTTAACTCGAGTTAGAAGCCAAGGTTGCCGGCGAGTTCAGGTTAAGGAGTGAGGCTCAGAGAGGTTCAGTGCCTTGCTTGAGGTTGCACAGGTATCTGGGTCACAACAAGGGATTTCTAATTGAGATCTCTAATTGAGATAAAAAGTCCTCACAGCCACACACAGTGCTAGGCATTGAATAGCTCTCTGTTGGATAAATAGCAATTTGCTCTAAACTAAGGTAAGGTCTAGGAGGGCAGGAGTGGTCTGGCTGTCTCTAGCTTAGTTCTAGGGAGTGGATTGTCCTCAATAAACATTGCTTGAGCAGCTGCTTCTTAGTGACAGAGCTGAAGCACTTGTTTCGTGTCTCTAGTTGTGCCTTGCGTACAGAAGCCATGAGAATACGACCCTGAAGATGACTGTGTCCTTCACAGTCGGCCTTCAAAACCCTGTTAAGAACATCACGTGTGACTGGAGTCTCCTGGGGACCAGTCCTAGGTAGGTACCCACAGGTAGCTTGTCTGCGGGCAGGTATGGTGGGAATTCTGCTAGATGGTATGGCTAACTATCCTGGGGACAGTGACTCATGGGAGATAGTGTCTGATAGTGGGGCGTCGGACAATAATTTCGGTTCTGAACATGTTTTATTTGGCAAAGAAGTTTGATTTAAGAGCAGTTAGTCGTTACATATATAAGGAGTGTGACATTTCTCATAGGGATAGAGTCAAAGACCATCATATTTGGAAGAGATTTTATGGAACATTCCTTGACATTACAGATGAGAAAAATCAGGGCCCAGAGAATGTGTGATTCACTGAAATTCATTCAGCGAGTGAGCAAAGATGCTGGAATATGATTCAGGCATTTTGATCCCTTGATTCAGCACACTTTCCACATCTCTCCAGGGTTTTGTAAGTGGTTTTAAACCTAAATGAATTTTAGGTTTTAGAGACCACTAATCATCTCTGTGGTTAGAGCCTAACATGTGATCTGCTTAAGACACTCAAGTGTATCGTAATTTGAAAGTACTGCTGACATTGTTATGAATGGATGGCGGACTTAAATGTGACTCACTGGTGTTGTGTCCCAGCCAAGTTGAGCCCATTTTGGGTGGGATGCTGGTACCATGGCAACCAGGACTGTGTGGATCTCCCAGCTGCATGGTCTTCAGCCCCGGTTGAGGAACTGGGGCTCTCAGGAGAGAGGACTGTGGTGCTCACAGGAGGCCCGTTTCTGCTTTGTGCTTGTGTTCAGCTGGCAGTTCACCTGTACCGACCTCTGGAAGACATGTGTGCATCACTCTTCGCATCTCCAGCTGCCTCCTGCAAATTCCCCAGTGTTGGTTCATCAGATTGACCTCCTCCCTCTGTCTCCAGAGATGGGCATGTTCTATGTGGATGAGATTATTATTGCAGACACAAACCTAACAGGTGATTATCAGATCTACTCTCCTCTATGAACTATCCATCAGATAGGGTCCTCAGGCTTTTCTGGAGGGGCTGCTTCTCTTTTAATGGAGAGAGAACAGATGATTCTCTATCTTTCTGCCTCAATCTCAGGGAGAAGATGAAGTTGTGATTGTGTGTCTTTGGCTTTTATATCCCTCTAACAAGTTCATTCTGTTCTCTGTTATTTACCCCAGTGTTTGCCGTTGCTTTGGGTGCCTGTCATATTATCCCAATTTTACCACTTTCTGACTGAGAGGCCTTGGTTTTCTCATCTATAAAATGGGCATAATGAGGCTTCTACCCCATGGGATTACTATGAAGATTAACTGAAGTGTAATATAAAGCACTCATCATGGGTCCTGACTGTAGTAGGTACTCAGTAAATATAATCAATTATTACTACTATTATCATTACTATTGTCAGGTCAGCAGGATTTCTCCCTACCTCCATCTGTTAATATCTGTCATAAAAGGTGCTGTGAGGAACACAACATCTTTGGCCCTGAAATGGGCCACAGGTCTGATTTTACAACCGTTAGGGCCAACTTGGTGTGAGTCAGAGGGTCATAACATCCTCATGAGAATAGCTTTGTCTTTCTGCCCATCTGATTGCTCCCACACATCACTCAGAGCCCAGGCCTGGCCCCTCTCTGCACAAAGTCCCTTGATCTCACCTGGCTCTGTTTGTCTTAAGGGCAAGGTGCTCACCAAGGATTCTCCTCAGGCCACGGGTGACACACACTCCAGGGACAGAAGGCCAGAGGGATGGTGTGGTTTGCTCCCAGGGCCTCTAGGCTTCCAGCTTGTTCACTCTCCCTATTCCATCAAATCCCTTGTGACTCTGGGCCTTGACTTTCCTGCTTCTCGTAGCTTCTCTTTCTCTCTTAAAGGAGAAAAGGATGTAATGGTCATTTGTGTTCTGATTTTCAAGTTGTGCAACTTTTAATCTTTTACCTGAAAGTTGCAGAGCTAGGGGGCAGGGAACTTGGGGGTGAGGGGTAAGAGAACTCTCTTTCAAGCCCTGAAATTGCATCGCTTTTGATGCTCTTCATAATTCTACCCCTTACCTGTTTCAGTGATTTGAGTGTCTTGGGGGCATTTGGCATCGCTGACTTCAAATTCCATGTTCTGACACACAGCAAATAATATTCAAATAGTGTGCTGGGATAACTGTCTGAATTCCTTGGTGCCCAAGACAACTGGCTGGGGCCTTTGGTGATCCCAAATGCTGCACAGATTCCCAGAGGGCTGATGGGAATATTTCATACACTTGAACCCACTGGCTGGGAAACTCAGGACTAGATAATAGGTATCATTTCCCTTCCTCCTCTCCAAACCCTCAATGCCCAGGATCCCCACTCTTTCTCATGGCCATCACCTCTATGACCCAAATGCTCCAGCATCTGGAGCCATGTAGGGGTGAGGTGGGGAGGGGAGCAGGGAGGCAGAGGGCAGAGATAAGAAAGACAGGAGGTGGCTTGCGTATAACAACCTGCTTCTCACTTGGTTCAGTCATCCTGCTGGAAACAATTTTTCTGTGAGGATTATTTAATAGTAACATAAACTACACACTTGGGCTCCATATTCATATTTAATTGCCTGACATTTATCTGATCAGCTTAATATTTGATTATATTCTCCCACCTACTGTCCTCTATGAAATTTCTTTTTATTTAGTGGTAGCTGCAAAATACTTCTCATTTAATTCTCAGAACCCCTAAGATGGCCCTATGATCCCCACTCTATAGATTAAGAAACCAAAGCTAAGAGGGTACTGAGTGTCTTGCCTCAAATAGTCGGGGATGTGGGGGAAATTGAAACCTAGAGATCATTGACACCAGAGCCAGTTTTAATGACCCCCTACTCAGTTGGACAAATGAACTTTTACTGAGCACTGGCTCTGTGCCTGGTGGTGTGCTCAGCATTGGGCCTGCAAGGATGCTGCTTTTAAATTGTTTGCTGTCTCAATTGCACAGACTTGGGAAAGAAACTGCATTTACATGGTGCCTAGTAGAAGGGAAAGAGGATATCAAGCTGGCCCTCTAAACCTGCCATCTCAGTAAACTCTCCCTACCATGCAGACCGATGTCTATCATGAGTCCCACTTTATCAATGAGAAAAGAGTCTTACAGAGGCTATGGAGATTAGCCAAATGGTCACCCATTAGAAGTGGAAAATCAGGATTTGCAAAACAGTCTGTCTTAAATACTTGCACTGTGTCTGCACACATGTTGACACCATGCCGTGGATAAAACTCAGACATCTCCAGGATCTGCCTGTGTGTTCAGTGTTCCTGAGGGGGATCATCCTGCATTGCTGGAGCTGCCAGGACTTGGAGAAGGAAAGGAGGAAGAGGGGAGCAGTGCACACTGCTACCGATGAGCTGTGTGTTTGCATGTGTGTGTGGCGGTGGGGGGACCTCCAACGGCACAGGGAATGATGCTTGGCTGGCTTGCGGCTTACTGAAGTTTGCTGTGGAATTAGTCATCGTCTCCTTATACCATGACCTTGCATTTTCCTTTGGCAACTGAATTCCTCCCTCTTCCTTTTTTCCTCATGGCAGCAGGTAGGTGGGAATCTCTGCCTTCATGGTGTGCTGAGATATGAGTGACTCAGACCCTCCAGCAGGGACCGTCCACCCAGCAGGTCTTCCATCTTGATTTACTTCATGTTTGGCTCCTTGGTCTCCAGTTTCTCAGGCGGACACTGGTATAGCTCGCCCTGGCGGCAATCTGCTGGAACTGCTCTCGGTGGTGGGATCACCTCCCGTCTACAAAGTGACCTCCTGGTTGGCAGGGTGTGGCCTGGAGCTCCCGCTCATCACTGCAAGGTAGGGAACCATCTTTGGTTACCTGTCCCTCCTTAAAATTGCTAACTGGCCTTAGGAGTCACAGAGGTGAGACTTTTTATCCATCAGGAAAATTTACCTGCCTTGCTGCTTAAAGCAATAGTTCTCAATGTTAAGAATGCTGCATCAGACTTACCTGAAGGTTGTGTTAAAACACAAATTGCTGTGCCCTAACCACACCATCCTAATTCAGTAGGCTTGGTGGCAGGGCCTGATAATTTGCATTTCTAATGCGTTCCAAGGCAATGCTGATTCTGTTGATCTGGGGGCTAGTTCCTAGTTAATTAGTTTACAAGTTGATGTCTTTTTATGCTTTTCAGAGGTTCACATTAACACTGTTTTCTTCTTGCTCCTCTTCTCCCATTCCATTAAGAAGATTAATATATTAATCTTACTGTAATTCTTTGAGGCAAAAGGAAGCACAATTCATAGTCAAAGGAACAAAACCAGCCAGTTCTGAAAGCTCACCACCAGATGGCACTAGGGCCACATAAACGTTGATTCGTCAATAAACAAACCTTTCTGGCCATAGTTTACAAAGCAGTAACTAAGAATCAGGCTCCTCCAAGCTCCTGGAACACATGCATGCTGTAATTTGTCCTTTTAAATGTTCACTAAAATCCCGTAGAATGGGAAAGATTGAGATGCCTTGTCTTTAAAATTTCTCCCCCTGTATCTAACACGTTCTGAAATGAGTTCTCATTACTTACACTGTCTTTGGGATGGTGTAAGAAAAGTAGGCACAGAAAGCTTGAATCTATTTCTTGACACATTTCTTGACAATGTTTCATGGTCCTCTGAGTAGAAAAGACCAAAAATCATCATTAGAATAAAGGAGGGAAAGGCTCTCAGTGTTGGAGGGGGAAATGTCAGATGAGCCCCCTGTGATCCTGTGCTCCAAATGCCAAAGTTATTAACTCTGAAATGATGGAGATAATCTCGGTCCACACTTAGAGGGGTCCCCACAACCTTCCCTTCCGAGTTTCCTCAGGCTCCTTATCTCCTTCTGGAAGCCTTCAGCCTGAGAAAGTCAGGACAACACTGAATGGCCCCCAGCCAGATAGCATCAGTCTGACTGTTTCTGTGTGGTTGTGAGTATGCACATCAGTACGTAGTACTTAAGTAATGTCACTGATCAAAATCATACATGTTCATTGTTGAAAGTCTGGAAAGTACAGAAAAGCACATAGAAAAGGTACAAATCACTCATAATCCCTCTGTTCAGAGGTATTTTCTTTTAACATGTTGAATCCATGTTCTAAAATACTCTTTTCTCCCAGGCAGTTTTTATACACACACACACATATACATATATACACAAAATACATATATATGCATTGTATATATGTATATACAAATATTTATATATATATTTGGTGGCTCAGATGATAAAGAATCCACCTGCAATGCAGGAGACCCAGGTTTGATCCCTGGGTTGGGAAGATCACCTGGAGAAGGGAATGGCAACATACTCCAGTATTCTTGCCTGGAGAATTCCAAGGACAGAAGAGTCTGGCGGGCCACTGTCCATAAAGTCACAAAGAGTCGGACATGACTAAGTGACTGACACTAATTAATTATATATATTTATTTTTTAAACCTCAAGTTGGTACAACAGATAAGACACTGTATTTGCAGCATGCCCTTTCCACCTACTGGTATAAATGGAATATTTCCCCATTTCATTAAGCATGCTTTTTAATGGCTGAATAGTATTCTGCTGCATGGTATGTCATGATTTATTTGACCCACTTATTGTACTGGAAGCAGGATTAGGTACGCAGTGTGCACACAGGTGCTGGATAGGGACCCTGCTAGATGGAGTGGCCTGTTTCTGCCGGGGTTGCTGAGCACAGAGGATCTGTGGACCAGGGCAAGCTTTCCTCTGACTGTGAAGACACAGTTAGAGAACACAGGTTTCTCCTTCCACTCTGCGTCAGGACCAGAGCAGTGGAGGCTACACTCATCACTCTTCACTCTGCCTCTGTGTTCTCCCAGGATCAGTAGAGGGGGAGGGTGGAACACCCTTAGAGACCCCTCATATTTGCCTTTCATCTTCTCTGCTGTGATGGGAGAGGGGTTATTTGGGAGCTTGTGCTCGTGGTCTGGAAACACGGGAGACTGTGTGGTCCTTGAGATGGAGCTGTGCTCTGTCTGGAGCAGCTGCTGGAGGGGCCTTGTGGTTAATGCTTTGCTTCTGACATGTTGCAGCGCTGTGCCTACCGAAGGAGCAGAGGAAGGATCCGGGCTGGTCCAGGTGGCAACACAGAGACTGCAGAGGACAAGTCCACCTTTGGGAGGACACTTTCGCATCCAACTTTCTAACACAGCGATTCCTGGTAAAGGGGCCATAGCGGGTGCAGCATTTCTCACTGAAGCTTTCAATGGCATCCCCAGGCAAACAACATCCTGCTGACAGGGTGACAGTCTTAAAGTTGCCATAATTTGTTAATTTTCCAGTGTCTGAGAATGACTTTCCTAAAATTAAAGATCTGGGATATCCTTGTCAATATGATCCCAGTCTTTCCATTTTACAGATGAGGAAACTGAGCGGGTCAGTTTCTTACGGCTGTCATAACAAATTATACAAGCTTGGTGGCTTAAAATGACTGAAATGTATTCTCTTAGAGTTCTGGAGGTCGAAGTCCAAAATCAAGTTGTTGGCAGGGCCACAGTTCCTCCTAAGGTCTAGGGGAGGATCTGTTTTCTGCATCTTTGAGCTTCTGGTGGCTGTTGGCATCCCTTGGTTCAGGTGCATCATTCCAAACCCTGCCTCCTGGTCACATGGTCTCTTCCTCTGCCATCTCCAAACTCCCTCTATCTCTCTGTTATAAAGATAAAGAGGATTGCATTTATGGCCCACCTGGATAATCCTGGATAATTCCCTCTTCTCAAGATCCTTAATCACATCCTTTGCTCTATGATGTAACATCCACAGTTTCCAGGAATTAGAACGTTATCTTTTTGAGGGCCACCATTCAGCTCACTCTACTCAGGCTTGCCCGAAGCTCATACAAATAGCTGGAGCAGGGTCCTGATATGAACTTGAGTGTTTGTTTCTCAAAGAGTTCAGTTTTCTTCTCTAGAATTTCATAGACCATGATCCATGGTAGCCACTGCCTTTCTAAATTAAACTCCAAAGTGACCCCACATGATATGGAGCATTTTAGAGACCATAACCATGAGGTCACAAAGAGTCAGACATGACTGAGTGGCTGAACTGAACTGAGAAACTATATTAAATGTAGAAAGAGCTTTCAACTGCAATGAAGATAGAAATGTTTCTAAATCTTCAACTATCAATGTATATACATCTTATCAAGGACAGGGTTACAAGTGATTATATTATTTATTTGGTAAAAACATAGGGAAGTTGGGGGCTCAGGAGAATGCAAGCGTGGTTGTTCAAAAGTTGGCAAGTGGTCCAAAAATCTTCTACCCTCCCAAGAAGAAAGATGCTGGACTTGCAAAGAAGTCCATCCTTGGCTGGAAGAATGGAGTTTTTCCTCTAATAGGACATCTTAGGAAAAATAGATGATCCTGAGGCTATTGGAATCTGATAAGTGGGTGAGTAAGTGCCCTAGAGTTCTGCCACTGTGAAGCTCATTACTGTGCTGTTTCCCTTCTCACAATGAGAGAACTGCAGAATACCTATTGAGAGATGTTTTTTTTTTTTTCTGCCATCATGTTCTGTAACTGATGCTCTTCACAACACTGCCTGCAAAACAACTGGGGGGATAAGCCAGCCTTCACCTGGCCATTTGAAATGGCCCTCAAATGATGTATTCATATAGGAAAATCTTTTTTAAAAAGATGAGTTTTGTTTGCATTTTGGAAATGCAGTGATATTTCATTAATGCTCCAGGGTAGTGTGGGATTCAAGAGGAAATCTCTTGAGTTGGTCAATCTGGGTTTTTAATCAAAACCCCTCTCACTTGGTTGGTGAGCTGCTGAATCACATTGGGTTTCATTTTCTTCATTTCTTAAGGAGGCATTAGTTTATCCAGATGACCCGCCTCAAAGGGTTGCTGGGGGTGGCTAATGAAATGGAAACTTCAGGTAAAGCATGAAATAGTGTTCAAACACAAGCAAGGCTTCAGCTCAGGGTGCAGTTATTTCTCTGCATGGATGTGTGATGGGGAAGCAGGTGGTTGGGCTTAAAGAAAATTCTAGTAGAGAAACTGAAGTTCAATGCCAATATTCCTCAGCTTCGTTGGCTCTGTTTTTATAGGTGTCAGCTGCTTTATGCCTTCCCCATTCCTTGTGGAAGGTGGCCAACTTTGCCTTATTCACAGGGCCAGCTAAATTTTTTTTCCAGGAAAAACTCAGTATTTAATTAGACTTTCAGGAATTACCAGTGTTTGGAACTCACATTTTGAGTTGACAGTTGAGATAGTTTTGTCTGATGTGATTGTGTTCTCTGCTTGAGAGATATGATGCTGATTAAAGGGATCATGATATAAAAAGTGAGCACCTACTTAATGTTTGCCTTAGAAATTGCATAACTGGCCTGAGGGTTCTCTTGAAGCCACGTCTTGAACCTGAGGGTCTTTGCATATGTGAAGTCATTTTAACCTGTATTATGCTGTCTTGATGACGAGATGAGATGCTACAAGGTGGAGTAATTACTTTCCTGTATTTTCTATATCACGCTTCCCTGATAGCTCAGCAGTAAAGAATCCGCCTGCCAATGCAGGACATGGGGGTTTGATCCCTGTGTTGGGAAGATCTCCTGTTGAAGGAAATGGCAACCCACTCCAGTATTCTTGCTTGGGAAATTCCATGGAAAGAGTGGCCTGACGGGCTACAGTCCATGGGGTTGCGAAAGAGTTGGACACAACTTAGCGACTAAAATAAGAACATTTTCGGTATCATGACCTTCTCCCACAGGTGTCCCTGTGCACATCTCAGCCAGTCACCTCCAAAAGCTCTTACAAACCAGCGCTGATGACTTCACATCCAAGTACCTCAATGTCAGTGACTTCACTGTGAAGGAGGATCTAAAGTCATGCTATGAACATGTGTGGACCCTCTCCTGGTCCAGCCAGGTTGGGGACTTGCCCAACTTCATCAGGGTATGTATGGTATCCCTTTTGACTTTATGGATTTGGTGCTCTGGAACAATTTTGTGAAAAAAAATCGAATTATATGAATGAAAACTGTCATGATTTGTGAACTTTGTTGAAATTCTCTAGTAAAGGAGCTCAATGATCTTTCTGAAAGTTTTCAAGGTATGTTTTATATCTCATATTCCTGATAAGGCAATTTAAACATAACGTTGCCTTTTCTAACTTGATGTAGGTAAAGAAATTGTTGGTCAGTGTCCACCATACAATAATTTTACATCTGTTATTGGATAATTTAAGCAGATGTGATTGACTTAGATTATAATGGAGGCAGATGGCAGAGCAGAAGGAAGTTTAGGAAAGGATTTGCTGTCTTTGGATAATGACAAAACCAGATGCTCTTGCATATTTAGGGTTTTAAAAAATAATCTAATGATCATCTAGCAT
The DNA here is from genome assembly GCF_963930625.1 of Muntiacus reevesi. Lineage (NCBI taxonomy): Eukaryota > Metazoa > Chordata > Mammalia > Artiodactyla > Cervidae > Muntiacus > Muntiacus reevesi. The sequence continues at coordinate 25,595,344 of NC_089268.1, read as the reverse complement.
TTGGTTTTATGAAGTGAAATCTGAGATGAAATTTTATTCTTGTTATTTGGCATTGTGGGTCATCTGGTTTTCAAACAAAATCCTTGGGTGGAGATGGAGGAAGGATGGAAGTCATCTCATGGCACTTGTTTCCTGACATTTTATTTTAGTATTTTGGATTGTAAACTTGTAAAATAGGAAAGCACATGGGAACAAAATCTCTTGCAAGACTTGAGAGATCAGCTTAGTATTCATTTTTTGGTAACTCTACTTGTAAATAAATATTCTTCTAGTCTACTGGGGCTTTCATTCACCACTACTTACTGTTAGGCTTCTGGATTTCAAGCCCATGTCACTCTATTTTCGCTTTCTAGCTATCTGATTATTGTAAATGAATGTGAAAACACCCTTGGTCATTTGTTTCAAGAAAGATTAGACTTCTGTTCCATGGCAGGATTCACCAGAAATGTGACCATCTTAGGTATCTAATGAAAACCTCACCGGAGTGAACCCTGCTGTGACCACACGTGTGGTGTATGATGGTGGAGTCTTCCTCGGACCCATATTTGGAGACATGTTGGCCACTGCCAACCAATACACTCAGGTGAGAGCAGATGGGCCCCCCAAAGTGAAGTACTGGTTTCAAGTCTACTGCAGCCCCTCCTTATTTGTGATGTGGGCCAATCCCAATGGTCAGTTTTCTAATTTGTAAAACAGAGACAGCCGTGGCTGTGCTCTTTCTACTTTCACAGGGTATGGAGAGTACTCTGAAAATACAAGTGCTTTGTAAACACAACATCCAGTTATAACTACTGATGCTCTTATGGTACCCATCTCTCTAGCTACATACTTTTTATACCTGCTCACAGGGTCCTTGGAAAGTAAATGGGCTGAGTCAACTCCTTTTCTCTTTAAAATGTCTTTTGCACTTTCCCCTCTTATAAGTCATGTGCTTTCAATTGAGACAGTTTTAAAATGCAAAATCTATAAGAATAATATAATCAATACCTGGGTACCCAAACAAGAATTAACAGTTGTTAACATTCGATGTATGATCCCTTCCCTCCATAAGCAAGCACTATCATAAATGTAGTGCGTTTTTAATCCTTATTTTATAGGTAAAGATTGAGAGTCTTATCTTTTTCACCACTTTCATTTACAAGTGTTGTAGAGTTCTATTAGATTAACCTCAGTCCCAGTGAGAGGGAAAGATACATAGTTTATTCTAAGGGACTTCACATTCTAGGACAAAAAAGACCCCAACCCAAATGTCCAAATCCACTCTAATCTTCAGTTAATACATCCTTGTAGCAATGATGGAACAGAGGTGTCTACATCTTTGGCATCTACCAACAAAGACAGGGCTTTTCACAGGCAGTAGGTCTCAAGTTAAAAAATATAAGGTGATAAAAAGTTCTTGCACAGTTTGAATTTACTTCTATCTGACAGAGAGGGAATTTACTCCAGACTGAGCCTATCTAATTGTAAAAATATTAGATTTCTGCATATTAACCATCATTTAGAAATAGCCTAACATGTTGAGTCATGCTTTACAACTGAGGGTCTATTATTGGAAAATAGAAGGGAAAAATAGAGAATAGGTGAATCATGGCACATATGATTTTGGGCATAACACACATCAGTTTGGGCACACGTCACAAGTCCTTTGTGAATACCCTTGAGCACATGAAATGTGTACATCTGCCTTTAATGCTTTTGCCTTTTTCCAGGTGGTTGTGCGAGTGAATGACATACCAGCTTACTGCTCAGGTTCCTGTGCCTTCCAGTACCTTGACGGGTCAACTCCCCAGGTCCACTCTGTGTGGTATGCCCTCGGTATGGCGTGTCCTGGACATTGAACTGGGCATCAGCTTTATTTTTTGATCGCAGTGTAGTTGATTTGCGATGTAATGTTAGTTTCAGGTGTTCAGCTCAGCGATTGAGTTTTATAAGTATATAGACCTATAAAGTGAAAGTGAAGTCGCTCAGTTGTGTCTGACTCTTTGTGACCTCATGGACTGAAGACCATCAGGCTCCTCCGTCCATGTGATTCTCCAGGCAAGAATACTGGAGTGGGTTGCCATTTCCTTCTCCAGGGGATCTTTCAGACCCAGGGACTGAACCTGTATCTCCTGCATTGCGGGCACACACTTTACAGTCTGAGCCACCAGGGAAGCCACATATACCTATAAAACTATGTGTATACATACATGTGTATGTGTGTATGCTTGTGTGCTCAGTCCCTCAGTCATGTCTGACTCTTTGTGACCCCATGAACTTTAGCCTGTCAGGCTCCTCGGTCCATGGACTTCTTCAGGCAAGAATACTAGAGTGGGTTGCTATTTCCTACGTGTATGCTTAGTTGCTCAGTTGTGTCCGACTCTTTGCAAGTCCATGGACTATAGCCCACCAGGCTCCTCTGTCCATGGAGTTTCTCCAGGCAAGAATACTGCAGTGGGTTGCCATGTTTTGCTCCAGGGGATCTTCCCAACCCAGGGATCAAACCCAGGTATCCCACATTGCAGGTGAATTCTTTACTCTCTGAGTCACTAGGGAAGCCCTTTTCCATGTGATCTTCCCAACCCAGGGATCAAGTCCGTGTCTCCTGCATTGGCAGGTGGATTCTTTACCACTGAGCCACCTGGGAAGCCCCATATATATGTGTATATTTGTTGTTGTCCAGTTGCTCAGTTGTGTCTGACTCTTTGTGACCCTATGGACTGCAGAACACCAGGCTTCTCTGTCCTTTACCATCTCATGGAGTTTGCTCAAACTCATATCCATTGAGTCAGTGATATCTTCCAACCATCTCGTATTCTGTTGTCCCCTTCTCCTCCTGCCTTCAGCCTTTCCCAGTATCAGGGTCTTTTTCCAATGAGTTGGTTCTTCACATCAGGTGGCCACAGTATTGGAACTTCAGCTTCAGCATCAGTCCTTCCAATGAATATTCAGTATTGAGTTCCTTTAGGATTAACTGGTTTGATCTCCTTGCAGTCCAAGGGACTCTCAAGGGTCTTCTCCAACACCACAGTGCAAAAGCATCAGTTCTTTAGCTTTCTTTATGGTCCAGCTCTCACATCCGCACATGACTATTGGAAAAACCATAACTTTGACTAGACAGACCTTTGTTGGCAAAGTGATATCTCTGCCTTTTAATGTGCTGTCTAGGTTTGTCATAGCTTTTCTTCCAAGGAGTAAGCGTCTTTTAATTTCAAGGCTGCAGTCACCATCTGCAGTGATTTTGGAGCCCAAGAACATAAAGTCTGTCACTGTTTCCATTGTTTCCCCATCTGTTTGCCATGAAGTGGTGGGACCGGATGCTATGATCTTAGTTTCTTGAATGTTGAGTTTTAAGCCAACATTCAAAAAACAGGTATCCATGTTTACACATATGTATTCTTTTTCAGATTCTTTTCCCTTGTAGATATTACAAAATATTGAATATAGTTCCCTGTACTATGCAGCAGGTCCTTGGTGGTTATCCATTTTATGTATAGTAGTATGTAAGTGTTACTCCCAAATTCCTAATTTATCCCTCCCACAACCTTTCCCCTTTGGTGAAATGTAGGTTTATTTCTTTTGTGTGTGTGTATGCGGGGTGGGGGGGTGGTTACTATTTCTGTATGTGAACTTTAAGATCAGAGTGATTTGTTGGAGGGTATGTCCCTGGTGATGGCTGAACAGGAGGTACATCAGCTCATGGGGTGAATGCTGAGTGGCACAACAAAGGGGCGATTTCTAGCTAATCTAAGTGAAATGGTCATGATTTGAAATGGTAAATTTTTAATGACTTAGCATGTATATTCTTTGTCCCTTGTTTCAAAATATTCTTTAGTTTTTCTCCATTCTTTAAACTGGTTAGTGACTGGTCTACAATTTAAGCGGAGGGTTCTAGGCTATTAAAATAAACACAGGTTCCAATATATGAGTCAGCATTCAGTTCCTTGAATTTTGAGAGAGGAAGGTGAGAGGGAATGGATATTTGACAGAGTTCTCATAAATGGAGTGATATTGCTGAGAGATGATTTCTTTCTTCTTTTAAGATGACATTTACCTACTGGTTTATATTACCGGAACTAGTTTCTCTGGTGACTACGAGGCCCTGCAGGTTACAGTGAACAAAACGAGTTGCAAAGTAATTTTCTCAAACCAAACAAATGTGGTGTGTCAGACAAGCCTGCTGCCTGTTGGACTGCATCGGATCTCGATGTTGGTGAGACCCTCTGGTCTTGCCATCAATGCCAGTGGAGGAGGCCTCTTCCTAAATGTGGAACCCAGACTGGACTCTGTGGAGCCTTCCCGAGCTGCAGACATTGGTAATCTGGGGGCACCTGCATTGCATCTGACACTCTGAGACCTTCATTCTTGCCAACCTGCAGGAATCTAGTCCTGCCATGTAATAAATTCCATATCCACTGTGGTTCACAGCTTTTTGTTTTCTGCCATCAGCATTTCTTCTAATGAGTAATGGACATTTGAGCCCTTAAATGGAAGTCACTTGCCACATAAAATATCATAGTTTGGTTGATGGTGTTAGGCATCACAGGGTCAATAATTAAGTCACTGGAACAATCTGATTGAGTGGAAATGACAGTAGGTAGGGATTTGGGACATGTGCCTGTGTTTTCAACCTGCCAAAATCAGAAGGGTGACCTTAGATATTTCATATACTCTGTGGGACTTAGTTTCCTTATAATGATGAGGATGGGCCTGGTATCATTTACTCAGCACCTCTTTTAGGCAGTTAGTTGTACACCCTGATTGCTAATGGTTGCCTGAAAGATGGAATTATCATCCTCATTTTTCAGATGAGATAATAGAATGGCAGAACCAATACAATGTTGTAAAGTAAAATAAATAAATTAATTAATAAAAAAAAATAGTGGTTCTAAGAGAGAGTGACCTGCTCAGGGCTTCCTGATGAAAAGTGCAAGTGGCTAGGACTTCAGCCTATGAATTTTGAGGGGGACACCATTCAGAACTCATCTTTCTGGTGTTGAATCTAGGGCTGGGGTACCCAGTATGTGGCTTGAACCCCTCAGTACCCTGGAAGGGTCTCCAAGCCTGTGACATTCCCTATTCTTCTGTGTCCCCTGTGAGGATCTTGACTTGATTACTTCTCCTCCTTTCCCACCCGACTCAGTGTAGGTCTTTCTTACAGCCTTGGTTGTAGAAGAGCCTTTCTGTCAGCCTTCAGGTTGTTAGCAGTGAGCTCTGCTCCACATGTAGGTGTATCTTTGATGTTTGTGTATCCTTCTACCCTGCCATCCTGATCTCTCCAGATAGAGCTGTTTTATAAGATATTTTCAATGTCCAGCCAAAGATCCCTTTACTTTTATTTTTGGAATTTTGTTTTCTGACTATCGTTATTTATTTTTCATTGAATTTTAAGATCAGCTTGTTTAAATTAAAAATCTTTTTTGTATTTTTATCATAATTGCACTGATGCTTTAGTTTAACGCAGAAAGATATGCCACCTTATGATGTTCACTTTCTGTACATGTACTTTAGTTTTCTTATTTAAGTTTTAACCCATCTGTTAGATTCATCAGCAGCATTTCAAAGCTTTTTTCTTTTCTTCACATTCTTGAATTGTTCTTGTCAAGATTGTTTCCAGATATTGTATCTTTTATGTTGCTATGGTATGTTGGCTCTTCTTCAGTGTTATTCTTTAACTTAGAAGTCTATTGTGGTTGTGCCCTGAATCTTCAGGGCATGTTTATATGTTTAACTTCAGGGTAATATTCCATTCAGTCACATGATACTGAAAGTTTCCTTTCTCACCCTGACACATGTGCCATCTCCCCACTCTCATGTGTCTCTGTTTGTTAGCTTTATTGCCTCTCCTATATCCCTTTCTGGAGAGGTGGCAGACCAGAGTCATTGCTCATCCACGAGAAATGGGCTTCCTGTCCATCAGATGGATCAAGGGCTGCCCTCCAGATGGGATATCAGTGTGACTGGTGCCATCCCTCCTCTTATTGACACTATGATTGCTATAGTTGCTCCTCAGTGGTCAGCGCAGAAGTCCTGATGACACCAGGTACTGATGACAGTCACTTCTATATCATCATGGAAACTAGAACCTTGTTGGTGTGGTACCGTATCACAAAGCTGGAGAGACTAAGACTGTCATTTAAAGATGAGGGAATGGGAATTCGCTGGTGATCTGGTGGTTAGGACTCTGCACTTCTGCTGCGGAGAGCATGGATTTAGTCCCTGGTTGGGGAACTTAAGACCTGCAAGCCATGCAGTGTGGCCAAAAATTAAAAAAAAAGAAAAAAAAAAAAGAAGATGAAGAAGATGAGACCAATGAATTCAGCGACAGTAGCAGGTCTTATATGACCTGCTATAAGTGGCAGAGCAGGCTGTCCCTGACTCTGGGACCTGTTCTTTTTACCATTTTATACTTCATCTCTTATGCTCTTTTCTTGGGGAAAGAGTTTAAGTTTTATAGAATTGACAGGGATGGTATTTAAAAATCTTGAGCAGAGTTTTTGGAAACCATTTACTTTATTTCTCCGTTCCATGACTGTGTTGTATCCTTATGATTTATTCTTGAGTATCTCCTTTTCTCTGCCCTCTAGTCACTGTATCTCCCACCTTATTTAGTAGTTTATATCTTTAACTCCAGTCTCTTTCTGCATTTTGAACGTGCCTTGTGTTTTGACTATGCAGCTTCATATTTTTATTTCACCTGTTTCTCTTATGGGTAATTAATTGTTGTCTACTAGCACAGCTGTGTGTCCCATCTGAAAGTGTTGCTTCTTTACAGGAGGGCTCTGGGCCACCATCCGAGGCTCTGGGTTGGATAATGTTAACCTGGTGTTATTTGGATCTCAGTCTTGTGTCATTAATGTCACTACAAGCAACTCACGAAGAATCCAGTGCAAAGTTCCATCCAAAGTGAGTGGAATCTTTTGACATCTCCTTTCTGGGTAGATGATCATTATTAATGTGTAGTTAATTATGTGTAAGGTTCTCAGTGGGTCATTTCTTAGAACTAAGTTAACTGACATGATCTTCTCATCATGAGAGCATGCTTCTTTATATTGCTTACATGGATGCACTTCTGCTATGAAGTGGGAAGCTGACCCCACGAATGTGGCTTGTAATTAGCATCAGTTAATATCTTTCAAAAGAAAATGACCAGACTGTCCCAGTCCACACTCTTAATGAATATTAGTGCCACTGAGTAAATATATTAATCTAGTGTACATTCTGAGTGTTGGTTTGCAAGACATATATCTTATAATTTTGCTTCTTTCTCAAGCAAACAACTTAGTTTTCATCAGCAATGTTGTTTTCTGGCATGGATGGGATTGGTGAAACTTGGAATATTCTAGAATATCTGCATGTATGCAAGCTAAGTCATTTCAGTCACATCTGACTCTTTGCAACTGTTTGGATTGTAGCCCGCCAGGCTACTCTGTCCATGGGATTCTCCTGGCAAAAATACTGGAGTGGGTTGCCATGCCCTTCCCCAGGGGATCTATCTGACCCAGGGATCGAACCTGGGTCTCCTGCTTGGCAGGCAGCTTCTCTACCACTAGCGCCACCTGGGAAGCCCTTCTTTTCTCCAGGGGACCTTCCCAACCCTGGGATAGGTCACTTGCATTATAGTCTGATTTTTTACTGTCTGAGCCACTACTTAGCCCTGGAATGTCTGGTTCCTATGAAATAAATAGCTTAGTTAATCCTAGTTACTCCCTACTGCTCTCCTGTTCCCTTAGAAGCAAGTCCCTTAGCATTCTCATCCGTCTTTAGTTGGTTCTGTCTCATAGATGGCATAAGAGGTTTGGGTTCAGGCCCTTGCCTAGTGCTGTGGGAGAGAGTCATGCTCACAGCTGAGCTTGAACCTCCTATTCAGAGTTCACTTCAGTGCCGTCAACATTCCTAGTACATTTGTGATCCCCAAAGAAGGCTGTCTGCCAAACAGTAAAGATCTCTGGAAGAAGAGAGAGTTCAGAATAATCTTTGATCTTTGGTCTCATATTTTTAATCTCATCTAGTTATTCAATTATTATGAAATATTAGCTTTTATATATAAACTGCATATATAAACTAACATACGTTTGTATTATAATTCATTTCCTGTTATTGGACATTTAGATAATTTCCAAAGTTTCCTATATTTATTGTGTACTCACCTTGTGCCAATATAAAAGCACAGACATATAAAGCTTTTGACACAGGTATCCAGTTGTCTGAAACTCTTTTTAAATTAATACTCTCATCGTCACATGGGTGCCTGCTTTCTGATCCCTTGGCCAACATTGAGTATCAGCACTTTAGTATATATTTACCATTTTAATGGGTAAAATTTTTACTGATTGAATTTCTTTCACTAGAGAGAATAAATATTAGGAAAATCAACTTTTAAATTTGAACAAAGCATTGCATGCAAAGTTCAAAAGAAAGTGATAAACAATCTCTCTCTCTCCTACCACACTTCCCCATTCTTCAAGTCCCCCTTTCTGAAACAACTACTTTCAATTCCTTTGATTATAGTTACAAAACCATTTTTTGGTTAAATCAATAAGCCATATTTACATTATTAAACTATTTAAATGATAATGGTAGAATCAGGCAATATATTTTTTTATAGTTTGTTTTTTCTTAGAGTTTTTTTTTTTGTTACATGTCTTCCTTGTAATAAAAATACTCTGTATTAAAAAAAAACCTTTATATCAGTTGCTCTTTTTTCTTGATGCTTTCTCTTCTGCTTCAATTTAACTTGGTGATTTCCAGATTTATTTTACAGGTTTCATCCTAGTGTTTCCCTTGATTGCTCTCCTGAATAGATTCACTGTTTCTTAGAATTTCTTTCTCCTTTTTTTGGTTACTGTTTGTTTTTTGAGGTCATATCTGTAAGAAATAGTCTAAGACAGAAAATGTGGGAGGGGAGTTCTCTGAGTACTTAAATGTCTGAAAGTATGCTCATACTTGGTGGATAGTTTAGCAAGATATAGATGTTTATTTGAAATTGCTCTTTTTTTTTTTCAGAACCAATTGCTGTGTTAATTGCAAATCACTCTTATTTACTCTTTAATCTGTTAGATATTGCACTTACCTATTCTAAGTACTAGTCACTGTGTGTGTGAGAGAAAGAGAGAGAAAGAGACTTGAAAGTAGCAAGTATATTCTTTAAAAACAATTTTCTTGAAATATATCTTTTAAACTAATTCTATTTGGACTTCACTCACATCAGTCTTATTTTACAGAGTTTTGATTTTAAAAATTAATTTTCAGGGGGAAGATGGACCTACTGTGAATGTGACTGTTATCTTGGGGGACCGTTCTGTGGTTCTTGCCATGGCATTTACATATGTCTCCTCTTTAAATCCAGTAATCATGTCTCTCAGCAGAAATGGAAGCAGCATAGCAGGTAAAATACCTCATCCTGGAGGATGTTTTCATTTTAGACCACTGATCTTATAAGAAGGGCAAACAATGGCCTTATTAATTTTTAATTAAGGTAGTATTATATTTTGGATAGAAGTTATTTTTCTGAAAACCTGGAGACTGATTTTCTCATTTTTGTGTGTTCAGTTGCTAAGTTCTGTCTGACTCTTTGTAACCCCATGGACTGTAGCCCACCAGGCTCCTCCATCCATGGGATTTTTGAAGGAAGAATACTGGAGTGGGTTGCCATTTTCTCCTCTTGGAGATCTTCCTGGCTCAGGGATTGAACCCACATCTCCTGCACTGGCAGGCAGATTCTTACCACTGAGCCACCTGGGAAGCTCTTTCTCATCTTAGCCATCATTAAATAAATCTCCTTATATGTATTTTTCTCTCTGTAAAGTTGAGAACCATTTCTATCTTGAAAATGGGAATTCAATGGTAAAAATTCAGTAAATGTTTATTGCACCTATCATGTGCCAATAATAATAGCACAGACATATAATCAGAATTAATCTTTGTCATTAATTGATAGAATTATTAGCCTCAGTTTACAGATTAGGAAACTAAGGGACAGAGAGAATAAGTAGCTTGTCTAAGATGTTACTTGTAGTAAGTACTAGAGCAGGGATTTGAACTCAAGCAGCCTGGTTGCAGATTCTAAGCACCTAGCTACTTATAGTTTACTGTAAAATAGCATTTGGGGCAGCAGTTCCTATTACAGCAGTTATTTGATATGATTAGAGAATAGTATATTCTGATGGACTTGTTCCTTGAGAGACATGTATAAAAAAATGAATTCTTTAACATTCCAACTGCATTAAATGACTTAATCTTTGATGATTTAGATGATACGACAGGATGGTATTATGATAATTTATTATCGTGTCTGTATAGATTTGGAAAAGTAGCAGGTAACATGGTGTTTTGGTTAATTGGATGCCAGATGACAGTGTTTATGGCAGACATGTCTAAGGGTTTATTATACAAGACCATCAAATTTCCCAAAGAAACAGCCTGGACTCCATCCTTCTGTTACTATTTTCATTTTCCATTGCTCAAGAGTACATAAATAAAGGGAGGTGTCCTTTAGCTTCTCAATATTATTCAGCTCAGATAGTGCAGAAGAAGAATTTGCTGCCTGAGGCGACCAAAGTGTGTAAAATTCCTTAGTGGTATAGATTCTTCCCAATGAAGTAGAAAAGGGAGGAGGGAGCCCTGTGTTCTATTCAGATTTCAGTGATTTTGGCTTTTAATAAAATTTCCCACCTATAATGAAAAGAATAAATACATTGCATCAGTGCCTCAAAGGCATTTCATATTAGCTTGACAATTGACCAAGAGCCCAAGGAGTTCATGTTATTGATATATACAACATGATGCATTATTTGCAGGATTTCCACTTGCATTGAGATCTTTCTACAGGCAGAATAAAGAAGAACATGTTATAAAACCCCAAGTGAGGGGTACTCTATTGGGAAAGTCTCTTTTGAAAGTTGGAGGGTATTAATATATATCTCCATCAAGAAGATGCTGATGCTGATGATGACAACAGAGTCAAGCAGAAATAAGAGAAAGAGGAAGAGGAGCAGGGGAAGGAGAAGGAAGAGTTTGATGTCAGGGACCATTAGTGTGGTTTTTGTCATCAGTGCTAGATTTGAATGAATCCGAGCTTAAACACTCCCTGGGCAAGTTACTTAAATTTTTTGCTTTTTTTTTTTTTAATGAAAAATGTGCTGGCATGTTTATTTTTAATTTTTATTTATTTGTTCTTAGTTGTGGCACTCAGGATCTTTGATCTTTGTTATGGCATGAGAACTCTTAGTTGCAGCATGCAGGATCTAGTTCCCTGACCAGGGATTAAACCTAGGCTGTCTGCATTGGGAGCATGGAGTCTTAGCCATTGGACCACTCCCATAACTTTCTTTATTTTTAGTGTCTCCAGTTGTTAGGTGGGAATAATCCTTTCAAGGCGATTGGAAAAAATGGAGATAAACTAGGTAACAGTACCTAGCCCACCCAGGAACTAACATAGATTAAGCACTCAATAAATGCTTTGTCAAAGTGAACGCCATTATTCTGCCAGATACTGTATGTGGAATAAATGGGTCAAAGACGACCTCTGTACACTGGCCCCATGTGACTTCCTCCTTTAAGCAGGCTGGGATCCATCAGCTGAAAACTCCGCCAATGCCAAATTCAAATTCTTTCACACCCAGCTGTTTGAAAGAAAGAAAGAAAGTAGGAAAGAAGGAAAGAGAAGTCACTTAGTCGTGTCTGACTTTTTGTCATCCCATGGACTGTAGCCTACCAGCAGGCTACTCCGTCCATGGAATTTTCCATGCAAGAATATTGGAGTGGGTTGCCATTTCCATCTCCAGGGGATCTTCCTGACCCTGGGATTGAACCCAGGTCTCCCTCATTGCAGGCAGACACTTTACCATCTGAGCTACCAGGGAAACCCCCCCGCCCCAGACCCATAAGCATGGCAACCCACTCCAATACTCTTGCATGGAAAATTCCATGGACGGAGTAGTCTGGTAGGCTACAGTCCATGGGATGACGAAGAGTCGGACACGACTGAGTGACTTCACTTTCTTTCTTTCTTTCAAACAGCTGAGTGTGAAAGAATTTGACCTTTTAGAGCCTATCTGCTTTACACACCCAACAAAAATGTGCTTAACATCTGATAACCATAGATCAGATCAACCTGGGGGACTCAGAGCCATTACCACCCTGCAAAGCTCTCTGACCCAGAAACTACCCACTGTGATGCTGAGTGACTCATTATGTGAGGGACATAGAAGCTGCCTCTCTGATCTCTTTCTCCCCTAGGAGTTCTTTGCCCTTCTCCTCTGCTGGGTGGCAGTCTCTGACTGATGCTTCTGGAAGGTCTCCAGCTGGCAGATTTCCCCACCTATGGAACCTGTCAAAGCACCATCTCTATAAATCTTGTTCTGTGCTATGGCCACCTTGTGATCATGACTTCTCAGTCAACCCTGAAATTTTTGTACTCACTATACTGAGGCTTCAGACCTGAGAGTAGAAACGAGGTTGGGAAGACAGGAAGAAGTAAAGAGGATGTGGAACAGGGAAGAAAATGAAGTTATCTTTCTTCATCTTCAGCCACAGAACCATCTTTACCTTGGCCTCTTTCTATACGATCCTTACTTGTATCCACATGTACCTGGTCTTCCAGGAAGTCACCCCATTCTCTTTCCTTCTCTCCAAGTCACTGAGTGATTAAATGAGAAATTGCTACAAAAGGAAAAACTTTGGGTAAAACTGAAGTTTTTAGAATCAAAGTGTAAATCCTTGACTCTCTATCGGTCCCTATGGGGATTTATCTTTCAAATTGAATTTCAGGCACCATCTTGCCCACAGGGCCTTTCTTGATATTCAGACGGTGGCTCTGATTTGAACAATGCCATGCCTAATTTCTGCCTCTTTATGGCTTGTCTTGTTCTGAAGCTTTTTTGGCACCTATTTTTATTAACTTTGGAAGTTCTTTGAGGGCAGGGGCCATATTTAACTTATTTTGTGTCTCTGTGGCATATTCTTATTTATACTCATGAAATATTTGAGATAAAATGAAGTGTATTCATTTTATTCATGTACAATGAATGCTCATAGTGTACCTGGCATTTTAGTAGAGTTGCTAATAAACTAAAAAGGCATTGAGATATTTACAAGACTGGGCTCAGGCCCTCACATTTCCATTAATCATCTCTGAGACCTAGACTTCTGAGCTTTGGTTTCCTTAAAAGCAAAATGCTTGTTTTGCTAACTGTCCAAATAGTGTTATCAGGACAGTGTGAGGGTCAAATGGGATAGTATAGGTGAAAGGACTCTATAATTGTGAATTGTTGTTGTTCAGTCACTCAGTTGTATCCGACTTTTTGCAACCCCATGAACCGCAGCATGCCAGGCTTCCCTGTAAATGACTGAATGCATATATAGCATTGCTATGGGGCTCAGTGCATACTGGAGACAGAGTTTTAGATTTTCATCTTCAGAGAAGTAGAGGCTAAAAAAGAGGTCATGAGGTGTTACTATCTGATTATGAAGACCATCATAACTACTTGATTTGCCTTTACACTGAGATGAACTAGTGCTTCTTGAGTATAATCATTCTGACAATTTTGCTTTTTGTGCCCTTGAGGTTATAGGCTGTATCTCCATTTAAAGGGTTTTAAGTTTCACACAAAAAAATTAGGTTGACATTAAAACTCTTGATTAGAGTATTATGCACAGTACTGACCACGTGTTTAATCCAGAAAGATAGTTTTACAATTGAATATGTGATTGAAGCACTAATCCACTTCACAGGGGCTAATGTATTTTCTTCAACATAGGGGGTGAGATCCTTTCCATTGGAATGGTGCTGCCAGTGAACCACACAGATCTGGATGCTGAAGTCTGCATCGGGGACACCAGGGCTTGGGTCCAAGCGCAGACAGCTCAGGGCCTGGAAGTGGTGCTCCCCCCGCTGCCTGCCGGGCTCCATGGAATCTCAGTCTCCATCAATGGAGTCCACATTCACGCACAAGGGTGAGGTGGACTCCTGCCATTCATTATAGCTTCCTGATGATTTAATGATTCAGTTGAAGAATTCTAGCTTTGAGTTAGGTCATTATTTTTTTCTTCTTCCTCTTAAATTAAGAGATAAACACATGAGAATCCTAAAATTTGAAAAAATCTTAGAGATCCTACAGGACAGTTCACTCTCAAGTCTAATTTTTGGCTTACTAGTTGGGGAAAGAACTTTCTGGAGCTGAGATGTCATGTCTCTTGGTTTGGCTGGGGTGGGGTGGGCACCTCTATGTCAGGAGGAAGAATCTGTGCTTAATAAGAGACTGATTTCACTAAGACCTTTAATGAATCTGGGCTTTGAGTAAATGCCATCAAATACTGTACAAACTGCTCTCAGTCCTCTTCACCCTGAAGTCTCTCTGCTCAGCATTTCTCTGGAAGTTCCCTCGCTTCATTCCAGAAAGTAGCTAAATTCAGGGAGACTGATGTGCCCACCTGGTGTTGGTGCAGGAAAACATCGCCACAGATTCTCTTCTACATCATTTCCGTCTTTCTCTGGTGGGCAGTGCTGATCTCATGTGCTTTGCATCACAGCCCCCTTTCTCTTTTCTTCTCCTCCAATACACATATCTCTGCTGTTTTGTGCCTTCTTTTCTCTTCTCCTGACTTTCAGTTATTTCATAACCGTCTCCCCATTTTCTGTAGGGTGGATCTTCACATCCAGTACATCACAGAAGTCTTTAGCATCCAGCCTTGCTGTGGGTCCATTGTGGGTGAGTGGTTCTGACCTAACTGGTTTCATTTATTCTGTAAGTCTTTGCCTTGGATATTCAGATTTTGTTCCTGGATTAATTAACTAGTGAGACCAGAGATGGGGCTGAATGGAGAGGCACTTTTCCTTGCCCTGGGAGCTGAGTGGTGTACTTTGGAGAGTGTGAAACTCAGGATTCTTTAGCCCAGTGAGTTCAGGAAATTAAAGAATTTTTATGAAAAAGATGTGCCAGGTTCCCTTTTCTTTTTTTTTTTTTTTTAATGGAAGGAGGTTAGAATATCTAAAAAGTGACACATCTTGAGTACATATCACTAAATCACTTTGCTGTACACCAGAAATGAGCATGCTATTGTAGATCAACTATAGTTCAATTGAAAAAAAAAACCCAGAAAACAAGGGAAGAGCTTCCCAAGTTAGCCATTTCGATATTGCTTATGCAAGGAGAGGAGACATGAGTCTCTGATGTCTTTACTTGCTCTGGGATGTGAGTGAAGGACCAGACAGAGTCAGGAGATGGATGGGAAGGAGGGGATGAAAGGGAGGTCCATGAGAGAGGGAATGTATTTATACGAATAGCTGATTCACTTTGTTGTTCAGCAGAAACTAACACAACAATGTAAAGCAACTATACTTCACTAATTAAAAGAAAAAAAAAAACACAAATGCCAATATGGGAGATGTCAGGACCGGACAAATAGAGAAGTATGGAAAATTATTCATTTTCAGAAAAAAAAAATGAAAGCTATATATTTGCATATGATAATCATTGTGACAGTGTATGAAATAGCACATAATTTATTAAAATTTTCTTTTTGAAGTATAGTTGACTTACAATGTTGTGTTAGTTTCAGGTATATAGTAAAGTGAATATATTACATATATCCACTCTGTTTTAGATTCTTTTTCCATGTAGGCCATTACAGAGTATTGAAGTGTTCCCTGTGTTCTATAGTAGGTACATTATCCTTTTTGAACATAATATAATCCTTTTTAAAGCTGCTTTACTTTACCACTGATTTGGTGATGATAAGGGGTACGTGGCTCGCATCCCTGTCCTGTAGATAGGGTTTGATTGGCCCTAAACTAGAAAGTGAGACAATATGACTATGGCAGCAAAATCACAAGTATGTTTCAGTGGCTTTTGATATGTCACATACAAATACACATATGACTATATAATATATGGATTACTGAAACATTATATAGACTAATATAGAAGATAAGTAGAAGAATTCAACAAATTTAATTTTTCATCAGTGTGTAAGTTGAATATCAGTTCAGTTCAGTTCAGGTGCTCAGTTGTGTCCAACTCTGTGACCCCATGAATTGTAGCACGCCAGGCTTCCCTGTCCGTCACCAGCTGCCAGAGCTTGCTCAAACTCATGTCCATCGAGTCGGTGATGCCATCCAACCATCTCATACTCTGTCATCCCCTTCTCCTCCCACCTTCAATCTTTCCCAGCATCATGGTCTTTTCCAGTAAGTCAGTTCTTCGCATCAGGTGGCCAAAGTATTGGAGCTTCAGCTTCAGCATCAGTCCTTCCAATGAATATTCAGGACTGATTTCCTTTAGGATTGAGTGGTTTGATCTCCTTGCAGTCCAAGAGACTCTCAAGAGTCTTCTCTAACACCACGGTTCAAAACCATCAATTCTTCGGTGCTCAGCTTTCTTTATGGTCCAATTTTCACATGCATACATGACTACTGATAAAACCATAGCTTTGACTAGACAGAGCTTTGTTGGCAAAGTAATGTCTCTGCTTTTTAATATGCTGTCTAGTTTGGTCATATATAGAACTATACACATATACTCTGCATAGTAATATAGAGAATAATGTGGAATAATAGGGCAGTTAATACCACAGATGATAAGAAGACTAGAGAATTTGATTTTTTATTAATGTATATGTTGTATATATATATATGAATTATACATATATTCTTTCTACATAGTAATATATAGAATAATGTAGAATAGTATGTACGATAATATGGCAGATGACGAGAGCACTTCAAGAAATTTGATTTTTCATTAGTGTTGAAGTTGTCTAGGATCTATAAATATACTTGAAAATATATTTTGTTTTAAATTTTATAAACATTCTTCTTATAGAATAATTTGTGTTGCTTTACTGCCATGTGAATTTTAGCCCATCTGACTCCTGCCAAAATGGTCATACATTTAACACTGGTGGGGTGTTGGTGAAAGAATTTCACCAACACCCCACCTTTCACTTAGTCATGCTGGGGCTCACACAGCTGTGAGTTCCTAGTTCTGAAATACCAGCTTCTCAGGTTTTTTTTCCTCAATATTTGTGCTTCAGGTGGAACCATCCTCAGCATCTCAGGAAGAGGGTTCAGCAGGGACCGAACGTTGCTTTGGGTGCTGGTGGGCAATCGGTCCTGTGACATTGTGAACTCGACAGAGACCAACGTCTGGTGTGAGACGCCGCCGCCAGCCGCCCTGCCGCTGAGCGCCCCAGTCGCTGTGGAGGTCTGGGCTGGCAGCAAGCCCTCCCCCCACCGACCTTCGCCTCGCCTGGTGGGGAAGGGCTTCACCTTCACGTATGAAGTGGCAGCAACACCAGTGGTCACTGCCACGCGAGGAGAAGTCACGAATCACAGCCTGAGGCTCTATGTGGAGGGACAGAATCTCTCCGACTCAGTGGTCCTTCTGGGTAACTTGAGCTGTGATCTCCAGACCCCATCTCCCGGGAGCAACTTGAGCCTGGCTGGGTGCGCTTTCCCTCTTGACACTTTGGAGGCCGGCCTCTATCCTCTCCAAATACACCAGAGGCAGATGGGGTTTGCTGACATGTCTGCGGTGCCCCAGCAGTGTGTGGTGACGCCTCAGATAACCGCCATTTTCCCAACACGCGGGTCCACTTGTGGAGGGACTGTTCTCACAGTGAGGGGCTTGGCTCTCCACTCCAGCAGGGGGTCACTGGAGGTTGACCTCTCGGGTCCCTTTACTTGTGTGATTTTGAGTTTCGGGGACCAGACAGTTCTCTGCCAGATTACCCCCGTGGGTGACCCCTTGCCTGGTGCTTCCTTCACCCTTAATGTCACTGTCCTGGTGAATGGACTGCCCAGCACATGTCAGGGGAATTGCACTCTTTTCTTAAGTGAAGAGACAACTTCAATCGTGGATGCTTGGACCACAAATATCAATGGGTCTCTGACCACAGTGCTGATTAAGGGTCAGAGGTTAGGTATCACGGCTGATGAGCCAGTGGTGTTTGTGGATGATTGTCTTGCTTGCACTGTGACTTTCCATAACAGAAGCCACGTGGCATGTTGGATAAGTGACTTGTCCCCTGGACTTCATTACCTATCTGTTTTTCATAGAAGATATGGGTACGCCTGTTCTGGTAACTTTTCCAGACATTTCCATGTTTTGCCTCAAGTGCTTCATTATTTCCCAAAGAATTTCAGCCTCCATGGTGGAAGCCTCTTGACCTTGGAGGGCACAGCCTTGAAGGGACTGAACTCCACGTTAGTCTACATTGGCCAGCAGGCCTGCCTGACAGTGAGCCTCAGCTCTGAGCTTATCCAATGTGCTGTTCCTGCAGGGAATGGCTCTGCTTCCCTGGACATAGAGGTAGATGGACTTTCCTATAAGATGGGAGTCATTGGTTACAGCAGTGCCTTCACTCCCGAATTGCTCTCTGTTTCTCAGACTGATGATGTCTTAACCTTTTCGGTAGCCCGGATCTCAGGAGCTACAAATGTAGACATTTTTGTTGGGATGTTCCCCTGTGTGGGTGTCTCTGGCAACCATACCCTTCTCCACTGTGTGGTCCCATCCCTTCCGGCCGGGGAGTACCAAGTCAGAGGTTACGACCGCATGAGAGGGTGGGCCTCGTCCGTCCTGGTGTTCACTTCCAGAGTGACCATTGCAGCAGTGACTGAGAACTTTGGTAAGTCAGATAGATGAGGCAGAGAGCTTTCTTTACTTAAGTGGATTAATAGCTCCTCTCACCACTCACTCACAAGGTAGGAAATCAGCATCAGTCTGAACGACAGAAGAAGAGAGAAGCCGGTTGGCCTCTTACAGTCCCAGCTGCCTCCTAAAAGTTTGTCATGCTCCATTTATGAAGCTTTTTTTTTAATTGAGGAGATTGTGCATATTCTCTAAGTGTTTGATTGTCTTTTAATTTGATGCATTAACCCGCTTTAATTTGTGTTTTAAATTAAATAATACCATTTGTAAGAGCTCATAATTTGATCATTTAAGTAGAGCATAAATGCTTTCATCTATTTTTAGACCTATTTGCCAATTTGAATTGTTTTAAATGTATTAAATATGATTAATTTTTATCATTTTGTACTATTTCACAGATGAATTCATACTCCATCAATAACAGGCCAATTGTGCAGTATAACTGCATTGGTTGAACTTTCTCTCTTTTTAGATATACTGCAGTGTGCTTTGCCTTTTCTTACAGCGAAGGTTTGGGTTTCTGTTCCCTTAATGTCTTCTTACACTTAAGATGGGGCTTCCCAGGTGGCGCTAGTGGTAAAGAACCCAGCTGCCAATGCAGGAGACATAAGAGATGGGTTCCAGCCCTGGGTGGGGAAGATACCGTGGAGGAGGTATGGCAACCCACTCCAGTATTCTTGCCTGGAGAACCCCATGGACAGAGGAGCCTGGTGGGTTACAGTCCATGGGGCTGTAAAGAGTCGGACATAACTGAAGTGACTTAGCACATAAACACACTTAAGATAGTTCAAATGTGATTGTGATGCAGAAAGTTTAGAAGAAGTCATGGAGCAGGATCTTAGACTGATGAAGTACCAATCCATTTTTTTTGGAACAAATGTGTCCGACCTCAACTGGGTGAGATACTATAGGGATTGGCACTTGTTTCTAAGTCTGTCACTATCTTATCTGGGTAACGTTTTTAAGCCTCAACATTATTATTTGATAAAAGGTTGGGGCTGGTTTTTCCTCCCTAGTTCTCCTTTCAACTATCTAAGAATCCATGATTTTTAGGCAAAAGAGCAGGGGTAAGAATGTACCCAGGCAAAACTTGGTCAGGTGGCTGTGTAAGTACCACCTAGACTTGACATGAAGGTGGGAGAAGCTGGAATCTTAGCATGGACTAGAGATTTCAACCGGCATTTTCCTTTATTGGTTCTCATACTGAAGCAGAACATATTGTCTTGACTTTACCCATTTGATAGGCATACTTCTTACACGGCAGATAGGAGTGTAAACCAGGGCAACATTATTATGGAGAGAAATCTGGCCATATCCTTCCAAACTAAAAATTTACTTTTCTGTTGACCTAGTAATTCCATGTCTAAGAGTTTGCATCATTTTTATTCATATAAGTGTATAGTTCATTGCAGCATTTTTAATTGCAGCAAAAGGGACTATTTTGGAACTATTATGGAACTATTATTATGGAACTAAATATTATGGAACTATTCCTGATAGCTCAGTTGGTAAAGAATCTGCCTGCAGTGCAGGAGACCCAGGTTCAATTCCTGGGTTGCGAAGGTCCCCTGGAGAAGGGATAGGCCACCCACTTCAGTATTCTTGGGCTTCTTTGGTGACTCAGCTAGTAAAGAATCCTCCTGCAATGTAGGAGACCTGGGCTTAATCTCTGGGTTGGGAAGATTCCCTGGAGAAGGGAAAGGCTACCCACTCCAGTATTCTGTGCTGGAGAATTCCATGGACCGTATAGTCCATCAGGTCACAAAGAGGTGGACATGACTGAGTGACTTTCACTTTTACTTTCATTAATCAACAAGAAAACTGCTCAATACATTAGGGCCTAATCATATAATGGAATTCTAAGTGTCTATTAAAATGAAGAGCTGGATCTCTCTCTCTTTCTCTCTCTCTCTCTATATATGTATATAGACTTGGAAAGATATTTATGCTGCATTTCTAATTAAAAAAATAAATCATAGAATGCTATGTATAGAGTGATCAGTTTATAGTAAAATAGTCTATATGCTTTAGAAAATCCTAAAGGATTCATGAGAAACTAGACATGTCTTTTTCTGGGGAGTGAGATAAGTAGGTAAGGGAAGTTTTACTTTCATTTTGTACTCTCCTGTATAAAAAGTTTATAAACTATAAACAAGCATTATTTTCATACATAAGAATCATGACACTTTTCATAGGTTGTTGAGTATGACTGGAGTTTGACAGAACAAGGGCTGTGGGCTTCAGAGCTCAGAGCTTAGTGAGAGGAAACTGAGAAAATCAGGGATCCCAGGCCAATTGTGTGGACTCCGGTGGGCATGGAAAGAAGGGTGGGCAGCGAGAAAGCTTGGGCTTGAATTTTGAGAAAAGAAATATTTGCCTCTGTGATGGTAAACTCCTCATTTTGTCTTTAAAGGCCACCTAGGCGGGAGGCTCGTGCATGTGTTTGGAGCAGGATTTTCTCCCGGGAACATCTCAGCTGCCGTGTGTGGTGCTCCCTGCCAAGTCTTGGCTAATGCGACGGTGTCTGCCTTCAGCTGCTTGGTTCTGCCCCTCGATGGTCAGTAAAAACACCATATTTGTTTTATAAAGAGTAGGTGTGAAATTAGCATACTCTGGTTAACTCCATTTTTTTGGGTAATTCATGCTCTATTGACTCAATTTTTCTGTTTGTTTCTGTGGAAAAAGTTTTCTCTGATCCCCATGTAAAATGGTAGTTAGTATTGAGGACCGCCTATTAAGATGACTCATAATAGCTTTTTTTGGTCATATTAATAACAGCAAAAAATTTATCACATATTCTTGACAGCAGTTCTGCGATGATGGGGAAAGGGATTCTGAGTTGTGAATACTAGTTTCAATGGCAGCATAGGCATCAGGGAGAAAACAGTCTCTTGGTCTCCTGAGGTGGGGCTGCTGGAAATGTCTGCCTACTGGAAGTACTAGTGAAGGGATTACATCATCTGGCTGGAAATGTCTTGTACATTAGTGTGCTCAGGTCCTGAATCTTATTATAGGCAAAAAGGGTCAATGTTGACATTATCCTTTTATTCTGTAAAGTCCAAGTAATTATCTGAGCCGTAACTCAGTAAAATAACCATGATCTCTCATTGCTTTAAGCTTTGTTGTAGTTGTTTGTTGCTATTTAGCCACTAAGTCATGTCCAATTCTTTGTGACTCAGTGGACTGTAGCCCGCCAGCCTCCTCTGTCCGTGGGATTTTCCAGGAAAGAATACTAGGATGGGCTGCTCTTTCCTTCTTCAGGTGATCTTCCCGTCCCAGGGATTGAACTTGCCTTTCCTGCATTGGCAGGCAGATTCTTTACCCCTGAACCACCTGGGAAACCCTTTAAGCTTTGCAGTCATCATGTAAAATATGGCATGGGAAGCTGTGTCTTTGTGGGGTGGGGGGGTTAGAATGCAAAGTGCAAGGCTTGATTTTCCCATGAAGCTCACAACACATACTAACTACCCACTGAGCTTCAGAAAAGGAATGTTTCAGGGATGAAATTGCCATTTATCACTACAGGGTCAGTTAAGCCATGTGATTATATTGTTTGCATAGTCATACATCTTGTACCCGTGCACTTAAAAACCATTTGCCCTCATGTTTTCTGTATAATGCTTTAGTTATATTCCTAATTTATGTGTCAGCAACTTGACTGTGGGTAAAAGACTTACAGTGATAAAAGCATCACTTCATCTGAGCTTGGACCAAAATTCCATGATGTATAATACTATTGTGCTGGCAGTTTGCACTGGATTGTCTTAGACCAGAAGGAGGAAGGAGAGGAGGGGGAAAAGGAAGGGGAGGAGAAACAACCCTTGTTTAAAATACCAGAAACTGAGGGTCTTATTATCATCATGTATATAAGCAGAACATTATAGACGAGAGTATTATTCTACTTAAGATTCTGCAGTAGGAAATTTAGGATATGGTAGAAAATTTAAGTTAATATATCTGTTTCTCTGCTCTCACTCCTATGCATAGAGCTGTTCTGGCTTAGGGGATGTGCAAAATCAATGTTTGATGAAAGAATAAATAAGGGAATTGGGAAATGGTGGAAACGTAAAATGTTAGTTGCTCAGTTGTGTTCCACTCATTACGACCCCATGGACTGTAGCCTGCTAGTCTCCTCTGTCTATGGGATTCACCAGACAAGAATACTGGAGTGGGTAGCCACTCCCTTCTCCAGGGGATCTTCCCGAACCAGGGATCAAACCTGGGTCTCCTACATTGCTGGAGTATTCTTTACCCTCCGAGTCGCCAGGGAAACATAAAGTCAACCACTTCTAGGTCCTAATATTTAAGAAATGCTGCTACAGTTTTTTTTTTTCCCCCTGGGGGAAGGTGCGGCTTTCACATATACACTGTTTAAATCAGCCAACCTCTTGCTATTGTTTCAAGACAACCGGTTTCAACCAGAAGTACGAACTTAAAAACCATGAAGTCAGGGTTAGAAAAGCTGTGTTTTATTGGGAGTTTCATAACTCATAGGAGGAGAATAAAATAAATTATTATATTTAATGAGATTTGGTTAAATTTATAAAAAGACTTTTCAAAATTTCTTGATTTTTAAAAGAAAATTGAGTGAGAAGCTGTGACTCTTACTCTTACCACTAGGTGTCAGCAAACACTCATTGATTGTGCAAGGGCTGCTCATTTATCCCAGGGAAATAGATAATTTGACTTTTACTTTTTCATTAAAAAATAAGTCTTTTAAAAGATGTCTAAAGATGGGGAGGAACTTATGAAATCCTACTCCATTGGCTTCTTACTTAAGATCCAAGATGGAAGTTGGGAATTCTATGAATCTCTGAAATTGAATAAAATATTTTGAGACTATGATTATGTATTTTTTCCCCCAAGAAGTAGGTCTATAATGGACATCAAATTGTCAGAGGGATGTATCTCAGAAATTGCTAAAAAACTACTAATAATTCCCCTACCTTCAGAAAGGACTGTATAGAATCAAGTTAGTTAAGAATCTGTTATACTTTAAAAGATTTTTTTAGCGGGCAGTTTCACAGCAGTAACCCTCTCAAGTGTTTCACAGTTACTCTTTCCAGAGAAATCTGTCCTTTTCCCTAATGCTCCCCACTCTATTTTTTTCACCTTAATCAGTTGGAAGCCTTTGGGAAAGCTGAATAATTTCAGTTCTTCTAACACAATGCTTCTCAATGATATTATTATCAAGAATTATATTATTATGGAAGGATTATTGAAAAAAATTATTATTACTGGAGCAGCAACAGTAGCAGCACTTGGGAGTGTGTTAGAAATGCACAACCTTGGGAACTGCTGTATCAGTAAACACTTTGGTATTTCTCTTCTGAGACTGTAGAAATATGGAATCACTATGCTGTATCCTTGAAACTAATGTAGTATTGTAAATCAACTATACTTCAATAAATTTTTTTTTTTAAGGTGAAGCTTTTAAAAAAGTCCTTTTTCTGCTTTGGGGTCATTCATCTTTACTTTTGGGCTTCTCCAGTGGCTCAGCAGTAAAGAATCTGCCTGTGATGCAGGAGATGGCAGGAGATCTGTGTTCGATCCCTGGATCGAGAAGATCCCCTGGCAGAGGGCATGGCAACCCACTCCAGAATTCTTGACTGGGGAATCTCATGGTCAGAGGAGCCTGGCGGGTTACAGTCCATAGGGTTGCAAAGAGTCGGACCTGACTGAAGAGACTGAACACGCACGCATGCATCTTTACTTTTCCCTCAAATTATACTGATGAAAGAAGAATTTTACTTTTTCATATGATAGGTTGTTACAGCACCTTGTCAGTTTAACACTCGGTATTTGTTTAAAATCAGCAAGATATTTGATCTTTTGGTTTCCTGCATTTATATCTTGAATTATATGATATGACTTCTTCATGGAAACTGACTTTTTCTGTGAGGTGTGAAAACCTAAAGTGATTAAGGTTACACAGCTATTTCGTGGCAGAACCTTGAGTAAAATTGAGTAAAATTCATGGATTCTGATCCCCAGCACTGGGCATTTATCATAATCCACCTTGTCAATTTGCATCCACCTAATCACCCATTATGAGTTCATTATTTTATAGGTGTTAAGCCTGTTTTTATCTGCCCAAGGGCTTACTATTGGAAAGTTCTCATGTTTTCTCTGTCCATGTGAGAGTCTTACTTTCCAGACGTTTTAACTGCTATAATTCTTTGGGAACACAGTCACAGAACCTACTACATGTCAGGTGCTTCAGAATGTACCAGCAAAAATAGTAACTATTTTTGTGTGAATGAGTAATGGCAAACCCTCTTGTGTACTTGCCTCATCCCTTGCTGCCTGCAGTCGTGTGATATGGGCAGGTGTCTTAGCTTCAAGCTCATAGTCCTTGATAACATGTGTTCTGTACCTGAGTGAACAGGCTAGCTCCTGAGGTAGAAGGCTAGAGAAATTTTTCTTTTTTTCTATTTGATTAAGGTTTTCAGGCAGAGGTACTCCCAAACCGTCTCACATAGAGACTTGTTCATGCTTAGTCACTTTGTCATGTCCAGTTCTTTGCAATCCCGTGGGCTGTAGCCTGCCAGGCTCCTCTGTCTATAGGATTCTCCAGGCAGAATACTGGAGAATCCAAGAATACTGGAGTGGGTTGTCATTTCCTACTCCAAAGGAAGTAGGAAATGGCAGACTTGTTCATCCTCCTGTAAAAGGTTATTACCAGTCTGCCTTGGTGATGCTTTTTACATTGTGTGTCGTGACCTGGGAAGAAATGGTCTCAGGGTCAGAGAGCTTTAAATCATTGCTTTTCTTCTTTATGAAATGTTAATAGAACTCTATATGAAAATCAAGAACTTCAGTTAATCAAGAGATCCCATAAAGAGAATGAGAAGTCTAGCCACAGATCTGGAGAAGGTGTTAATAAGCATGTAATTTCTTTAGGATTAGTACTCAGAGTATAAAATGGCACAAATCAATAAGGAAAAGATAAGCATTCCAGTAGAACAAAGGGGCAAGTGACCTACATGGGAGGATCATAGAAGAGAAAATAGGAGTTATTACTAAATATACAAAAAGCTGTTCAACCTAAAAAATAATGATGACAATGCAAATTAAGGTCATAATGAGATGTTTTTGTATACTCACTGGACTGACCAAAATTAAGTCTGATGATCTTAAGTGCTGGCAATTTTGTGGATTACTGGGAACCCATAAAGATAGGAAAGTGAAATGGCACAAACAATTTTCTTAGAGACAAATACTCGAGAGAAAATGCATTACATATTTGTAGTGGCAAAAAGTGGGAAATTTCCCAAAGTCCATTGGTGACAGAATAGGCAAATATATTGTAGTACTTTCACACGAAGCAATGTTGAACAGCAGTGAAAACATTTGAACAGCAGTTATGTGTGGTAATATGGCTGACTCTTAGAAACATAATATTGAGTGAAGAAAGCAGGTCTAAGAATATTATGCCATGTATAACTTTCTAAAGTTCAAAAGGAAGTAAAAGTCAACCACCTTCTGTCTAGTGGTTGTTCCTGAGAATGAGGAGAAAGTGGTAGACTTGGCCAGGAGCACGTAGATTGGCAAGCATCGTGACGGTGTTAGACTTTATGTTGGCTGATCCTGTGGTACATTCACATGAGTTTTTTTTTTTACTTGGATGATTCATATTTTACAAAAACATGATTTATATCCTTCCGTATGTATTATGTATATCTAATACAGATTTTAAAAATTTAATTAATGTATTTTATTGGAGGATAATTATGATACTGTGGTGTTTTTTTCCATACATGGACATGTGTTATTTATTATTGGGGTTATAGTTGCTTTGGGCTTCCCTGGTAGCTCAGCTGGTAAAAAATCTGCCTGTAATGCAGGAGACTCCACTTCAGTTCCCAGGTCGGGAATATCCCCTGGAGAAGAGAGAGGCTACCCACCCCAGTATTCATTGGCTTCCCTGGTGATTCAGATGGTAAAGAGTCCTCTTGCAATGCAGAAGACCTGGGTTCGATCCCGGGTAGGGAAGATCCCCTGGAAGAGGGCATGGCAACCCACTCCAGTGTTCTTGCCTGGAGAATTCACATGGACAGAGGAGCCTGGTGGGCTACAGTCCATGGGGTCACACCGAGTCAGACACGACTGAGCAGCTCAGTGCAGCACAGCACACAGTTGCGTTACCACGTTGTGTGAGTTTCTGCCGTATAATAACATAAATCAGCTAGGCCTGTTAGGTCGCTTCAGTCATGTCTGACTTTTTGCAATCCTATGGACGTAGCCCACCAGGCTCCTCTGTCCATAGGATTTTCCAGGCAAGAATGCTGGAGTAGGTTGCCACTTCGTACTCCAGGGGATCTTCTTGACTCAGGGATCGAACCCGCGTCTCTTATGTCTCCTGCGTTGGAAGGTGGATTCTTTACCCCTAGTGCCACTGGGAATCAGCTATGTGTATATGTATATCCCTTCCCTCTTGAACCTCCATCCCACTGCGCTCCCCTTCCCATCCCATCTATCTAGGTAATCACAGGGCACAGAACTGAGCTCCCTGTGTTATATATCAGGTTCCTCCTAGCTGTCTGTTTTACACGTGGTAGTGAATATATGTCAATCCTAATCTCTCAGTTCCACCCACCCTCCCCTCCCCTAGCCTTATGTCCACATGTCCATTATGTCCATTCTCTACGTCTGTGCCTCTATTCCTGCCCTGCTAATAGGTTCATCTGTATCATTTTTCAAGATTCCACATATGCATTAATATATGATGTTTGTTTCTCTGGTTTTTAAGAAGAGTAAATGAGTAAGTTTATTTTCCTATTGGTCGAAGTGGAGCACATTGGCTTGGTTGATGAAACAATGTGAGACCTTCAGTTCTTCCTGTGGTTATCACCTAAACCAACAGTGACTATTTCCTGCAGTGTCCTTAGCTTCCCTGTGTGACCTGAGGCCTGAGGAGGAGGACTGCGAGACCTCCAGCTGCAGCTATGTGCACTGTGATTTGATCATCACTGTGGGGACAGAGAGCCCGCCGGAATCATGGCCTTACTTCTACATCTGTGAAGAAAGTTCCCGATGCCTCTTGGCACGAGATCATTGGACAGAGCCTATCCTTCCATCGTTCTCAGGCCTCTTCATCAGGTAACTCAGTCCTCTCCCTCCCTGACCTTGCACACAAATGCGTGGCCAGTGGATTGATGGAATCATCAGGAACTCCAGGTTGGGTGGACTTGGCCCTGGGGCCCATGCTGTTGTCGGAGGGACTGTTCCATTGTGGATTCCAGCCAGCCTGCATATCAAAGCGTCTGCTGTCTTTTCAAGTGTTCAAGAGAACATCTGAAAAATCTGCCCAGTAAACAGCCCGCTTTGTTCTTGCTTAGGTTTTAATATTTATCTTCCGATCCGAAGCAACATCTGGTGAATGCCAATGGGGAAAAAGATTAGACATTATGAAAAACAGAAGGCTCTTTTCCCCTCTCCTTTTTCTTTTCTTTCTAAACAGATTCACAAGTATGAGAAAAAGTCGTAGAGAAATCCAGCAGATTGTACAATATTTATTCAAAAGAAGTGGGGGTGCACAGGCAGGACTGTAGATCTCGGATTTAGAAGTTATAAACTTATAAGGATTTTTTTTGAACTTAAAAAACAAATACCACAACTTTCCAGGTAAAAACCACCTTTTCTAAACAAATTTTTTAAAAAGTGTGGCCATGTCGGTTGCTCTAGATGGACTTCATTTTCACAGGCAACTCCTGTTTTATGAAGTGTGATGTTTTAGGGCTGAACATGGCCCAGTGTCCTTCTTTATTTCTTATCAAGAGTGGTTAAATCCAATTATTTAATGAAGGCCTATTTCCTCGTAAAAAAGTAAAACTTAAGACCGACTACCCAGAGGAAAAGCAAGAACCAGCCTTTTTCACAGCAGTTGAACTTTCTGATGTCCTGGGACAGTCCATGTTTAGAGTGAATTTGCCACCAGGAGTTTGGATTTAGTGAGAGGAAGAAAGGGCCTCCTTGAGGTTGTTATCTGGAATAGCAGGGAAAAGCTTGCTTAGGGCTTATAGGAAATGAGGCTACAGGTGGTGCTCAGGAGAGACTGGATCTCAGGATGCTGACGCTGGGCACCAACAAGTGTATGTCAGCTGGTCCTGGCTCCCCGGAATTCGACAACTTTATTTCGGTCTCTAAGCTATTCTTTGGAGTTCTTCTCTTCTCTCTAGGAGGTGACTGAGGGCAACTGAGCCCTGTGTTCATTCACTCAGTCATGTCCGACTCTTTGAAATCCCATGGACTGAGGTCCTCCAGGCTCCTCTGTCCATGGGATTCCCAGGCAAGGATACTGGAGTGGGTTTCCATTTTCTTCTTCAGGGGATCTTCCTGACCCAGGGGGTCAAACCCATGTCTCCTACACTGGCAGGCAGGTTCTTTACCACTGAGCCTCAGACCCTACTAAAAACTATGCCCTTAATCTATGACTATCGTTTGCAATATACACTAATAACCTTATAATTCTTCATACTCTAATTCAGCAACTTCACTTTCAGGATTTTAAGAAAGCAGTTAGAAATATGTAATATTTATGAAAAACTATTGTCTTTGAAGTTTTAGGTATAATAACAACAACAAAAAAGCTGAAATGAAGTAAGTGTTTATACTAAGAAACCTTGAAAAATCATGATGGATAATATTTAACCAGAGAAATGCTTACAATGTATTAAGGAGTGAAATGTGCAGGTTATAAAATATTGCATCAATGTAATCCTGACAGTGTTCATAGTACCTGTGTCTCTAGGCACATATGACAAGTATTTGGGAAAAGACTAGAAGGAAGTATTCCAAAACACTGAGGGTGCCTATCCCTATGGGGCTGGAAGACTGATCATATTTGCTTTCATCATTGAGTTTTTATGTAATTTTTTTCAGTGAATATGTACTAATTTCTTAATCAGAAAACACATTATAAATTATACAAGGGGAGTTAGGAAAATAATGTGCTAAAAGGCTTACCTCGATCCTCTTAGGATTCTGCTTGTGAACCCAGGGAACTATTTTCTACGATCTTTACAAGGGATCCATTTCATCAAATGGTTACTCCTCTGCCAGCCACTACCACTATAAATTTGATGTCATTTGGCAAAGGCAGATATTCATATCTGTGGCAAAAATATGCCCAATTTGTCCATCTACCCATCCATTTATCCAATATTTATCAAATGTTTACTATGTTCTAGTTACTGTATCAGAAGCTGGTGATTCAATGGTGAATAGGATGCAAAGTGCCTACCTTTAAGGGTCAGGAGGGGACTAAACAATAAACAAGGTGGTCATGTGTTGTGATAAGGGCTATAGAGTGATAGAAAACTGTGAAGGCTAATTTTTAAATTATTTTTACAATTGAAGTATATTTGATTGACAATATTGTGTTACTTTCAGGTAGATAGCAAAGTGATTCAAATATACATAATATATTCTTTTCAGATTCTTTTCTCTTTTAGACTGTTATAAGATATTGAGTAGAGTTTCCTGTGCTATACAGGAGGTGCTTGTTGGTCATCTATTTTGTATATAGTTGTGTGTATATGTTAATCCTAAACTCCTGATTTGTCTCTCCATACCCACATATAAGAAATATGATTATGATATTTGTCTTTTGGCTTACTTCACTTAGTATGATAATTTCTAGGTCCATCTAAGTTGTTGCAAATGACATTATTTCATTATTTATTATGGCTAAGTAATATTCCATTGTATGTATGTACCACATCTTCTTTATCCACTCATTTGTTGATGGATGTTGAGTTTGCTTCCATGTCTTGGGTATTGTAAATAGTGCTTCAGTGAACAATGGAGAGTGTGTATCTTTTAGAATTACGGTTTTTTCCAGATATATGCTCAGGTATGGGATCCCTGGCTTGGCTCAGAGGAGACTTCTCTGAAGAGGTGTCTTTTAAGCTGAGCTAAAGACAAGTGTCATTATGGAGAGTCAGACAGTGGGTGAAGCAAGTACAAATGACCCATCAAGTTTCATGAACTGTTAGAGGTCAGAAGGGCAGGAATAGGGTAGGAAGAAAGTAAAGTGGCTCAAGATGAGCTTGGGGAGGCATGAAGACCTTAAAGGCCATAGTAAGGAGTTTGGATTATATTCTAAGGACAGACTAAGTATCTTTCTAAAATCACACTGTCAAGCCTTGGTGGTATCAGGGCTAGAACCCAAGGCTTCTGACTAATGGTGTACTTAGCATGATGCTGTGTTGTCAGCATCAGCAGCAAGAGGCTTGGCTGGGCTGTGCGGGTCCAGGAGATGAGACGGAAGAACCAATTTCAGGCTAAGTGAGGGAGACAGAATGACAGCGTGTGTTTTTATTGCCTCCTCTAGAGAGCGAGTATAAGATTACCTGCTTACATTTGGGTCTGATCAGACCAACTGAAAGAAAAATAGGTCAGGACTCAGGAAACTTAGATTCTAGAACTCTCTACCACCATGTGGAGCAAATATCCTTTCCACATTCTGTCAAAATAAATATTTGTGTGCATGTGTATATGCATGCCCACCATATTATGCATGCCCACCATATTATGCCCATGCATAATCTACCTGTGTATTTCTCTACATATGCATATGTCCATATTTAAATCTAGCCAGTTGCATTCCTTAATTCATAGGATGATTGTGGAAGAAAACATGGCATAGTAATTATTAAGAAACTTAAAAATTTTGCAAATGTTAGTCTATTGTTGATATCCTGGTGTCTCTGCTCATCTTGGTGATGGCTTTTTAATAAAAAATATTCTAATCAGATAATCAGAAAAGAAAAGAGAAAAGAAATAATGAGCTAAAAGTTGTGAAAAAGTCTAAGGAGCAGAAAGGGGTTTTAACTCTTCTAGAGCAAGAAGAACATGATATTTTTCACTTTATTCTTTTATTGGGAAGCACACGCAGGCACACAGAGTGGGAAGCAGCCTGGAGACCCAGGATGATGGGAGACAGAGTCAGGGGTGCTGTGGTGGGTAGGCCTATGCCTGACTTCACAGAGGTAGGGAGGAGGTGGGCCCTTCCACACCATGATCACTGGTCTTTCCCAAGAAGATCAGTGGCCCCAACATGATATCTGCTTCTTCTGTCATGTGTCTGAGACTGTGGGGAGCAGGCTGTCTCCTGGAATGGCCTGGAAAGCCACAGTGATCCTTGCTACAACATCGACAGATACCAGCAGGACCTTCTACTGGGGGGACCAGCTATTGGAGGACTTGCTGAAGGAACAGGCTTTGTAGTTGGTCTAGGACTCTGTCAGCCGGAGTGAGCTTCCGATGGCAGGTGATACATATCATGCTTCTGGAGTCACTAGTGAAATGGAACAATCCACTGTGAACTGGAGGGCATTACTACAGGCAGGTGGAAGGAGGGCAGGGTGACTTACCCATTTTACTCTGACATTTGCTGCTGAAGAAACTAGAAAGGGTAGACGAAGGCTCATTAGGAGGTGGAAGCACATGACCAAGAAAGGTTGTAAAGGAAGTTGGTTGCTGCTTCTCTTGGTATCTGAGATCATCCTTTAGTGAGTGCAAAAAACCTGCTCATATGAGTGAAGATCTACAGCTGGAAATGAACATGAGAGAGAAGCACAGAACAGGGAGAGGTGACAGCAAATATTCTTTCCCTCACCTAAAAAGAAAAACAAGGGGAATTCTGGAGATGTAAAGAGCTGGGCTTCTGTTATCCCGACAAAATTCCAGAATGAATTATTAATCAGATGGCTTGTGAGCCTTCAGAAATGGAAGTAACAATCTGGGAACTGATTTGCAAGGAACAAGGTGGTGGGGAAACCAAGTTTGTTTTCTTTCTGGTGACATTATAAGAGATTTACAATGGCAGTGGTGAAACTACTATTCTATTAAACTATTCTACCCACTCCTTTACTCCTACCTCCAGTAGCAAAAGAAAGGGTCTCGCTACAAAACCTGAAGTGCCCTGGCAGAAACACAGAGTTGCTTTGAAGTCAGGTGTTTCACTCGGAAGGTGAATTTTGCATTCTACTTCCTCATATTTCCATAGGTATCTAAACATTACATCATATTTTAATTTAGAAGTTAAATTGCTTTTCTTTTCTTTACTGAATCTTTGAGTGCAACCAACACTCCAGGAGCAAATGCTGTGGCTTTGTATACCCCCTGAATGATGGCTCAGCTAAATGGATGTGTAGCTACGTTACAGGCTCAGATCTGAAATGTATCTGAGCATTGGGTCCACATCAGTGAGATGACCTGGAACAACAATAAATGTGAATCCCCACATTGACATTTCAACAATAATACCACCAATGTCCCTATCACCCAAAACTAACAAGGGCTGACTTTATCAACTACTTCCAAGTGCCAGATTCTGTACAGATATGTTTGTTGGCTTCATTTTGCTTCATCCCCCAATACCTTATTTTATTTAAATATATTCAATTTTAATTGGAGGTTATTTGCTTTACAATATTGTGTTGGTTTCTGCCCCAATACCTCTTGAAAACACGTTCTTTATGATTAGTAATTTCATTTTATAAACGTGCTTTATAACCAAGGTTTAGAGAGTCATGTTTTCACAATGTCAGATGGATGGTAGATTTAGAGATTTGAATCTAGCTGGTCAGCTTCCAAGCCTCACCTCTGCATGCTAATGCTCCTCAGAAAATTGTAGTGGCTCTGAGACTTCAAGTTCACTGTTGTCTTAATTTAAGCTTGAAAGTGAAAGTGTAAGTTAGTCACTTAGTTGTGTCTGACTTTGCGACCCCGTGGACTGTAGCCTGCCAGATGCCTCTGTCCATGGAATTCTCCAGGCAAGAGTACTGGAGTGGGTTGCCATTTCCTTCTCCAATTTAAGCTTGGGAGTCTACAAAACGAATACAGTATTAAGTGCCATGGTGGGGAGGTCTTAGGTAAGGGGAGACCACAACCTCAAAGGTCAGCCAAACTGGACTGCACAATGTTAAAATATTGACACTGTACAGTAGGTCCAGAAGATAGTGGGTATGGGAGTCATGTTTTGGGTGGATATGGAGTTGAGAACATTCTAGAAGACGAGGAGATTAAGTAGGTATAATAGTTATCCTGCTCATTACTTCTAACAAAGTGTGGAGAAACCATTTTTGACATTGATTTGGAAAAAATCTAGTTTGACATGATAGTTTCTCAACCAGTGACTTTTTGCCCTTTTCATCACCAATCCTGGTCTTCCCATGGGATTGGCCATCTTGGCCGTGATGCTCCATATCAAAACTCAGGAGTACTGCTCTAGGAGTTGGGACCCCTGGAGTCTCAGCTTGGAGCTGTCATACTTTCCATGTTTGACTTTATGCAAATCCTCAGGTCTCTTTGGGTTACACTTTTTTTACGCCTCTACCTACTTTACTGGCTGAAATGAGATCATACATATGAAATTGCTAAGAAGTGTAAAATATCATGCATTATTATAACTAATCATCTAGGAGCTAGTTGCAACAATGCCTAAAGCCAGGATTATTCTTGAGCAAATATCACACCTGTTGGGGGCCATACCCTGCAAACTCCATGCTCTCGTTTCCTCTGGACCACATATTTTTAGATTTTCTGTAATGCTACACTGCTGTTTTTCATTTTGAATCCACTCTGGTTTCTCTCCTTAAAGCAAGAGGACTTTTAAAGTGAGTGGCTGGTAGTATAACTGGCACATATATCGAATCTCCTTAGTCTGGGCTGTTAAGTAAGTTTAATTAATTTACTAAGTTAATGTTCCACTGCTAGCAACAGAGACTCATTGCCA
This sequence comes from Muntiacus reevesi, assembly GCF_963930625.1. Lineage (NCBI taxonomy): Eukaryota > Metazoa > Chordata > Mammalia > Artiodactyla > Cervidae > Muntiacus > Muntiacus reevesi. The sequence goes on along the minus strand of NC_089268.1, from coordinate 25,560,967 downwards.
TCAGCTGGGGAGAGGGAATTGAAAGCCTAAATGAGCTCATTTTTTCACAGTTGGAATTAGGGACCAGTTAGCCAGTTGTGTGGGTTTTCCAATTTCTCCATCTGCCCTGGGGGGATTCAGCAATTCACTCCCCAAACAGAGTGTAAGAACAGGAAGAGAGAAGGGGTAAAGAAAAAAAAATTTTTTTCCCCAACATTTGCTTCCATTTTTGGAACTGGAAGTATTGTCTGTGTATTGCTTATTCGGTTGGGCTTAGAGAAGCTTTTGCTAAATGTTCCTGATAGATCTGGAAAAGAGAAAGGCCTCAGTGAAAGATATTTACCATGTGCATTTTCATTGCAGGGTGTGCAGATAAAGGGAAAACAAATAAACAATAAAATAATGGAAACAAAATTACAGAAATTTGCAAAATTTGACAAATGGTGGCCTGTAGTTGCCACAAGCTAATGGCTTGCAATGATTAATAAGAGTAAAAATAATTGCATTTCATTAAGATTGATGACACCCCATTTAACCTCCCCTCTCGTTTCAGCCCTAAAGTGGAAAGAGATGAAGTTCTCATCTATAATAGCTCCTGTACCATTACCATGGAAACTGAGGCAAAGATGGAGTGTGAGACGCCTAATCAGCCAATTACCGCCAAGATTACTGAGATACGGAAAAGCCGGGGCCAGAACACTCAGGTATAATCAAATCTTTTTTACAGACTGATTCAAACGGCTCAAATTAAATTTGTAATATTGTGTACATTAAAAAAACAATTTAGCCCAAATGGCAGCGATATATAATATTAAATGCTCTCAAACTTTGAGGAGCTGGTCTAATGCACAGCATCTGAATTCATAGTTAGCTATGGTTAATCATATATTTTCTCAAAAATAAATGAGTGCTGCCTGGACTCTTTTAAAGCAAATTCTGAGCAGATAATCTCAGCATTTTGTCCTGCTTTCCATGAGCATGTTTGAAAGAAGCTCTCTGTGGTTTATTTCTCCATGAAATAAATGGCCTACGATTTAACCAGGCCCTTCTGGAAGGTTTCCAAACTACTCAGCCATCTTCATTTCGTGGGATGACAGTGTCTGCTGGCCTGTCCCATTCATGTGTGTGTCGTGCAGAGCAGAATGGAAACTTCCACTTCTGAGAGGATGACATGGAAATTAGGACCGAAGAGGGAGAAGGTCTGCAGGGTCATCTGGCCCAGCCTCCCTCCTTCATCTATCCGTTTTACATCATCTTAGCCACCCCTCCAAGGGGCTCTTGTAAGAAGGTGTTCTTAAAAGTCCCCAGTGAGAAATTCCACAGCCTCCCAGGGAATTTTTGAAAATTGAAATCAGAGGCGAAGTGCTCTTTGGAAATATATCAGATAATCTTTTACGACTCTCCAGGCTGCTCATGGTACACAGATAAAAAATAATATTTATTGAGCACCTACTCCCTTAGGTGTCTTTCTCTTTATGAAAGCGATCCTCAGATCTTCCTCTTTTGTCTCTTTTATTGAGACAAACCTTTACTGAGTGCCTATTAAGTGCCACACAGGGTCGTAGATCTTGTAAATGTTGCTCAGATGAAGGCTTTGCAATCCCAAACTGTACTTCCTGGGTTCGTGAGGCATGGTTTTCTCTAATTTCTGGACTGGTACTGAAAATACATGCTATGATAAGTAACGTGATTTTTCTCTTCCCTGTCTGCCTTCCCATATCCCCCTCACCCAGCCCCCCAGGATCTCCCTGTCAATCCTACCTCTTCCCAGTCTTCTCATGCCCCTTTCCTGAACCTTCAGGTGGTTCTACGGGGCTGTCCCTTCTTCCTTCACTATGTTTGCCCACTGCCCTGCTCCTCCCTAATGCACCTCTTCCTTTCAATGCTTCAGTGCATCAACAGCTTTAATTCTTCATCTGCAGCACTATGGTCCCCTAATAGCAGCCTCCTCTGCACGCCAGTGCCCCTTCTCAGCAGTTGGCTGGCAGTGATGTCTCAAAGGTTTACGGTAGTGAGTGAGGCTGCTGAATTAGTCTCGAAATGTAGAGAGAGAACTGTGGGCTGAAGACTAGCTCTGGGACACTGAGCAATCCTGAAGACTTTCTGGGCCTCTGTTTCTGCCTCGGGAAATAAGCTGGGTTGTTGGTCTGCTCATCTAAACAAATGCGGTGACTGAGAGGAAGAGGCAGGTAGCACGGGAGTGAGGAGTGGGCTTTGAGCTGGACTGCTGGGGCTGGAACACATCCCTTGCTCCCTGGGGGACTTCTGGCAACTTAGTCCCTCTGTGAGTCAGTTTTCTCACCTGTAAAGTGGGGACAATAATGGTACCTGCCTGATAGGGTTGATGTGAGGATTCTAGCGTGCGAGCTACTGTGAATTCATCTTACACACAGTCAACGTTCAGTGTTGGCTGTTTTTGGCGGTGCTGTTTGCTAGTTTCAGTGCAAGAAAATGAAACAGGATCATTTCTCTTAAGTGTTCACTGCTTTGACCAGATCATTTCACTTAGATTTCTTTGAATTTTCTATCATCTCAAAGACTGAGTTTTTTTTTTGAGGATTAGATGTCTGTCATCTTTAAATATTTATCTTCCTCCCTCCCTCTTTGGTACCGTAAATTTGTTTTCAGTGTCCATGTGTCTGTTTCAGTTTTATAAATAAGGTCGTTGTATCATTTTAGATTCCACATGTAAGTGATATCATAAAATATTTGGCTTTCTTGTCTGACTAACTTCACTTAGTATAATCATCTCTAGGTCCATCCATGTTGCTGTGAATGACATTATTTCATTCCTTTTTATGGTTAATATTCCATTGTGTGTGTGTATACACCACATTTTCTTTATTTGTTCATCCCTTGATGGACATTCAGGTTGCTTCCATGTCTTGGCTATTATAAATTGTTCTGGTATGAACATTGGGCTGCATGTATCTTTTTGAATTAGAGTTTTCATTTTTTCTGGATTTATCTGGAATGGGATTGCTGGATCATGTGGCAATTCAATTTCTAGTTTTTTAAGGAACTTCCATACTGTTATCCATAGTGACTACACCAATTTATCAATACATTCTCACTAACAGTGTAGGGGAGTTCTTTTTTCTATCTACCCTCGCCAGTGTTTATTATTTATAGATTTTTTGACGATGGCCATTCTGACCAGTGTGAGGTAACACCTCACTGTACTTTTGATTTACATTCCTCTAATAATTGGTGACGTTGAGCATCCTTCTCATTTCCCTTTTCCTACTCCGCTTGAATATTTTGCTGAAATGCTACTTCCTGAATGAAGTCTATCCTTCCCACCCTATTTAAAGTTACAACCCTGTGATGCCTACTCCATGTGTTGTACTGGCAATTTTCCTTAGTCTGTTCCTTTTTTTTTTCCATAGACCTGCTAACATATTATGTATGGTAATATGTTATTATTACATAAAATAAATGAATAAATTATGTTTATTTATTGTTTAGTGTCTGACTTTTCTTGCTAGAATATGATCTCCAAGGAGGCAGAGTGTTTGTCTCCTTTGTTCACTGGTTTGTCCCAAGTATCTAGAACAAAGCCTGAATCAAGTGTACAAATGGACAATATATAAATAAAAATAAAAACAGTTAAAAGAAACCTTCTCATATGTTCCTTCTCTAATTGCATCCCCTGAAGATTCTATATGAAAGAAGACACACACATACACACACACACACACACACACACACACACACACACAGAGGTATAGATATACCCATTTGCACACAAAGGTGTTATTGTATCATTAATATTGTTCTTCAACTTGTATTTTTAAAAAAACCCATTGACAGTCTAGGATATCAGCTCCTGAAAAGAGGCACTTTGTTTTGTTGCTTCTGTTTCCCAAAGGTTAGAACGATGTCTAATACACAGCAGATCCTCTTAAGGTTTATTGAATGGATTTATAAATGAATGAATGCGTCATGGTCATCTTTCCATTTTAGCATTGGTACATTTTTCTCTTCTTCAGAAAATATTGTATTGCTATGGTACATCAAAACAAGACAAAAGATTTTAGGAAAAAAAAATCAAAAAAGTTGCTGCAAAACTCAATAAGCTGCCATAAAACAACCAGCAGTTTGAAGAATTCCTGAAGGATAAATAGTGGGTTGCATTGGATGGGTAGAGAAATCATAGCAGAATAAACTTGATGCAAAGTCAGTTTAGAGAAAACTGATAGAAAGAGTCCATTATGCTTTTCAATGGAGCTCCCAGAGAAATTCCAAACTTGAGAGTCCGGCAGGGCAGGTATCAGAGTGACTAATGGAAGAATTGCTTGGCAGAACTGCTAGGGCCTTTCCCCCCACTTTTCCCTCTCTTTTTTTCTGTCCCCATGGTGGCTCTGTGGCTCTCAAGATGAAGTCTTAAGAGTGATTCACAAAGCAAAATAGGATTATTTTCTTGGGGACAGGAGATGGGTATGGTCCTTTGTGGGTATCAGTGTCTTTTTTAAACTCAGCCCAACCCAAGGCGACTCTGAGACTCACAACCCAAGGACAGACTCAGGGAGAGAAGGAAGACCATGGCAGGGAAAGCAGCGTTCTTCTCATTTCTGCCTTTGAGGAATTCCTTTACTATCCCTCCGCTCATCCAGATGTTTCACCCAGCAATTTCCATTGTGCTCACTTGAAGAGGTTTCTGTGAACATCTGATCTGCCGCATCAGTGGAAAAAGAAGTCAGAAACAGTGCTGTTAAAGTTATCTGGCAGGTAATTTTAAACCTAGAATCCTATACCCTGTAAAATACTATTTGGAATAGAAGCAAAATAAAGACATATACTCTATACAAAATTTAGAAAGTTTATCACCCTTGTGCACTCTCTGAAAAATGACATGCTCTGGCAAACCATAAAATGAATCCAAGAAGATGGAATGAGAAACAAGAAACTAATGAACAAAGAACCTGAAAATAGCAAAACCAGAGAAAAACGGTTGAAAATATGACTGTGAAGCTTAATATAGTTAAGAATGGACTCTTAACCAAACAGAGGAAGGGATCTCCTGTGTCAAGGAGATAAAATAAAAGGAGGACAAAAAACAGACGCATAGCACCCTTCTTGATAAAGTGAGGAGATTTTTATAACACAAGCACAACATTATGTCAAGATTGAAAGTGTATGGGAAATGTGGATGAATTCCTGGGAAATAGGAATGTAAAAATTAAGTTCCTGCAAAGGGACATTTAGATAAAAAAACAGAACAGTTTGCCCCACTGAACCCTAGAAGAGCTTTGGATTTAGATAAATTTAGGTACCAGGAAGGGGCTTCCCGAGTAACTCAGCTTATAAAGAATCTGCCTGCAATACAGGAAACCCCAGTTCATTTCCTGGGTCAGGAAGATGCCTTGGAGAAAGGATAGGCTACCCACTCCAGTATTCTTGGGCTTCCCTGGTGGCTCAGATGATAAAGAATCTGCCTGCAATGTGGGAGACGGGTTCGATCCCTGGATTAGGAAGATTTCCTGGAGGAGGGCATGGCAACCCATTCTAGTATTCTTGCCTGGAGAATCCCATTGACAGAGGAGCCTGGCAGGCTATAGTCCATGGGGTGGCAACGAGTCAGACACAACTGAGTGACTAAGTGTGTGCACACGCGCGCATGCACGCGCACACACACACACACACACACACACAGAGGTATCAGGAAATGGACATGAGGCTGGAGGGGTTGTTTGAAATCTCTATAAAGAGTAGCTAGAGCCCAGGACATTACTGCTGGCAGACCCAGTCAGACATCTCCTTACCACTTCTTCCTCCAGGAAGCAGAGACATAATTGATGGACATACTGAATTAGTGAGATATTAATTAGGTGCTTGATGTCCAGTTCCAAATAGGAAAAGGAGTATGTCAAGGCTGTATATTGTCACCCTGCTTATTTAACTTATATGCAGAGTACATCATGAGAAATGTATGAAGCACAAGCTGGAATCAAGATTTCTGGGAGAAATATCAATAACCTCAGATATGCACATGACACCACCCTTACGGCAGAAAGTGAAGAAGAACTAAAGAGCCTCTTGATGAAAGTGAAAGAAGAGAGTGAAAAAGTTGGCTTAAAGGTCAACATTCAAAAAACTAGGATCATGGCATCCAGTCCCTTCACTTCATGGTGAATAGTTGGGGAAACAGTGGAAACAGTGGCTGACTTTATTTTTTCGGGCTCCAAAATCACTGCAGATGGTGACTGCAGCCATGAAACTAAAAGAAGCTTACTGCTTGGAAGGAAAGTTATGACCAATCTTGACAGCATATTAAAAAGCAGAGACATTACTTTGCCAACAAAATTCCATCTAGCCAAGGCTATGGTTTTTCCAGTAGTCATGTATGGATGTGAGAGTTGGACTATAAAGAAAGCTGAGCACTGAAGAATTGATGCTTTTGACCTGTAGTGTTGGAGAAGACTCTTGAGAGTCCCTTGGACTGCAAGGAGATCCAACTAGTCCATCCTAAAGGAGATCAGTCCTGAGTGTTCATTGGAAGGACTGATGCTTAAGCTGAAACTCCAATACTTTGGCCACCTGATGTGAAGAGCTGACTCATTGGAAAAGACCCTGATGCTGGGAAAGATTGAAGGCAGGAGGAGAAGGTGACGACAGAGGATGAGATGGTTGGATGGCGTCACCGACTCAGTGGACGTGAGTTTGAGTAAACTCCGGGAGTTGGTGACGGACAGGGAGGCCCGGCGTGCTGTGGTCCATGGGGTTGCAAAGAGTCAGATACAACTAAGCGACTGAACTGTCCAGCACAGGGGAGGAGGGGATGGAGAATACTATGGAAATCTGGAAGGTTTCCAGGTTGGAAGATTGTTTACTCTTAAACAGAGGTCAATCTCCCCCAATCCCCCACAAAATTCTTTTTTTTTTTTTTTTTTTTTCCCCCAGCTCCAGTATTCTGGTAATTCAAATTCTATTCTTTCCAGAAGGGAGACTGGAAGATACTTGTTTTTGGAGCTAAAGACCCATGGATTTGGACATTTGGAAGCCTTATGACGTCCCACTTAAACAGATCGTCCACTTTAAGTTTTAGTGCATTGCATTGCTCTTAAATGTGAACAGACAGACTTCTGGTTTTGGCCACAAGAGAGTGATGTTTTAGACTTACCCACCTGCTGGGTTTCCCTGGTGGCTCAGTTGGTAAAGAATCTGCCTGCAATGTGGGAGACCTGGGTTCTGTCCCTGGGTTGGGAAAATCCCCTGGGGAAGGGAGCAGCTCCCACTCCAGGATTCTGGCCTGGAGAATTACATGGACTGTAGTCCATGGGGTCGCAAACAGTCGGATACGACTAAGATACTTTTACTTTCACTTCACTTACACCTGCTGTACATGACTGTAAAACTAGTTAGAATATATTTCAGGTTTTGGATAATAGACACAAGGCTGTGATCCTTGAGAGAAGGGAAACACACAAGGAGAGCAAGCAGCTTTCTGTCTGGGGACACTATTCTAGACACAGCATAGGGAGAGAGACCTCAAGCAGAGAGAGACGGCATCCCTGGGGGGCCATCGGAAGCTAGAACTCAGGGTGCTTTTGTAGGTAGGAGGCATGGAAATGGAAGTGGAGGTGAGAGGGAGAGAAAAATATTTAATGAAATAATGGCCAAATTTTTCCCAAATTTGCTAAAATACAGCCCCACAGATCCAAAAACCTTGAAAGTGAAAGTCGTTCAGTTGTGTCTGACTCTTTGCAACCCTATGGACTATACAGTCCATGGAATTCTCCAGGCCAGAATACTGGAGTGGGTGGCCTTTCCCTTTTGCAGGGAATCTTCCCAACCCAGGGATCTAACCCTGGTCTCCCCCATTGCAGGTGGATTCTTTACCAGCTGAGCCACAAGGGAAGCCCAAAAATACTGGAGTGAGTAGCCTATCCCTTTTCCAGTGGATCTTCCTGACCCAGGAATTGAGCCAGGGTCTGCTACATTGCGGGCATATTCTTTACCAACTGAGCTATGAGGAAAGCCAAAAAGCATAATGAATCCAAATCAGAAGAAACATTAAGAGATCCATTACTGAATTTTTCAATAATGTTAAGATGTTAATGTTATAATATTAAGATGTCAGTTTTAAGTTAATATTTAGAATCAATGCAATTCCAATAAAACAACCCAACTTTTTATTTTGGTAGCAGTTTCCAAGCTCATTAAAAATTTCTATGGAAATGTGATGAATACCCAAATATACCTTTGAAAAGAAGAACAAACTTTGATGACTTACTCTGCTTGATTTCAAGTCTACTGTAAAGCTATGGTAATCAATCAGAGTTGTAGGCAAGATCTCATTTGAAAGCAGTGTCCTATTGCTAAAAATATGTTTTAAAACTTTCACTGCAGTGTCGTGGAAACCAAGGAAGAGGAGAGACTGAATGAAGGGGTGATGAGATGCTTCAAAAGATAATGTAAGATTAGAAGGTCCTTAGTGATACTTGAGGCTGCAGGATAGTATTGATGGGGAGGAAAACCAGATTTTGTGGGGATAAGGAGTAAGTGGGTGGTGAGTAAACACATCAGCTGGTGCAGATCACAAGTACGAAGAGAAAGGACAGATGAAGATTGACGGTGGGCAGCCAGCCCCTTCCTCATGCCAGTACTCAGTACCTCAATATCATTGGCACTAAGGATGGTTTCTTTTCTTTCTTTCTTTTTTGGTATTTTAATGTACTTTATGTATAATGTCATTTAAAAAAGTTAGTTTTCATTGAAGCATTGTTGCTTTACAATGTAGTGTTAGTTTCCACTGTACAGCAAAATGAATCAGCCTTGTGTATACATGTAGACCCTCCCCTTTGGGCTTCCTTGGGAACATACTGTGTAATAGCACAGGGAATTCTACTTAAGGCACTGTGGTGACCTGAAAGGGATGGTCTCTTATGTTCAAGACACTTTGATTCAAGCGGGGATCTTTAAGGATGTTACTTGATTTGACTAGACAGAATCTCTGCAGGTCTCTCAGCCTATCCATTCTTCTGTGTGTGTGTGTGTGTGTGTGTGTGTGTGTGTGTGTGTGTGTGTGTGTGCGCGCGCGCGCGCGCTCAGTCACTTGGTTGTGTTCATTCTTCTAGTGACTACAAAATTAATTTCATGTGCTCCTGATGTTAGTTGGTGGAGTCACTGCCATTTATTTTAGAAATATTTTTATTTTTAAATTCTCTTCAATGCCTGGATTGCTGTTAAAAAGAGTAAGGCCCCACTGCTTAATTTAACCCCTAGGTTCTGTTTAAGGACATTCTCCTAGAAAATTGATGCAATACTGTGATGTGACAAATTTTACATTTTTAAAAATAATGTGTGTACCTAATTAGAGGCTAATTTGAAAAACTACTTTCTATTCCCTAATTGATTTTGTTTCATCTGTTACTGAAACCCCATAGCACTTTCCCACTTTTGTCTCCTTTCTTTTCCTCTCCTTTTGGACTTATTTCCTTTCCTTTTCTTTTTTTCCCCTTTTCTCCCTTCTCTTCTATTACTTTCCCTTCTCTTCTCTTCCATCCCCTAACTCCCCCTCACTTTCTTCCCCTCTCTTTTATTTTTTTCTCCTACTTCTTCCTTTCTTCCCTTTAAATCATCTCTTTTATTCAGTGTTTATCATCAGGGCTGTGTGCCTTTTCAGGAGATGCTTTTGGAAGTAGGGTTGAGTTGGTTGTTAGGCTTAAGGGCCTAATAATTAAGTGCTAGTCACCTCCCAAGATGAATGGGTGTTTAACTGATTTTCCAGAGTTCCTTTTTTTTCCCTGCATACAAAACAATTTGCTTTCATTAAAGATATAAAATCACATAAAATTTTTATAATCCTATCACTTAGAAAGACATGAACACCGTGGTCAGGAAAATTTTTTTAAATAAGAATATTTTAAAATATAAAATATTTTTATAATCCACATTTCATCTTAAATATTTTGTAAAATTTTGATATTAAATAATTTTACAGTTTTTCAGGGGCTGCATAGTATTCCATCATTTGGATGTTTTATATTTATTTTTTGAGAATATTTCTTCTTTTTTAAAAACTAATTTATTTATTATAATTGGAGGCTAACTACTTTACAATAATGTGGTGGTTTTTGCAATACATTAACATGAATCAGTCACAAGTGTACATGTACATGTATCCCCCTGTCCTGAAACCCCCTCCCATCTCCCTCCCCATTCCAACTCTCTGGGTTGTCCCAATGCACTGGCTTTGAATGCCCTGTTTCATGTATTGAACTTGGACTGGTCATCTATTTCACACGTGGTAATATACATGTTTCGATGCTATTCTCTCAACTCATTCCACCCTCACCTTCTCCCAGAGAGTCTAAAAGTCTATTCTTTACATCTATGTCTCTTTTGCATCTTGCATATAGGGTCATCATTACCATGTTTCTAAATTCCATATATGTGCTTTAATATACTATATTGGTGTTTTTCTTTCTGACTTACTTCAGTCTGTATATACTTCACTCCAGTTTCACCCACCTCATTAGAGCTGATTCAAATGCATTCTTTTTAATAGCTGATTATTATTCCATTGTGTATATATGTACCACAACTTTCTTATCTGCCGATGGACATCTTGGTTGCTTCCATGTCCTAGCTATTGTGAACAGTGCTGTGATGAACATTGGGGTACATGTGTCTTTTTCAATTCTGGTTTCCTTGGTGTGTATTCCCAGCAGTGGAATTGCTGGATCATATGGCAGTTCTATTTCCAGTTTTTTAAGGAATCTCCACACTGTTCTCTATAGTGGCTGTACTAGTTTGCATTCCCACCAACTGTGTAAGAGGGTTCCCTTTTCTCTGCACCCTCTCCAGCATTTATTGCTTGTAGACTTTTTGATAGCAGCCATCCTGACTGGTGTGTAATGGTACCTCATTGTGGTTTTGATTTGCTTTTCTCTGATAATGAGTGACATTGAGCATCTTTTCTTGTGTTTGTTAGCCATCTGTATGTCTTCTTTGGAGAAATGTCTCTTTAGTTTTTTGGCCTATTTTTTGATTGGCTTGTTTATTTTTCTGGTATTGAGCTGCATGAGCTGCTTGTATATTTTGAGATTAATTCCTTGTCAGTTGCTTGGTTTGCTATTATTTTCTCTCATTCTGAAGGCTGTCTTTTCACCTTGCTTATAGTTTCCTTCATTGTGCAAAAGCTTTTGTTTAAATAGGTCTCATTTGTTTATTTTTGCTTTTATTTCCATTACTCTGGGAGGTGGGTCACAGAGGATCTTGCTGTGATTTATGTCAGAGATTGTTTTGCCTATGTTTTCCTCTAGGAGTTTTATAATTTCTGGACTTATATATAGGTCTTTAATCCATTTTGAGTTTATTTTTGTGTAAGGTGTTAGAAAGTGTTTTAGTTTCATTCTTTTAAGTTGTTCCTTTTAACTAAGAATGTACTGTAGTTCTGCAGTTACTCCCCTTCGTGGTAGCCTCCTTCACTTTCCAGTTCTCATTTGTTTTGAGCCCAGGAGGGCTTTGCACCATTTTGAAGGGTAATGGGCCACCTCACTTGTCTAGTTTGTGAGTAGAAACATTTTATGTCTAGGGCTTGACTCTCCAGACCTCTCTTTTCCTTTGCCTTGATGATTTGTGAAGTTTGCTCAGCGTTCAAATGTTCTTTCGATGAATTTGTATGGGAGAAAGTGGTCTCCCCGTCCTATTCCTCTGCCATCTTAGCTCCTCCCCACTGCCTTGATGATTAAATGGCCAGGGCATGGGGCCAACTTAGAGAGGAAAACTGTTCCATCCTGGAAACTTGCCAACATCTATAATGGATTTTGTGTTGTACCCATGAGAATTTGGGGCTGTTTGTTACTGCAAGTAATCTAGCCAGTCCTAGCTATAGACTAATGACTGCATCATTAACCTTTAGCCTGGTGACTGATTCACTGCATTCCACATGGTGCCTTTAGTTCTTGTCTGTGAGTCCACGTTAAATAATGTCCTGATTTATGTTCTCAGTGGCAGGGATGACAAGAAACTCTGATATGGGACCATTAGGCAGAGGTTACAGCCTGCTGGGAGTTAGTAGGGTAAAGCCAGCCTCTTTCCAGACCCTGTTTCCTCACTTTCCTCCCCATTCATTGGTTATGTGCTTTCATTCCCACCTTTATGTCCTGAAGATTTTCTGTGGAATTTTCTGTGCTGATAAATTAGTCATCATGTTTTGCAGTGTTGTTGTAAGCTGCAGAAGTGTAGGAGGATATGTGGCTTTTTTCCCCATAACTCTACCTGTGCTGGATCTTGTCTATTTCCTCCTGAGAGTCACTCTGGAACATTATGTATGAAGGAGATTTGTTCCAGTGGAGCAGATCTTTATATCTGTAGTCTATAATTGATATCCATAACTCTGTGGAATCCACATGTAGGTATTTTTCCAACACTCATGTGCTTTCATTTCTTTCTTGTAATTTTACTTAAAAATCTTATTATGAAGATTTCAATTACAAGGGAAGAAGAGCATGACTCAAATGGACTTAAATCATAAAGCAACTCACAGAATGGCTCATGGGACAGGAAAACTCATCCAGGAGTCATAGGTGTGGCCTGACCCAACAGTTCTTTGCTCATTAATGAAATGGCTCTTTCCATGTCTCTGTTCTGCCTTCTGTGGGGCCAGATTCAACCTACAACTGCCTTCTCTGTAGCCAAAAGGTGGTTGCCAATAGTATTCAGGGCTACTTGCTTCCCTATATACACTGCATGTGAATAAAAGGGTCTTTTGTGGGCACGGTTTCAGAAGGAGGAAGTTTCCTTTCCAGAAGCCCTCAGCAAATGTCTCTTCATGACTCATTGCTCGAAACTGAGTTACTTGACCTTACTGCCCTATGCTTAGGTGGTACGTTTTGCTGACTATTTTTGGCCAATTACTGTGGGCCATGGAAGAGAGTCAGTGCCATCCCTAACACCTGGGTGAAATATGACAACAGTGATAGCTGGAAGGAAAGATCTAGAGCTATTGACGAAGGGAAACTGGAGAATGACACTGGAGGGTCAGCCAACAATTGACCGCAGTGGCTTTGCTTTTCTTTTTATGGCTCTAAATGAAGCCCTCTTCCTCTGATTCTCCTCACTGATCTTTTGTGATAAATTCGGGCATTGCTGTTGCGTGGAATTTTGACGGAGTTGAGAACAAGGCACCGATAAGGGATCTGGCTAAGTGAAAAGGAAAAGAGCGTTTGGTAAACCTCCCTTTAAATTCCATAGAGTGTTTGCTTTTAACAAACAAACAAACAAGCAAATGAGAAAGCATCATGACCACATAAAACACACATACCTCCAGTAGCCTGCAGGACCTCAAAACCTGTAATGTGTTTCTTTTGTGATGTGCATCTTCCTGATTCAAAATGACAGGAGTTGTTTATATGATGTACCAGCTCCCGACAGGGATGGCTCATCATTCAGTTCTAACCTTCTTCTAATAATAAGGAAACAAGCAATCTAGGGAAAGAAATGATCTGTTTGAGTGTTTGTTTCTCATAATGGGTCTTCCCAAACACTTGGCAATTGTTAATTAATCCTCCCAGTGCCCCTGTGTAATGAATACCTATATATACAAGTGGTGGGGTAGACATAGTCAACTGACCAAGGCCCCTCCATGAATTAATGTCAAAAACAAGGACCTGGACTGTTAGGCTCACAGCTCCAGTACCAGTCACCTTAAAGCAGTGCCAATTAACTTCTTTTCCTTCCCAGAGGGGAAAAGTATGCACGGCCAAGCAGAAGCAAATATATTTTGTTCTATTTCTGCTTGGCACCAGTGAGTATGCATTCGAAGGACATCATATGATGACTTTACTAAGACATTGAACAAAGCAGAAATGTGGCCAGCAGAGAGGGCAAGGTACTCCTGCACTGGGATAATGAGATTATCGTCCTCATTCCTTCTCAAATATTATTTACTGACCACTCTCAGGATGCCAGCCATTGTATTAGTCCCAGTATAGGAATGTCACATGGTCCCTTTGAGAGATGACAGAAGACTCTGAAACTATGAAGGACTTGGATAAAAGAGTTTGGTCACCTTCCAAAGGGTTGGATTAATTCTACAGGTGAATAAGATGCAACCCCTACCTTGTGGAACATTCTCTTCAATAGGGGAGATATAAAAGCCCAATAACTATGCTATAAGCAAAAATGTAATAAATGTGATAATAAAGGTATTTGTATTTTACTGTGGAAAATTGGTGAGGGCCAAGAAATCTTCTGGGTGGAAAAATCATCACCTGGAAATCCCTGGAGGGTGTGTCATTTTTATCTGGGCCCACATTTATGAGGATTTGAAGGATAAGGGGAGAAGAGAAAAGGTTTACTAGTGAAGAGATGACTTTTACAGAATCCCAGGGGTGGGAAGATATGGTTATTATATAAGTAGTTGTATTTGGCTGGAGTGTAAAGTTTGAAAGGAAGTAATGGGGAAGAGAGTCCCTGGGAACAAAGGTTTAGAAATATAAGCCGTTCTGAGTATCAAACTAAGGAGTGTGAATTTAATCCATGTGGAAATGTAGGATTGGTCAACACTTTGTAAATTTTATAGCTGCCACTTTATTTCATGAAATATCCCTTAGAGCTCATATCAGGCTGAGAACTGCTGGCTGAAGTGTGGCCTGATGTCACGTTAGTCCTGACACTTGTAGCTCCTGTTGTCCTGCAGCTGAAGTGCAGCTGAAGTGCAGGTGTTCGTGGGGCAGTGCTGAGGCATGAGCCTGGGAAATGAGGCATCAGGAAGCGGCAGCTGAGAGAGGGTTGAGGATGGGGGTCCTGAAGGCAATATGGAGAGATGCCCCCATGTCTCACTGAGGTACAGGAGAGCACAAGTGATTCTCTTTGGTGTTCTGGATTCCTGTGAGTTACAGAGAACAGCCTGGGATGAGTGGTTGGCCTGAGAACAGATGACCTGGGTCCTAACTCCCGGCTTGGGTATCACCTACCTGTGTGGTTCTGGGCAAGTCCTTGGGAAAACCAGTTTCTTCATCTGTAATGAGCAATGGGACCAAGTCAGCATTTTCTAGTGTGAGTTCTCTGAACAATTAGTAACAAAGAATAACCCATTAGAAAAAAAGAGTCTGGTTGAATACGTTTGGGAAATGCTGCAGGCTCACTTATATGCTCGGCATCATGAAGTCCAGCGATATGTTAAAGGGAGGCAGTTTCACTCTGTCGAACTTACTTTTCCCTGGACTTTTCTGCTTACGAGAATCTGATTTATTTCTTCCTTCCATGAAATACCCCTTGGCTACCTGTGGAACATCTGGGGAAATTCTGGAGTAGATAGTTTTAAGGAAAGGTCTGTCTTCACATTCTCTGATCCTGTGTTAACTGAAGGTTTCTTCTCAGTTTCAGATTTTACAAATCTAAAGGAAGTCCAGTCTGATTGAGGGAATTCCTACCTGTAATATAGGATTGACCATCACCCCTCAATCAACTTTCAGAATTGAGGCAAGAAGTTTTTTAAAAATGTTTTTAAAAATGCTTTGAGATCTTTGAGAAAGGAGATCCCTGGTGGATTTGTCATATGACTTCATTAGAAACCTTGTATGCTAAGGAGCCTTTGACTTCACCTTCTAGTTTGGAATCATCATATTTCTAATGTTATCCTATTAACCAGGAAAGAGCTGAGGGATTATTTTCTTCTTCTTCTTCTCTCTCTCTCTTTTTTTTTTTTGCATCTGTATATAATGTAATTTAACCTAGCAAAAAAGACACTGATTGTCTGTCCCACAGGACTTAATTAACTCTCAGCTTCACTGTGAGCCACAGAAATAACAAGAAAAGGAAAAGTTCGGGTGTTCCATACCTGTCCACTTCTACCTCTGGTGCATAATGAGATGTCAGGAGAGGTGACACTGATGAGATGTGTAAAACATGCTGATTGCAGGAGGCGGCCAGCTGCCTGCTCTGCTCCTGGGAGCCCTGGCCAGGCTGGAGGAACTGTGGACCCAGAGAGCACTCCTTCTCTTCAGATGACAATTTCCAGCATCCTTCCCACCCACCACCCTGCCATCTGAGTGGTGCTTTTGTTAACCTTTAGCTCTGCCTTCTGCACCCTGGTCGGATGTTATGACAATTGTCATGGGGCAGATGTTATGTTTATTAAGCTGCCTGTAGCAAATCCGGATGAGCAGTGCAGGGTTCTACCAGCCAACCCTCAGGGGAGCCCATTAAGAAATTGCAGGGCTAATAAAAATCATGCTGGATGAAATTGCAATCCTCTGGTGCCACTTTCGGATGGGTTGAAACTGATTTTAAATTTTCATGGGGGCAGGGACTGAAGGTTTGAACTGGGTCCCTTGTCCCAGTAGCCCTCAAAGTTGCACCTTCCTAACTCAGACTAGAAAAGTGCAGGGAGAGGACACGCTTGCCTCTCTCTTTGTGTGAGGTTTCTGTACATTTTAGATAGGAATTCATGAATGTCTCTTGCATGCTAGCAATGGGAGAGGCTCTGGAAAAAAGCCACACTCTGCTGAGTGGCATGAAATCTGGCCACAATTCAGGTCCTCTAGCTTCATACTGGTTGAAGTCTTCAGCCTCCAGGCCTGATGTGGGTTGTGCCTTGAAAATGCAAGGGAAACAATTTTCAGTTCCTCGGCTTGGTAAAAGTGAACTAAAACTTCCCTGTCCTGGTAGCTTCATGAAAAGGAGATTCTGTAGTTTTCTTGGAGAGCCATTTCCAGCGCAGCAATTCATCTTCATCTTGTATCCAATCCAGTCCAGGGGTCACAGTTTCAGAAAGGAGTTCTTCATTCCTTTGTGGAATCTGTTTTGCTTGTGGGCTTCCCTGGTGGCTGAGACCGTAAAGAATCTGCCTGCAATGCAGGAGACCCGCCTTCAGTCCCTGGGTCAGGAAGATCTCCTGAAGAAGGAAATGACTACCAACTCCATTATTCTTGCCTGGAGAATTCCATGGACAGAGGAGCCTGGCGGGCTACTGTCCATAGAATGGCAAAGAGTTGGACTCAGCTGAGCAACTAACACTTTCACTTTCTTCTGCTTTTAGAATTCACCGTTTCATGTGGATAGATAAATTGTTTTTAAATGTTAAAATGAAACAGTCAAGTTTATAATTGTTTGGGGGAAGACTGAAGAAAATGGAAGGAAAACCATAATAAGGAATTTCAGTAGTAGGTATGATACCATCTAGGGTGATACATTCTATGTTTTCCTGAAAGAAGCACAACTGAGGAAGGAGGTAACATAGATTGAATACTGACTTCTTGTCAGGGACTGAGTGAAGTCCTTTATTTGAACTACCCATTCAATCCTCAGAACAGAGCTGTGACATGGTTACTATTATTATCTCCAATTTTGTTTGTTTGTTTGGCTATGCCGTGGGCATGCAGGATCTTAGTTTCCTGACCAGGGATTGAATCCATTCCCCCTGCGTTACGAACAAAGGGTCTTATCCAGTGAAACACCAGGGAAGTCCCTACCATCTCCAATTTACAGATTCATAAAGGCTCAGAGAGGTTCTGTAGTTTGTTTCAGGACCCACAGCAGGTAAGTGGCAGAGCAGAGACTCAAGAACAGAAGAATTCCAGAGCCTGTACTATTACTAAAATAATAATTTTAATAATAATAGAGTAGTCATTTAGCAATATTACTAAATTAATAATTTTTTTGAAAATAATATCAAGAAATAAGCAAGGAAAGCTGTTCTCTTTTATAAGTAATTCTCAAAAAAAATGTGAAGTTACAGTATAAATTTGTGGAAGAGGATCTCTGGGTAGTGGAGAAAGTACAAGTATATGAAAATGTACCTCTCAAGCTTCAACCTTGGCTGGGAGCATGGGTCTACTTCTGCCTCCTCACGCACTACAGCACCTTCAACCCCGGCCTTCTTGTGGGCATTACCTTACCACTAGTGTTCTAGATCCTTCTAGTGAGATTTTTCTGCTTCCTCTACCCTCCTCCTCTGACAGTGATTTCATTGGACATGCTCTTATGTGGACTTGTGTTTGTTTATGCTGGTAGGGGCTTGATATTTATATTTTATAACTACTATAGAAATAAAGGTTTATTGAATGAGTACATGAGAGAACATCATTAAAGTGACGATCACCAGATAGAATGTTATGTGTGCTTAGTTGCTTAGTTGTGTCTGACTCTTTGCGACCCCGTGGACTGTAGCCCACCAGGCTTCTTTGTCCATGGGATTTTTCAGGCAAGAATACTGGAGTGGGTTGCCATTTGCTTCTCCAGGAGATCTTCCTAACTCAGGGATCAAACTCACATATCCTGTGTCTCCTGCATTGCAAGCAGATTCTTCGCCTGCTGAGTCATCAGAGAAGCCCACCAGAAAGAAACCAGGTCTCAAAACTTTCATTGTGAAACTTTCAGAAACTGTTATTGAGACTGGAGACATTGGGGAATACAGAAGCAGACTACTCTTACCAAGGACAAAACTTATACAAAGAGTGATTTATTCAGGAAGGCCTTCCAACTTCAGAGGAAGGCATTTGGCCTTCCAAACAATAATAGTTTTGCCATTTGCAACTGTGTTTTCCTGAGGGTTACAGGAATAGAGATCTGGAACTTCTCTGGAGATCCAGTGGTTAAGAATCTGCCTGCCAATGCAGGGCATGGGTTTGATTTCTGTTCTGTGAAGATTCCACGTGTTGTGGAGCAACTAAGCCTGTGAGCCACCATTAATGAGCCAGCATGCCCTAGAGCCCACGCTCTACAACAAGAAAAGCCATTGCCATGAGAAACCTGTGCACTGCAACTAGAGAATAGCCCCTTCTTGCCACAACTAGAGAAGGTCCACGTGTAGCAATGAAGACCTAGTACAGCCACAAATAAGTATATAAATAAATAAATAAATGAAAGAAATAGAGATCTGCTTGACAGGTGATTTTCATGATATCTTTCTGAACTGTTTCATTAAATTTTGATAATGTGGGCAATATTTAGTAGAAATGACTGATTTCTGCAGTACTGAGAGAACATTATAATTTCCTTTGCCATGCTTATTATCTTAGTGAAGTAATTGGAGACTAGACCTGTAGTTCCAGAACATTCAGCTTAATTTTCCTTTTTTTAATTTTCTGGGAAATGAGGCTTTTTTTTTTTTTTTTTTTTTTTGCTTTTATTTAAAAGAAATCTTTTCAAATTCTTTTTATTTTCTTTATTATTATTTTAAAATATTTATTTATTCAGCTACACCGGGTCTTAGTTGCGGGACTTGGGATCTCTGATCTTCACTGTGGCATGTGGGATCTTTTAGTCATGGCACTCAAATGGTTAGTTGCAGCATGGGGGATCTAGTTCCCTGTCCAGGGATCAAACCAGGGCCCCCTACATTGGGAGCATGGAGTCTTAGCCACTGGACCAACAGAGAAGTCTCGAGGCAATGTGTCTTATAAGCTAAGTTAGGGATGATGGGTGCTATTGGGGGAACACACAAGGGTCATATTTCCCAATATCACAATGCACCTAATTCCCGTTTCTGTCTTCCTACTGTTTTGACTGCTCCATTTAAGTGCTTAATATACAAACCAAAACAAGACAAAATACCTTTTCATCTTATTGAGAAAAGGATACATACTTAGAGTAGAAAATGTAAAACAAGATAATAAAAAGAGACAAAAAGGATCTTCTATAGTTTCAACATTCAGTTGCTTTGATCCTGGCCAAAGGAATGTTGGCCAGTGAAGTCATGAGCCAGGAAGGCTTTCCCGGCTCCTCCACCTCATAACCTTCAAGCTGGAGAGAGATGGCCACTCCTGATTTCAGTGTCTGCAGGTATTGAGTGTGCAAGTATGGTACTTTAGTGAAGTAATTAAAAGGCATTCTCTGTATGTTGAGTGAATAAATTTGAAAGGGTCGTAAGTTCAATTTTGGCAATGTGTGGGGTGATATATTTATGACTATATATCTATCCATAAAGTACATCATTTGAGACAATATTTAAGACTTTTTTTTGTCCTAAGAAATCATCCTCTTCAGTAATCAGCATCACAGAAAACTGACCCAGCTCTTTACCGTGTTATGCACTTTGAAGGCACAGTTTGGAAGAGCAGTGTGATTGGCCTATTGAAGGTGATATATTTATTGGGGCCTATTTTTCTTTAACTTTCAAAATAGACAATTTCAAATACACTAAAGTAGAGAGAATAACATAATAAATGCCATGTACCCATCTCCCGCCTTCAATGGCTCTCAACTTACTTTTTGTTTTTTAACAAAAGTTGAAGACTATTTGATATAGGTTACCTTTGAAAGTGGAATCTGCTAGTGGGATTTTTAAGGATGAAGGTAGTTTTTAACCTGGGAATCTCTCATAGTTTAGTATTTCATACAGAGTATAAATGCTGTGAAAAGGATGACTATGTTTCACATCTATTTGAATTTATAGGAACATGAAGCATCTGGGGTTTAGATTAAAAATGGTCTCTAAAGTTTTCCTTTGAGCTTCCCTCTCTCTTTTTCTTTTTTTCAATTTATGTCTTACTTTCTCATTCAACTTCTATTTAAGTTCATAAAATCCAAAAATCTCCAGGTATTATATATTTTCATTTTATAATGGAACTCTTGGAGACTCAAATAAATGATTATAATGGCATAAAAATAGGTGGTGATGATTTTTATTTAAGAGTTGAACCATGCTTGGTACCCCACCAAATCCCATTGCCTGACCAACTAAATGACTATTCATTAGCTTTAAAACAATAAATAGTAGCTTCAGTATATGAACCTGTTATATGTGATGGGCATATGGCATGTAACTATTTTGTACATATTATTTTCATAGCACATTGAGTAGATATTAGCTCCATTTTACAGATCAGGAAGTGATGCTTCTGAAAGTTGAGAGGCTTATCCAAGGCTCCATGGCTAAAATGTTGGAGCTGGGATGTGAAACTTCCTCTTCACCATGATGCTGCATGCTGAATAAGTGACTAAAAATGATTGCAAATGGTATGTGGGGGGTGAAGAGAAGATAGGATGGGAAAAAGATGGATTAGCATGAGTTAATTAAAAGAAATGTTTCATTAAAATCTCATGTCTAGTGGAATTGGAGCAACACTCTGTGAGTTTAGTTTAACTTTATGGGCATAGCTGGATTTTCTAAGGAACAAAAAAGTGTTTCAGTTTGATTTTGAAAATTTCCCCCCCCCTCCCCCGCTCCAAAACAAGATTCTTTTCACAGCCTATAACTGTTTCCCTGGCCCTGAGATTTGGAAAGGCTCTGATAAAAGGGAGGGGCTTCACTCATTCCCACCTTGATTTTGTTTGAAAAGATGTCTACTGGAATAGAACAAAGAAACAGGCCAAACAAGGGAAGAAAAGGACTCGGGAGCAGATCTTCTCAGGCTGGGAGGTGACGTCTGCAAGTCAAGATGGCAGCCCAGTAACCACGGGCTACAGACGCGCCAAGATAAATGGTTGACCCCGGTCCGTGTCAGCCCACGATTGATGCCACTAACAGTCCTACTGCCTTCCCAATGAGGTGTTTTTTTTTTTTTTTAATCTTTGATAGAGTGTGTTATCTAGTTACTGGCATGAGGGCAATAGCCCGGAGGGGTGAAGGAAAAGGAAAGAATAAAAGGTCACTCCAGGAGAACAGTCTCTGTTGGACTAAATGAGAAAAAAGGATCTGACTCCAAAGGGGAGGAAATAAATAAATAACAATAATAGCGGCTGCAAGGTGCATGGATGGATAAGCGAGATGCTGGTTCCCTTTGCTTCCCTCTCTTTATATTTCTTCCTTCCTCCCCCCCTTTCTTGCTCTCTTCCTCTATTTTCTTTCTTCCTCACTATCTCCTTTACATGTCCCCCTTTAAAAAAAATTAACATAGGCCTTGAGCTGTTCTGGAGAATTTCATACATGTAGTCATAGATTTTGTTTTTTTCCCTTGAACTTTTCTAATGGTCTGATTGGAATTGTTAAGTCTTTAAAAAAAAAATGTCTAGGAGAGGTGAAATTAAAGGTCTTAATTAGCCCCCCACTTTGTCTGTAAAAGAATGACAATTCAAGTGTAAAAGGTACAAAACAAATAACATGAGATTCCTGTAGATAACAGGAAATATGTCATTATAATATGGTACTATTAACTATTTTGTGATGGATATATGAATTCAATTCTGTAATGACTGTCTTGCCTTTTACCCCCTGACACACACACCCCTGAAGGAGTGCCCACATGCATAGTTTTTTCACAAACACCTATATACACTTTTTTTGGAGAGGCAGGAATATAATTGCTTTTACTCAGTATTGCTGCATCCACTGAATTCTACTTCATAATAACAGAATCTTTAATTGGCTTATTTAGTCTTGAAGGACATTTTTCAGAGGGAAAAGAAAAGAGAGGAGAACTGAGGGTTTTTTTTTTTTGTCTAAAGGATCATGACTTTAATTATGAATTTTCGCTTTTTTTGACCTAGAAAAATCCAGTTTTTTTTCGGCCCTCATAAAGTGTTTGCAGAAGGTAAAATGGTTTCAGGGCCAGAAGCCTAAAGACTGGGTTGGATCTATGGCATTAATACTATCCTTTGAGAGGAATCATGTTAGATATAAGAATATTGTTCCTCAAAAGCAGCTCTGGAAAGAGCAGAGACATATACTGTAGGGTTGGCCAGAGGAGTTTAATGATTTGACTTCCTGGCCTTATGACATTGGCTGTCAGTAGCCAGTGCTGGACAGGATCATCTTTAGTTGGCACAGGTTGGAGGACCTGTTTTGCCTTCTTTTCCTCTGTCAAAGGCATCTGAGTAATGGTAAGAGATGAGTATTGTTGTTGGAAATTGTGGTTTCTAGTCTCTGCCAAGACCATCTTACTGAGAGTTCCAAGACTTGATTTCTCAGAGCCATCATTGTCCTCATGTACATGAAGACACTAGTGCTTCACAGCATTTTTCGGCAAAGGTTTTTAAATTTAAATGAGTCTGCAGATGTGAAAACCCTCTGAAAGTACTACAGTGCTACTCAATTGTTACAACCCCTGTGTCAGTGTGGATTCCACTGTTGTATGGAAGTGGTGGTTGGCTGTAACATGTTACTTGCAGAATAGAGCAATGACATGATACTTCCTGTAAATTTCCACAGGATTGATTGAAGTGGGAGCAAGGCAGAGGAATGAAATTTTAGGGCTAGCAGAAAAATATGTAGTGCATTATTTTTTTGGTTTTTAGCAGTTTCTAGCTTGGCACCATAAAATATATGTTGTATAAATTTGCTTGCTCATAGAATTAATATATTTAATATACTAAATTTAAAGGTAGTATTTATTTGTCAAATATTTGTCTTTTGACAATAGTATGACATATAAATTGCCTAGAACAAAATGTACAGATCTTAAGTGTATTGTTCATTGATACGTATGTACCATGACGCTCACACTCAAAATCAAGTTGTAGAGCATTTTCATTATCCCAAAAAGATGATTTCACTTTTTTTTTTTTTGCCACATATAGTGACACAACAACTGAAATCTATCTTCTCCTTGTTTTCATTTAAGGAAAAATATGAGAAAAGCAAGAAGTAAATCCCTGTTATAGGTCAGGCACTGAGTTGGTCTTCATATATATTACTTAACTATATACTTTATAATTATAATGGCCCTTGAAGAATCTTCATTTTATGGTTGAGGGACTGAACTTCAAGGAAATTATGTGACTGCCAAGGTCACACAGTGAGTAAGTGGTGAAGTTGGGATTTGAATGCATGCTGCTGCCTTCCAAAGCCTTTTTTATTTTTATTTTTTTCAACTGTTAAGATAAAACGATTGCTAAGATTTGGGGACCCAAGGGTCTTCCACAGAATCAGAGGTATTGCAAGTCTACATTTTCAGGAAAAAAGAGTTAAAGAAAAAGAACTTTTTCCCCATGAGGGGAGAAGTGATTGGTTACAACTTTTGATTGGTGGAGCTCTGTTTCTGGGGTTATATTTTCCCCATCAATTTGGATTTCTGAAAGCTGTGCCATTCTGGAGACTGTGTTTGTACTGCCCTCGGTTGTTCTTTAGGGCACAGGTGCCCCACGTCTGGACGCAGCGCAGTGAGCCCTGGGCCCACCCCTGCCCCGTGCTTTGTCCTTGAGCGTCCTTCTTGCCTTCTCTGCACGTCTCAGTTTTCTCCTCTGTAAATGGGTTAAGACAGATGCCTCACACAGTGGTTGTAGCTTCTAACAGGGTTATGACAGATCTTAGTGCAGTGCCCAGTATCTGATGAATAATGTTCAGTTGGTATTTACCGTTATGTGTCATTCCTTCAAGTCTCATGCCTTCTACCCTGAAGTTTCAATCACTTTGGTTTTTATTTTGATGTTTGTCAAATTCAGATCAGTTGAGAGTGCTTCCCAAATGGGGCAGATCTGAGAGAATAAGGTGACCGCTGAGTCAGGGACTGTGCTGGGCGCATGCCTGTCTCATCCCTGAAGTGCTTTTGGTCCTGTGGCCGGAGTTCTTTGGTGATGCCCCAACACCCCCTCTACCCACCACTGTACCTGGTACTTGCTCTGATACTCATTTTCTTCTAGATGATGTGCCCTGGGGGGCAGTTTGGGCACCCAGCTTGGCACCTGACATTAGTAGGTGCTGCCCCGCTATCTGTTGAATAAATGACATTTCCAGATTTCATTCCTGGACCAGACTTTTCATCTTCAATTTTTTTTTTTTGGTGGGGGTGATGAAGGATAATGTAGGAGTTAATTTTCCGGGCAACCAAACCATTGTCCTTAAAATACTGAGCCGTGTTTATTTTGGATGCTATCTTCTAGAACAGGGCAAAGGCTTTTCTGACTTTTTGACTGACTCTAGGGAGCAGAATCAAATGTTTCCTGGATGCTTCTGGGTCATTAGCATAAACCTCAGTGATTTTACTTTGTAGAAATAACACTTCCACCAGAGGTAGTGTTGAAAAAGCAGAAGGTGTGTGCTCTTTGCCAACGGCCACGAGCATACTGACCCATTGTACTCTTTCTTTGCTGTTCAGACTGCAGGTGTCTGTCAGGTGGGCTGCTGTCAGCAGCCTCCACTTCCTTCTGATCTGTCCTGTCCTCTTCTTCACTGACTGTGCAATTTTGGCAGATAGATATGCAAAATCATTGTAAAGCAATTCTGATTGAAACTTTGAAAGATACTTCTTGAAGAAGTTCATGAGGTTGTGGTGAATCTTGTGAAATTTGCACTTGCTCCCCATTGCCGCCCCCCGCCCCCCTGCCGCCTGCAACCCCCAGCCACCATTTCTCATTAATCATCTTCATGACTGAGGTTGTGAAAGGTCAGGGATGCATCTTCTACCATCAGGACCTAATCTTGTGATTGTAGAGGACCAGAGCCAAGTGCTGTATGTCACTTACACTTCTGCTGCTTCTTCTTTTACATACCTAAGACACAGATAACTATAGTTACACAGATTCCCCCAGATAGAATCATTCTTGTTTATCACTAAGTTTTTGCTTCACCCTTCCACGTTTATAACTGGAAATATGTTAAGATGAAAAATAAATTGATATTACAACCTGTGCCTTTTGTTAAGTAATAGCTATCAGAAGTACATTCTGATGCACTCATGATTGACGGAAATTATTAGAAAATTCTGCCTATTGAGAAATAATTTAGAAGTCATGTAATATGTGAGAATAAGGAAATATACAAAGCTTCTATTTGATACTTTAAAAGAAATTAGAGTCTGATTATATTTGTTTTTTTCTTTCTACGAAAATCAAATCTAGTAATGACAAAATATCTTTGGACAAAGAGCCCACCCTTCCCACTTCTTCCTCCTCCTCCACTGGTAACCTCTGAGTTACTGTCATGTTTTGGAGTCATTCTCAAGCCTTTCCCTTTTTGGTATTGTAGAGGTGGCCCAACTTGGTTTGGTAAATGAAACTTTATACTGTGTGTGATTTCTAGGTCACAGATTCTGAACTTCCTTTTCTTTGTAACTGAGCTTCTGTCTGCATTCCTCAGAGGCATTCCAGATTAGGTTAGAAATTTTGCTTATACTTTTGCTGGGTCGGGGAATGCCTCAGGCAAAGGATACCCCTAAATTCTCCAGCATAACACCAGCCTGAGGGAAAGGGCGGAGGTTCTGAATTTCATACTGATATTGACATCTGGGCATGCTTAAGGTCAAGAATCCATACAGGATCACCGAACATAGAAGAGTGCTCTTAGGACTTTGGCAGGAGATCCAGAAGAGATCCTGCTTTGTTTGAATACATCATGGAGTTGGAAACTCAGTGGACAGGCTGTGCAGGAGTGGGGTATGTGTAAACATCCATTTATGTCAGGCTCATTCACTCTTCGTTCTCATTCTCCGTTCTTCAACAAGTCAGTGTTCCCAAAGCCTTCTTTGGCAGAGTAAAGACAGTAGCTTCCTTCTAGGGCTATCTCTTGGGGAAACGACTTGGTTAATGGTGGGTTCACTCTCATTCAATGAGCCATGATTTTAACTAAGAAGAACGCAGGCCATCTTCCAAATCTCATTGATTTGTTCACTGTGCTGTCTTTGGAAAAGGTTTGTTTTAATGACCTTGCCAACAACACAGGTATTTTCATCTTGCCTTTTGAAAGGGAAGACTTTTTTTTCCTCATGGCCCATTCTTTTGTCATAGCTCCACATTCTCAGACCTGTCCTTACAATCCAGGTTACTGTAGAGCAAAGAGCTTCATTAATGCGTTCCCTTTAGACTTGAAAACAATTAGAGCCGTGACTGGGAGGAGTTCAAGGGGACCCCCCAAATCCTGAAACCAAACAGACATCACAGGGCAGGGATAGCAGGTAAAGTGGTTGCTATAAACACTTTCTCTTGAAAGCTGTGTCTTTTCAATAAACACACCGTTAGGTCCTAGCAAAATATTTCCAGTTGGCGTCATGGGTGGTGCAGTGCTGGAAGCTGTTAGCTCATGCTCAGTTAAATTTCAAATGTCAAAGCTCATTAATAGTGATTTTAGCCAAAGACAGCTTGTAAGGAGCTGTGCAAACTTAACTTCCTCAAATAAAAGAAGAAAGATGACCATTTAACATTGCTTTTCCTCCCCCTGCTTTCTTCACCTCCGCTTCAAGTTTGTTTTGGGTTTTATTGACAGTAGGTTTCAAGTTTACATTCTGCATTTCCCTTAATTTGCCTTGTCCTTTTATCCGCCCCTTGGGAAATAGGCCTATTACAAAGGTGTCGCGATGTTTCTTTGAGTTTTAGGAGGAGTGTTTTGTCTGTTTGAAGCGGGCCTGGAGGAGTCTGTGAAAGTGTTAAGGCAGACGGTTCGGCTTTTGAGAGACAGAAACACACTGGGATATGATTATGTGTTCAGATGCTGTTTCCAGCCTTGTCTGAATACAAATGTCAAAGGAGATTCTTTTTATACCAATAACGATGCTTCAAATTAAAAAAGAAATACAAGCTGTATCCTCATTATTTGGGGTCTGGTCAGGTCTCACCACTCTGGTCACCACTCTGGTGACCATTCAGCTTTCAAACTAAATGAAAACCAGCAAAAAAAAAAAAAAAAAAAAATTTAACCTGAATTTACTTGTACAGTTGTGATTGTGGGCTGGCTTGCTGAGTTAAATTCTGTGAAAAACAAATTCATTAAGTCACCAATTACAAATTTGACATCGACTTGGCCACCTTTAGATCTTGGATTTTACTAGCAGCAGGGTTTACTATGCTGTCTTCCTGAATCTTGCAGGGGTTTCCTGGATGTCATGTAAGCAGCATCTGATTTTCAGTTTTGGTGCAGGAAGCCTAACTTACCCAGGGCAAATGTCTCAGAGGTGATCTAGGTGTGGATATTTCAAAGGTTCTTTTATTGGACCCTGTGACTACAGTTGTCTTGAGGAATTTGAGCTTGGGCTGCACGGAGGTTTCCGTGTGACTCCAATCAGAGTAGAGGTGGAGCATATAGGTGGATGAATATGTAGGGTGAGTGTGTATCAGGGGACGGTGTTGAATCATGAGTTTCTTCTGAAGATTTATGACAATTGCCTCTTGGGGCGACTATGGGTCCCAATCAGAAGTTTATGAGCCCTGTGTCATTTTCCACCAAAATAAAAGGAATTTTAATTTTTTCCCCCAAAATATTTGTTTAGACTTTTAAAGATGCTTACTGATTTGGACAAATGTTTTTATGCTGAACAGAGATCATTAACTGTGAACAGTCTACCTTCTTGAAATGATAAAGAACTCAGTTACATTATTAAATGGATGGGTGTCCAGTTATTGTTTATAGATTTTGATGATATTTGATTTCCAGGTAAGGGCTTTAATAACATGAGATCATGTTGAGTAGACTATTTGGTTCAGAGTATTAAAAGTTTGCATGATTTCTTTTTAAATGCAAGTAATTACATTTTCTGTAAGCAGGATCATGATCTGGGAAGTATTTCTAAGTATACTCTTTTAGCTTTTATCTTTTCTATCTTCTCTCGTAAACATCCAGATTTTGCCCTTCTGAGAAAAGAAACAAGCATATGCAATATTATAAGAATTGGCTTTTATGTTGGTTTCTTCTAGACAGTGAGCTTCCTGAGAGCAGGAAATTATGTTATTTGTCATTTTATCCTCGGGGCTTAGCACAGTACCTGGCTCAATAAATGTTTATTGGCTGAATATAGTAAAACTTCATTAATTGATACACTAACAAGATTGTAGGTGGAATACTTAACTTAAGAGAAAAATCAATTTTATGGACTTTAGCACATTAATTATTTGCATGCAAATGGAAGCTGCAAATTACAAATAAGTGCTATCAATTTATTGAGGCAGGTCTAGAGGTGCACTGCCAGCAGACACAGCCCCAGGAATTTGGGTTGTAACTTGATGAATATATCTGCAGTCTTTTTTTAAAAAAAACACTAAATCATTTTAACAGAGGACAAAGTAATTGTAAGAGGAAGATTTTTGGTGTCACTGTAATCCTGTTTACTGCCTGCCTGTTTATATAACCGGTCTAACTCATATAATTTGGTCTAATTGACTTGGTGGGAATCCCCTGTAAGAGTAGTTTTTCAAGAGCCTGAGAAAACCATCACAGAGAAATTTAAAGTGGAGCCAGACTGAGATGATGGTATTGCTCAGGAGAGGAGGGGCTTAGCATTAGCATGGTCATGATGTGTTTAGGAGATGGTGTGGCTTTGGGTATGAAGCCTTTCCATTAAGCTCTTCCATTGGCTCCCTTGAATCCCATCTCATTTGGCTTCGATGAGGAGGGAGTGGAGTTAGAAAATACCACAAGATACCAAACATTGTGGAGATAAGTACTCAAGCGAAAATTCACAGTCCAGTGGGTGGAGAAAAAGGAGACAGCTCGTTTCAGGGTGAGGGGACTCCAGCTAAAGCTTCACAGAGAAAGGGGAATGACCTGGCTTTTGAAGACTGAGCAAGTGCTTCCCTGCTAGAATAGGGTAGAAAGGTATTATGGACGAATGTTATAGAGATCCATCTCTAGGACTGGAGGTTGGACATAAGAAGTAGCAGAATGTGTCTGGAGAGCTGCAGGAGATTTCTGTGCGCTGTCCTGTAGGGAGGAGGTGAGTGGAGTGGGGAGGTGACCAGGGACTAGACAGCACAGAGGACTCATGGATACACTCAGGCACATGCACTCACAAAAACAAGGGGACAAACCCACTCTCCACAGAGCAGCAAGGCAATGCTGAGCCTTATTTTCATTTCTGGTTTTGCATTCCTTCATCTGGTTTTAGAACCTTGGAAAGGTCATTTAACCTTTCTGAGCTCTAGTGCCATCATCTGAAAAAAGAAGAGACAGGAGGCTCTAAAATTCCTCATTAAAAACAAAGAAACATCTCCCCTACCCCATCAGATTTTAAATTGTAGTTAAATATGCCTAAAATAAAATTCACCATTTTAGCTATATTTAATTGTGCAGTTCAGTGGCATTAAATAATTCACATTGTTGTGCAGTCATCACCACTGTTTCTGGGACATTTTTGTCTTCCCAAACTGAAACTCCATACCCATTAAACACTAACTCCCCATTTTATCTGCCCACAGGTCCTGACCACCACCATTCTACTTTCTGTCTCTGCATGTGGCAACATAGGTATCTCATATAAGTGGAAGCATATAATATTTATCCTTTTGTAGCTGACTTACTTCTCTTATGAGCTTCCTGAGCAGCTTCAGGAAAACCCTGAACCTCTTAATGTCTTTAGGGTTCATCCATGGAATGGATTTGCACATTTTGTTCATTCATCTGTGATGGACACTTGGTCTACCTCTACTTTTTGGCTTATAATAATGCTGCTATGACCATGGATATAC
This sequence comes from Muntiacus reevesi, assembly GCF_963930625.1. Taxonomy (NCBI): domain Eukaryota; kingdom Metazoa; phylum Chordata; class Mammalia; order Artiodactyla; family Cervidae; genus Muntiacus; species Muntiacus reevesi. The sequence goes on along the minus strand of NC_089268.1, from coordinate 25,530,766 downwards.
AAATATCTGTTTGAGTCCCTGCTTTCAGTTATTTCAGGTATAAACCCAGAAGTGGAATGGTCAAAATTATATGGTACACCAGTGTTTAATGTTGTGAGGAACTGCCATACCACTTCCAAAGTGGCTGAGCCATTTTACATTCCTACCAGCAAGGCACAATACTTGTTATTTTGTTTGTGTTTTTGTTTTAGCTAATAGCCATCCTAATGACTGTTAAGTGATATCTCATTGTGGTTTTGATTTGCATTTTCCTAATGATTAGTCATGTTGAACATCTTTTCATATGTTTATTAGCTATTTATAGATCTTTGGAGAAATGTTTACTCAAGTCCATTGGTCATTTTTATTGTTATTTTGAAGAGTTTTATTATTTATTTATTGACCACACTGGGTGGCATGTGGGATCTTAGTTCCTCAACAAGGGATAGAACTTGTACCCCCTCCATTGGAAGACAGGGTTTTAACCATTGAGCTGCCGAGGAGGTTCTCCCCAATCAATTTTAAATAGGGTTGTTTGGGAGTTTTTTTGTTTTTGCAACTCAGAATTTCTTTATACATTCTGGATATTAATCCTTTATCAGATACATGATTTGCAAATCCATTCTTCTATTACTCAGGTTGCCTTTTTCACTCTGTTGATAGTGTCCTTTGATATACAAAAGTTTTTAATTTAATGAAGTCCAGTTTATCTAGTTTTGTTATTGTTGTTGTGCTTTTGGTATCACAGTGAAAAAATCATTTCCAAATCCAAAAGTCATGAAGATTTCCTCTACAAAACAACAAAGAAGCATCTTTTATATAAATTATGTTGGCCTAAATTCTGTCTTTAAAATTCAAATCTCTAGCTTAGTCTGAAGAAGGTTAACTTCATTTATCTTCTGCTCTTCTTGCCTCTAAACATCCTTTCAGTAAGTTCAGTCGCTCAGTCATGTCTGACTCTCTGCAACAGTATGGACTGCAGCATGCCAGGCTTCCCTGTCCATCATCAACTCCCGGAGCTTGCTCAAACTCATGTCCATTAAGTCGGTGATGCCATCCAACCATCTCACCCTCTGTCGTCCCCTTCTCCTCCTGCCTTCGATCTTTCCCAGCATGAGGGTCTTTCCCAATGAGTCAGTTCTTCGCATCAGGTGGCCAAAGTATTGGAGTTTCAGCTTCAGCATCAATCCTTCCAATGAATATTCAGGACTGATTTCCTTTAGGATTGACTTGTTTGATCTCCTTGCAGTCCAAGGGACTCTCAGTGTCTTCTCTAACACCACAGTTCAGAAGCATCAATTCTTTTGGGTGCTTCTTATCATCTCAGTTGTTTGAGGAATTAGGCAAGGTCTCAATTATCTATGTCCATTATTACATTGTCTATAAATGTTCTCAACATGTTCAAAAGGTTTAAAAATGTTTTAAACTAAGGTTTAGGTTTGCTTTGGGTTGCTCATGTGAAAACCTAGACTTGCAGAGGAAAAACTACCTTCCCACCTCAGCTGTGTGTGTGTGCTCAGTTGTGTTCGACTCTTCGCCACTGCATGAACTGTGGCCCTTCAGGTTTCTCTGTCCATAGAATTTTCCAGGCAAGAATACTAGAGTGGGTTGCCCTTTTCTACCCCAGAAACAGGAAGGAGTAATAAGGAAGTATTTCTTTCTTCTTTACGTGATTGATAAGGAGGTGAAGTGAATTTTTTCTCAGTTTCCTGAAACAACAGAAATTCCTTTGGGTAGATCCTAGGCAAAGGAAATTTCACCTGGAGGAGTTGTCCACAAGTAGGAAATGGGGAATAGGGAAAGCTTTGCCATGTGCTTGCCAAATTTTTCACGGCATACATTGATATGGCTCATACCTACGAAAAATGCATTTTTTTTTTTTTGTCTGTAGCATACAGCTTGTGGGAATCTTAGCTCCCTAAGCAAGGGTCAAACCTGTGTTCCCTGTAGTGGAAGCAGAATCTTAACCACTGAACCACCATGGAAGTTCTGAATGCATGTTGATTGGCCCATCGGGAAAATTTTAGAAGAGCTCCTTGTGTGTGCATGCTAAGTCGCATTCGTCAGGTCCGACTCTGTGACTCTTTGTACTATAGCTCACTAAGCTCTTCTGTCTGTGGGATTCTTCGGGCAAGAAGTATTCTTGCCAGTAGGAGTGGGTTGCCGTGTCCTTCTCCAGGGGATCTTCCCTACCCAGGGATAGAACTTGTGTCTCACATCTCCTCCATTGGCAGACGGGTTCTTTACCACTAGTGCCACCTAGGCTTACTGGGAGCTCTATTTCATCCCTTTGGGAAAATGGGGAAAGAAGAAGGTTCTATTTGATTCAGGCGAAAAAGAGCTATGTGAATAATTAATCCTCAGCCAGTTGAGGTCTTGATTTTCAGCAGAGGGATAATGCCCCCAAATTGGGAGAAACTCATGGAAAGGTGTTTTGCATGTATTATGTTATGATCTCTGATCACCCTCCCATATTGCTTATTGAATTAGTCCAGTCTTAGATCCCTAGAGGGCTGATTACTGCTGCATTAAGGCTCATTCATGGGAGTCTTTGTGGCTTTTAAACGTCCAGACTTCTTGGGTGATAACTATGCCTGTGGATTGTTTAGTATTTGCTGAGGGTTCTGAGTTTTCTGCCTTTAGAGACACAATAAAGAAAGTTTTTCAAGTGTTTGTATAAACTTATGTGTGTATGTTATACATATACCCATGTTTATACATTATGTACGTTGTATACAATGAATGCCAGGTGACTGTAAAGCAAATGGTTAAAGTGCATTTTGCTATCTGGAAAGTCTATGGAACTTTATGAATTTTTGGAAGAGTTTTGGAAAATTTTTCTTTATGGGGTTTTCTCTAAAGAAGAGTTTGTTGGAAAAATGCATATATTTCATTCATTTTATTTATCATCAGTCAAAGCAATAACTTACACATATATATTTAAAAAACAGTTGAGAGCACCTTTCTTTGAGATAATAAATAGATGGCAGTTTAGTTGATTTTTGGAAGCTTTGTTTTTAATCACAGGGACATTTAAATTATGTTACCTCTGGGCTTGCCACACCTACCCATACTGATACCTGGCATATGAAAATTTGGAAAAATAAAACATTGACGTTTTCCCATCATGTCAAAATAGCATGTGGTTTTGATCCTGAGAGTGGAGGGTTTCCATCAGACTGCCCTATCTGAGATCTCTGGATCTATTTCCTCCTTTGCCTGGACTGCTGTTACTGGTAGTTGGCATTATTCAATTATCTCTACATTTTAACCTTGGTGTTTACCTCTAATGTCGCTCAAGTCAGTAGATGATTCATTGCATCTGGAACCAATAAACAGGGTTTGGCAGAAAAGGGACAGTGTGTGGCGGATGCGTTTAGAGGGAAGGGAACAGTGCACTTGAAACTGGGCTCTAAGAGCTTACAAATTCAGTTATGCATTTGTGAGTCCAGGGGAGGGTCCCGTAATGCCTGCCCCATAGAGAGTGCTCAGTAAAGGTTCATGAAACTTATGATGATGATTTAATCAACACAACTGGTGTATATAAGAAAAACATCTGCACTGCAAGGGACAGGCAAGTTCCCCAAATTCTAGATCCTTAAGATGGCATCCCAGCTTTGAAATCCATCATTTAATCTTTCTGGGCTTCCTCATTCCCAAGTAGGACTGATAATTTTGTGGCATTAGCATTAAAACAAATCATATTTTGCATCATCAAATGCCAGACTATATATGCGTGAATGCTTAATGATAAAAGATTATGCTACTTTGATATCAGGGGATCTGAAAACCTAAATTAACATTTCCTTTGTCTTCCTAAAAATTACAGTAATCACTATCCCTAAAGAATGCAGAAAGAATTCTGTAGTTAAGGTTGATGAAGATAGCACGTCCAGGTACAGAATGCATTTCCCTGGTTTTGGAGCTTGGTTTTCCTCTGCGTTCCTCTTTGTTTTTTTTAAGTAAGGGAATAAAAAGTCAGATTCTTTTCTCTCCTTCGGGAGCAGTGCAAGCAAAAGAGTAATGCTATTAAAACCAATTATATTCAAATACTATCTTCAGAAGTCTAGTCGGAATCTGGGCTTTCAAAAATTCTTCATCTCTCCCGAAGGACATGTATTATGGTTGTGTTTAGGATCAGGAAGGTTTTGCGTTTCTTCAGCCTAAAATAGAGAAAGGTTGTGAAGACACAGCAGCCCTATGACATTTTCTGTTTTTCTTTAGCTGTCTTAACTTTTCCTGAGCAAATGAGTTCTCAGGTCTTAAACCTCTTGGCGTTGTAAATGAACAACAACAACAAAAAACACAATCTGAAAAATTGTATTGCCTGTCCTGTGTGCTGGGAGTCACTTATGCAGTGGGAGAACCATCTGACTTTCTTCCCAGCACCACTGTCTTAGCAGCTTAAGACAAGGCCTGTTTATTATCTCCAAATTTCTGCAGGTCAGATGTCTGGGAGCAGAGTAGCTGGGGTCTCTTTACAACATTTCATAAGTCTGAAGTTAAGGTGTCAGCCTGGTTACATCCTTACGCTGAGCTCAAGGTCTTCCTTCAGTCTCATTCAGGTTGTTGGCTGAAGTCAGTTTCTTCAATCTACAGGATGAGGGTCTCAATTTTTGTTGGCTGTTAGCCAGGGACCACTTTGGGTCCTTGAGGCTGCTCTTAGGTCATAATCACCTGGTTCTCTCCATAACCTGGCAGTTTGCTGCTTCAAAGTCAGTGAGGGAATCTCTCTTTTAATGGCTCACTTATATGTCTGTCCACTTTGACTAACCCAAAGTTAGCTGATTTCTGAACTTAATTATACCTGCAAAATTCCTTCACCATTGCCATAAGATGTAACCTAGTCATGGGAGTGAGATCCCATCCTATTCGTCAACTCTGTTCCTACTACAGGGGAGGGAAATATCTGTGGCATGTATATGAAGGGGGCATCAAGAATCTTGGGGGGTGTCTCTGAATTCTTAATACACATAGTATGCTTAAATTTGGGGATTAGAGAAGGTCTTTAGACATAGCCTTTGTGAAAGTCAAGTTCTGCTGGCATTGCAGTGGTCTGTTCCATGTCTTTCTGAATGTCACACATTTTGCTGAAACCTGGGTTCTCCTGGAGTTCCGGGGAAGGGACCCATTATGGTCTATTTCCATTCCTGGAGGCTTTTTTAAAATTGGATTTTTGAAAACTGTCTTTTTTGTTTGTTTGTTTCATTAAGTAGCATGTGGGATGTTAGTTCCTTTCCAGGGTTGGAACCTGAGCCCCCTGCATTGGAAGCATAGAGCCTTAACCACTGGACCACCAGGGAACTTCCTCCATTCCTGAAGGCTTTAATGAGGCAGTTAGTTCTAGCTTTCAACGAGGGGTTCAGGTTTGAGGTGGTCTCTGGGGAATTTAACTTAGAAGAGAGAATTTTTACTCTTGGCAGACTACCTATCTCTGTATTCAGTGTTTCTCAAAACCGGCCATGCCTGATGCCCACACAAGCCCTGGAAGAAGACTTGACTTTGGTTCTGATCCAAATGTAAGGAACTGATGTGGTGTCACCTCAGACCTAAAAATGTGCTTGGGCGTGTCCTTGCCCTCTGTGAACTGTGGGCTTGATTCCTCCAAAGAGGTGGGCCAAGGAGGAAAGAGGAGGAAACCTAGAGACGAATCAATTTGTTTGTGTTCATCATAAACCTACCCACTTTCTTAATTGATTGTTCATTACAAAGTAGCTTGATGCTTCTTTAGCCTGGGAGCTAAATGTAATCAACTTTTGTTTGTTTCTGTAAAAAACATTTTTTTTTTTTGCCCTTGAGGAGATCATTATTTCTATTGTATGAAGATGGTAGCCCAAACATTAAAAGTAATTAGAGCAGATGGCAGTGAATACCGCTATTGTAAAATACAGGGATGCTTACAAACTGGTTTTCATTCTCTCGGCTTCCTCCTTTTCTTTCTGCCACCACATATTCACTTTGCTTCCCTTCAGGTATAAAGGGGAGGGGAAAGGAAAAGGAGGAAGAAAAAGGTTCCCTTGGTACTTGAAACTGAGGAGCTGTCAAAAGGTTCATAGCAGGGAAAGTGAGCTCCCGTGTATTCAATCACTGAAATTAAGTGTTTTCGAAGGTGGTGCAGTCACGGGTCCATTGCATGGGGAAATAACATGCTGTAGTCCATCACTTAAAATGTTAACCTTGTCTTTTACTAGTGACTGGGAACAGAAACACGTGCTCTGCACTCGCTGGTTAAATGGCAGTATGTCAGCTCTGTGGAAAAGGCTAGCATGTATCTGTCAATCTTCTGATTCGGCCTTATGTGTGTGTGTGTGCATGCCCAGGTCTCACACACACACATACACACCCTCACTTCTACTTGCCCTTATGTAGCCTTCAGAGACCTGGCTTATTGCTTACTGGAAAATGAAGAGAATTGAACCAGTTTCCAGTATTTCAATGTATAATCTTTTACTTGCCAGTCTCCAAATTCTTAGGTAGTTGTATTATAATTATTTATTTTTAATTGTAGAAGGCTTTATTTTGAATATATTTCAGTATTGATGTAATATAGATATACTGTTGTTGTTGATTAGTCACTAAGTCGTGTCCAACTCTTTTGCAACCCCATGGACTGTAACCCACTGGGCTCTTCTGTCCATGAGATTTTTCCAGACAAAAATACTGGAGTTGGTTGCCATTTTCTTCTCCAGGGGACCTTCCTCACCCAGGTATTGAATCTGACTGTCCTGCAATGGCTGGTGGATTCTTTACCACCAAGTCACCCAGGAATCCTATAGAGGTAGCGTACTGAGCGCATTTTAGGTTATTATTATTATACTGATTATATAAATCAGAATATATCAGGAGTAAGCAATTTTTTTTCTATAAAGAGCCAGGTGGCTTTTAGCTTTGGTGGGTCATAGAGTCTCTGTCACAAATGGAAAATAGCCATAAAACAGTATTTAAGTGAGTGGTCGAATCGATGTTCCAATAAAACTTTATTTTTATTTCAGCTGTAGTTTGTGAACCCTGTTATAGACTGCTGAATGTTTTACTTGATTATTTTGTCTGTGACATGAAGAACTTGAGGTCTTTATGCAATGGGAAAAATGACTGAATGTCTTTCTTCAGCAGGAAGATTACAGAGCTGTGTAAACTTCTTGCTTCCAGACCCAGCCACCCTCTCTGGGCTCCTTGCTGAGCTTGCAACATTTCACACATCTCCTTTCTCAGAACACCTCTGACTCACACTCCACCTCTGCTCCCATCTTTTATCTGAGAGGCTGGTCCCTGATCACTCAATAAGAAAAAGATTCTCCCACACTGGCACTTCTGTTCTACTTTCCTTTGCTTTTGCTTTTCAGATCACGTGATTTGTTTTATTTATTTATCTTTACCTCCCTAAGATATAAGCTCCCCAAGATCAGGGTTTTGTTTTATTTTGTGGTCAGTAAATATTTACTGAATCCAGAGAGTCATCTGCTCCTTCAGGCAAGGAGGTTGAAAAGAGTCTTATGATGACTGAGTGAGATAATACTTGGTTTTTTAAAATTTTATTGAAGTATAGTTGATTTACAGTGTTAATTTCTGCTATACAGAAAAGTGATTAAGTTGTATATATATTATATATATGCTACTGCTGCTGCTAAGTCGCTTCAGTCTTGTCCGACTCTGTGCGACACCACAGACGGCAGCCCACCTATATATATGTATCTACATATATATTATATATGTATAATGTATATATGTATTATACTGTTAAGTGCACTCAAAAATATTAGCCATTATGAATAATCTTTAAAATTTCATATTTTAAAAATTTAAAGTAGAGAGGGTAATGTGTAGGTTTTTCAGTTGTGAGGGTGAGTGATACTGTAAGTCAAACATCTAGCACTGTGCCTGGGGCATAGGAGACATTGGTTCATGGAATGGTCTTCAGGCTTACAATTCAGAAGAGACATTATTTAAGGAGATTTGGAGATTCAAGTGGAAGAGATGATGAAGAAAGTTTCTGCAAATTTGTTCTGTCTGCAGACTGTACTAGTTCTTTAAGCTCAAGAGTGCTAAAATAACTTACCTGGATGAGGCACTGAGCTAACATCAGTATTGTTAGAGAAATCATGGCATGTAGGATGTTCACAGAAGGGAGAGAGAAGCTGGTGAGTTGCCTGGTTTTCTAGAAGGGACAAAGTTAAGTGTAAATTGGGTCCCAGTTGCTGGCAGAAGGTGTTACTGATATTTCTTTGAGTCATCGATGTGCTGGGCAGTGTGTGTGTGTGTGTGTGTGGGGGGGGGGCTACTTTCTCATGTTATCTCATCATCGTGAAGGGTTTATAAGCACCAAGAAAAGAAGTGATCACTGAGAGCAAGCATGAGCCCAGTAAGAACAAATCATGCCAAACTAATTTAATTTCCTTTTTGTTCCCTAAGGAATTATTAGTTTAGAGGTCAGGGGCGCTATTTATAATCCTGCATTTGTAAGTGGTTGGCTTTTCCTACAATGAGCATTTTTTGGGTTTCATAATCAGCTGAAATAATCTCAGCCTGTGTTAGTTTATGTATAGTGTCCAGGTTGAAGAAAGGAAAGGTAATTAACACACTGGATTTCACCTGTAAGGCAATCTTTACCAGAGTTAGCCATCTAATTTTCTGAACTCCCATAGTACCTTGCTTATACTTTTAATTATTGAATTAATCATGCTTTATATTCATTACCAAACTATATATCTTTTTTCAATGATAACACAAGCACCTTAAGAACAAGGATGAGGTCACATGTATCTAAAAGAAGTACCTTTACACTAGCTCATTCAGGAAAGTTTTGGGATTTTAATTGGCCACCATGCAAAATATCACCTAATATTATAACACAATTATTAAAATAGCCAAGACTCTTAATTGGGAGAGCAAGTGTTATTTAATAAATGGTATGAAGTTATTTCACTGTTTGGTGAAAAACAAAGCTAAGATAAAAAATAAGGATAAATGGAAAACTTCCCACCAACATAAATTCTAAATTAGTTAAGGATTAAGATACAAATGTAAAATCCTACAAATCAAGAACACACATTAGAAGTGCAATTTGTGTCAGAATGAAAGAAGGGAGTCTTATGTGTAAAAGAATGGGGGATGTTACAAAAGAAAAGGTCAATACATTTGGTTTCATAAAAATTTAAAACATTTCTATGTAAAAGATCACTGAAAAAAGTAGAAAAAATTGCAGCTTCATATCAGATTATTTTAGTTACTGAAACAATATTTTAAATTATGGGTTAGCGACTATGAACCCACAAGAGTTGAGTATTCAAATATATTTTGGGGGTAACTATTACTTCATGGGAAATAGATGGGGAAACAGTGTCAGACTTTATTTTTTGGAGCTCCAAAATCACTGCAGATGGTGATTGCAGCCATGAAATTAAAAGACACTTACTCCTTCGAAGGAAAGTTATGACCAACCTAGATAGCATATTTAAGAGCAGAGACTTTACTTTGCCAACAAAGGTCTGTATAGTCAAAGCTATGGTTTTTCCAGTGGTCATGTTTGAGTGTGAGAGTTGGACTATAAAGAAAGCTGAGTGCTGAAGAATTGATGCTTTTGAACTGTGGTGTTGGAGAAGACTCTTGAGAGTCCCTTGGACTGCAAAGATATCCAACCAGTCCATTCTAAAGGAGATCAGTCCTGGGTGTTCATTGGAAGGGTTGATGCTGAAGCTGAAACTCCAATACTTTGGCCACCTCATGCGAAGAGTCGACTCATTGGAGAAGACCCTGATGCTGGGAGGGATTGGGGGCAGGAGGAGAAGGGGACGACAGAGGATGAGATGGTTGGATGGCATCACCGACTCAATGGACATGGGTTTGGGTAGACTCAGGGAGTTGGTGATGGACAGGGAGGCCTGGCGTGCTGCGATTCATGGGGTTGCAAAGAGTCGGACACGACCAAGCAACTGAACTGACTGTGTACCAGGTGTTGTTGTAGGTACTCAATACAAGGGCTTCCCTAGTGGCTCAGTGGTAAAAAACACACCTGCCAATGCAGGAGACCTGGGTTTAATCCCTGGGTTGGGAGCATCCTGAAGAAGGAAATGCAACCCATTTGAGTTTTTTTGCTTGGGAAGTCCCATGGACAGAGGAGTTTGGTGGGCTATATAGTCCATAGGGTTGAAAAGAGTTGGTCACGACTTAGGGACTAAACAACAACAGTAACCGGAATACACCAGAAAACCAAGATGTTCTCCTGAAGCTTACATTCAACTGGGGCTTAAGTAACTGAACAATACACGATGTTTCAGTGATGGTAAGTAAGTTCTTTGGAGAAAGCAGAGCTGTGTAAAGGGTGGAGAGAGGGTCAGTGATAGGGACCTTCTTTTCCTATTTTCAGGATTAGTTTGCTGAAGCAGGCATTCGGGGGAGGTGTCAACAAGTTCCTCCTTGTCTTTGTCATCCAGGAGACACTGTTGCTAGAAAGATCCCACACTCTACCTGCTCCACCATCCCTGCTTAACACAGATGCTGGCAAATAGGTCTTTGGCTCTGGCTGGTGTTCCAACTTGCTGATCAATGATTTCTTTCAAGATAACTCTGGTGGTGTTGCAAATACATTTAAGGTGACACGTGAGATTTGCAGACACTGCACATTCCCTGAAGTTCAGAGAAGTGCTGACAAGCTGTAAAGGAAAAAACAAATTGCATTCTCTTCTCACTGAGCTAGGAAAGCTTTTGCTTGTGTTTTATTTGTTTTGGGGTTTTTGTTTTGGCTTATTTGGGGCTGTAGGTTCTGAGATAAAAATGAGGTTGTTTTCTGGATAGTTTCCAAAATCTTTGTTTTTATCCCCCCTCATATACCCCCGTGTGCCCACAGGCAGATTTTCTTCATCTGCAGAATGGGAATGAGTGATTGATCTCGAAGATGAAAACCAGAAATAAAGGCTGAACACCTTGGGGACTATGATAGAAAGAGGTGTGATTTGGTGAAAGTGAAACTTGGATTGACCTGGGGGTTGAGTTAGTGGCACAGAGCCTGGCTTGCACCTAAAACATTACACTGGTATCAACTGAGAGTCTTTCAAATGTATGGACAAGAAGTCTTTTTAATGATTCTGTCAGCATTCTTTTTTGCATGATTGGATCAAAATGATAGGAATGGAAGGATAAAGATGTTGGGAAGTGGGCCACCTCCTCTGTCTCATGCAATTATTGCCTAGGAAGCCCTTGGAATGGAATTATACTACCATTGTGTCTGCTATGAAAATATAGAGCTAAAATTCTTATAGTGGCATACATATTACCATGGATTCCCTGACAACTTGAAATCGTGGAGATAGTTGACTCTTCTACTTCCCAAGGTGCTGTCAGACATTTGAGGGTCCATTAATGGTTTAGGCTTTTTAGTATTTAGTCATTGTTTTGTAATAGGCATGAACTATTGATAGCATTTTATGTAATTTCAAGATACCTTTATTATGGTAAGGAAAGTTTTGGGCAGAGAGAAGCTTAGGTCTTTTAAAAGTTAATGCTTAGCATTGATAACTATTTGAAACGTACCACACTGAATAAAGGGCTTCCCAGGGGGCACTAGTAGTAAAGAACCCGGCTGCCAATGCAGGAGGCATGAGAGACATGAGTTCGATTCCTGGGTTGGGAAGATCCCTTGGAGGCGGGCATGGCAACCCACTCCAGTATTCTTGCCTGGAGAATCCCACGGACAGAAACGCCTGATTTGCTACAGTCCATAGGGTTGAAAAGAGTTGGACATGATTGAAGCAACTTAGCACACATAGCACATTTTATAAATATATATGTGTATATAAATGCATATATATATATATATATACACACACTTGGATATACAAATACACTCACACACATATATTCTTTTACAGGTACTTTTCCATTCTAGATTATTCAGTTCAGTTGTTCAGTCGTGTCCAACTCTTTGCGACCCTATGGACTGCAGCACGCCAGGCCTCCCTGTCCATCACCAACTCCCGGAGCTTACTCAAACTCATGTCCACTGAGTTGGTGATGCCATCCAACCATCTCATTCTCTGTCATCCCCTTCTCCTCCCACCTTCAATCTTTCCTAGCATCAGGGTCTTTGCCAATGAGTCAGCTCTTCACATCAGGTGGCCAAAGTATTGGAGTTTCAGCTTAAGCATCAGTCCTTTCAATGAATATTCAGGACTGATTTCCTCTGGGATGGACTGCTTGGATCTCCTTAAAGTCCAAGGGGCTCTCAAGAGTCTTCTCCAACACCAAAGTTCAAAAGCATCAATTCTTCGGTGCTCAGTTTTCTTTGTAGTCCAATTCTCACATCCATACATGACTACTGGAAAAACTGTAGCCTTGACTAGACAGACCTTTGCTGGGAAGCAAAGGACCTTTGCTTTTTAATATGCTGTCTAGGCTGGTCATAACTTTTCTTCCAAGGAGCAAGTGTCTTTTAATTTCATGGCCGCAGTCACCATCTGCAGTAATTTTCGAGCCCCCAAAAATGAAGTGTGTCACTGTTTCCATTGTTATCTCATCTATTTGCAATGAAATGAGGGGACCAGATGCCATGATCTTAGTTTTCTGAATGTTGAGTTTTAAGCCAACTTTTTCACTCTCCTCTTTCACTTTCATCAAGAGGCTTTTTAGTTCCTCTTTACTCTCTGCCATAAGGGTGGTGTCATCTGCATATCTGAGGTTATTGATATTTCTCCCGGCAATCTTGATTCCAGCTTGTGCTTCATCCAGCCTAGTGTTTCTCATGATGTACTCTCATATAAGTTAAATAAGCAGGGTGACAATATACAGTCTTGACATACTCCTTTCCTGATCTGGAACCAGTCTAGATTATTACAAGATATTGAATATAGTTCCCTGCGCTATATAGTAGGTGCTTATTGTTTTTCTGCTTTAGATATAATAGTGTGTATCTTAATTCCAAGCTCCTAATTTATCCCTATGGAGCTTTTGGCTCTGTTCTGGTGGCACTGAAGGAAGCTCCACCTTAAACAGCTCTAGGCTGAGAAACTCAGTCCGAAGTATCATTTTTTAAAATAAAGGGATAGGATTTCTCTAGAGTCCTTTCCATCATTGACCTTCTAGAAATCCAAGTTTTTTGCTTTTCATATATTTTGTCATAGTGACTCGGGGCTGATTTACAGATAATCTGGTTCACCTTCTCTGGAGTTGTCTTTACCATCTTTCAATCTTTTCCATCTTCTCACCACTTTATTCCACTCCAATTTCCTCCTATCGCCCCTCCCCCTTTTCTCTTTGTGGATTGTACAGGAGTGAATCAAAGCATTATATGAATGTAGAATGTTTAGCCTTATAAGGAGATGTTTCTGTATTTTTACCTCCCTGTGCCTAGCTTCATTGTGAGATCAGTAGAGAGCTAAATTTCCCTTCTACTTTTTGAGTCTGTGGATGCTTATCCTGTGGGCATGTTTCATACAGCTCACAACGATGCTCAGGTACCACACCCCCCTTTTTTCCCCCATAGTGCTGAAACTACTTATCACTGTGCCTAATGCCTTGCCATCTCTTAAATTGGGATGACTCACTGACTTATATCTCCTTCATAGATGCAGAAAATGAAAAGATCCTACTTTTTCTTGTCCCCAAGCCTTGTTGGTGTGAGGTGAGGTTCAGTACAATCTGGGACTGGTCAGTACACCCTCTGGAAAATCTACTGACTCTTCTAGGAGCACATTTCTCTATTTTCTCTGTCTGGAATACTCCAGGGCACTGTTCTCTGTGGAGGTGCAGTTATTGGTATTATAATCATGCCTCCCCTTCTTCACGATCTTCTCTCATCTGCCTCTAACTCCTTACCAGAGGACCTTCTCGGCATCTATTTTATAGGAACTGGGGCTTCTCATTAGGTTGGAATCTGGGTGGGAAGAACTGTGGGGAGAGAGCCATACACTTGTTATCTGTATGACCTTGAGCTAATCACCTTCTCAAAGAGCATTTCTCTGTATTCATAGAGTTACAGTTTCATGGCTGCACAGGACATTTAGACCTGTTCACTGCCTCTTTCATGAGTCAGATACTGCTTTCTGTGATTTTCACATCCTTGGTTGGAAAACCACATGACTTCAATGTGACCATAAACTAACAGGGAACCAAAAGCTCTGAGAGGGAGACTGAGTGGGGTGAAGTGTGTTTCCTCCTCTGGGCTCTTCACAGTCCGGCTCCTGGCTCCTCCCTCAAAGGTTCTGGGTTGTCATCTGAAGTCAGCAGGCGTTTTTCCCGTGCATGAGCTTTGCTACCTGGTATGCACTTAGCACAGAGGGAAAGGCAACAATAATATCAGAAGAGACAAAGTAGGAGGATGGATCTGAACACACGGAGAGAGGCGTTTTCCTATAAAACAGAAACACTTGCAGTAGAACCTGTGAAAAATGGCACCAATTACATAAAGCGAAATGCCACCCATTTAAATTCTATCTGTTCCTGACTATGACTTTTTGTCCAAGACTTGATACATGTCTGTACAAACGAAAAATGGAACCAGTCCCATCTGTTAGGTATAAGGGGGCTGTGCTGGGGGAAAAGGTAAGAAAACATTAGCAGCATGTCATTGGAGAACTCCAGAGGCTGAACACAGAGGCCCTTCAATTACAACTTTGCCCCTTCCATATTTTCCCCTTTTGGAGTTAGTTGTAGGAAGGTGATTCATTTTATTGAGAGGTTTAAAATTAAATTTAAATTAATTTAAGTGCAAGGAGTTTCTGTTTTGATGGATCACCCAGACTATCCTGCTTTTAAATAAAGCAAAATAAAATAACAAAACCTGTTTTCCAGGGCAACTTTACCTTTCAATTCTGCGGGAGGTGGTCCAGGGCTCACAGCTGGTTTCCCGAGAGACCGCCACAAGAGGGCGACAACGTCACAGTGGAGAAGGGCCAGCTGCTTCTGTTGGACACCAACACCAGCATCCTCAGCTTCCTCCACGTGAAAGGTTCGTGGAGTTTGGAGATGGTGGCATTATTAAATACGATCCTGTCATTTTAGAGGCAGGGGTCCAGGGAACATTTTGGATAAGTTCCAGTGCCTGGTTGACAATTTATTCTCAGAACAAAATGAGATTTCACTATGAAAGGAAGAAGTGGTCAGAGGGTTCAAAACGAAAGCCTTTTCTTTTGATTATTAAAAACACAGAGCTTGATTATTTTAGTTTTTCAAGTACAAAAGAATGAACAGTGTTCTCCAAGAATATACTTCTTCATTCAAGGCCTTTGTATTCATGCTTGTCCCTGGCAGCACCCACAATATAGCAAAAGGCTCTGAAATCAGTTACTGCTGCTGCCTTTGAAATCCCCAGCCAAGAAGGCAGTGCCTTCATGCTTTTACCCTGTTGTGGTTTTGACTTCCTGGTCCCGTGGAAAGTCATATAAATAGGTTTCCTTATTGCAAAACCGGCCACATAGCTCTAGGGTCTGGGAATTTGGGAGAGATTGAAAATTCAAATTTTAACTCCTCCACCCTACCCCCAAGTGATTATGTCAGTTTTTTCCACCTCCCCGTGCATTTGTTTCCTTATCTGTTAAATGAGAATAAAAATCATTGCCTACTTCAGTAGTAGATAATAAGGAATGGTTATCAAAGGGACTCTTATTCATTGGCAAATGAAAATTACTTGGGAAATGTGATTAGTTATGGAGATCTATAAAACGACACTAAAGCACCATTCCTTACTATAAATATATTTAACATTTATAGGAGCATTTGTTCTTGTTAAAGTAAGAGGGTGGCTATATGAGAGAGAATAAAATATTTTCCAGGGAATAAGCTGATGTAGTGTGACTACCCATCTCTTAAGGGTGGACTCATTAAGAATTTTACATTCTTTACTCTGGAAGCTGTTTTTTTCCCCTCTGGCAGCAAGGAGAAGTTTTCAGGCAAATCACTTAATTAGTACCCTTTAGGAAAAGGGTCTGTGAGCTTGGGTTCCTGACTTGTCTTTGTGGTGTGTGCATGTGTATAGCCAGTGGCTATGGGGAGTGCTGACTTATTGACAACTAGCAGCTACCTAAGGACTGGCAATGACAAAGGAAAATTACAGACTTCAAGTCTCAGCTCAGGGAAAAGATGCTCTTTTCAGGCCTTTAACCAGGACTCTCACCACAGGAGTCAAATTCTGTTGGAGGATGGGATGCCCGTCAGGCACTCTAGGGTCTTTTCCTAACCTTGATACCATTTGGGAGAAGTTTCCAAGCTAAAAGTCCTCAAACTCAGCCCATCTGAGTGTCAGGATTTCCTAGTAGTCCCAGGTAAATGTTCCATCAAGGAAAGGTATTTGTCCATGGGGCCAGAGACTAAAGATGGAGAAGAGGCATCAGAGGGAAAGCGGAGAGTAAGGGAGAGGCAGGAGCAGGTGGATACACAACCTGACTTCTGCTCTTGGAGCTTTTAAAATCCAAGCATCCCAAATACTTGCTCCAATCTGTCAGTAGTGGTTTCTTTAAGTACTTCTGGTTCAATACTTCACTCTCATTATTTAGTACAAGTGACTAGGTTTAGAAGGACAAACCCTTATCCTGTGGAGAGGGAAAGACTGTTATGTGAAGGGTTTCCCCTCTCTCTTGGGAAGTAGGACCATTGGTACGATTGTGAAGGTAAGCGGTGGACACCAGTTTATGTACAAACAGGAGTTGCTGCTATGGAACAGGGTTGCCTAGAAATTGAGATTTTCATCACAGATTTATGGGTCATAGCTTCTGGGAGAGAAGCTGGGAAAGGACACAGATGAAATTTGGTGCAACAGATGACTTGTGAATACTTACTAAGTGGCCTAGGAACTCTGTATGAGACATAAGAAGTGAAGTATAACACTTAATATGAATAATGTGTATTACTACTAAAGAAAAAGTAGTTAGCGAGCAAGTATAGAAGAGTAGAATGTCTAGTTCTAAAATGTGTTGTAAGGATTTCCCTGATGGTCCAGTGGTTAAGACATCACCTTCCAAAGCAGGGGTATGGGTTTGATCCCTGGCTAGGGAAGATTTCATATGTCTCATGGTCAAAAAACCAAAACATAAAACAAAAACAATATTGTAACAAATTCAATACAGACATTAAAAATGGCCCACATAAAAAATCTTAAAAGAAAAGAAGATAAAACGTGTTGTAGAAGGTAAGGCAGGATGTGGATGGGAATAATCCAAGTGTCCAGGATGTAAGAGCAGAATTAGCAGAGAGGAGGTGGAAAGCATGTGCTTTGTCCCTGAGACAAATTTTGATTGTGTAGATACCAATATATGCTCAGACTCAAAGTGGGAGGGACTTCCCCATCTCACTTGGTAGTCAGAGCTGCGTGTTCAGTCACTCAGTCATGTCCGACTCTTTGTGACCCCATGGACTGTAGCCCACCAGGCTTCTCTGTGGGATTCTCCAGGCAAAAAATACTGGAGTGGTTTGCCATTTCCTCCTCCAGTGGATCTTCCCAACCCAGGTATTGAACCCATGTCTCCTTCGGCTCCTACATTGGCAGGTGGATTGTTTACCACTGAGTCACTTGGGAAGCCAGTGGCTCAGGCCAAAAATCTTGGCAGCATCCTAGACATCTTTCTTTATCTCATATCCCATGACCAATCCATCAGTGACTCTTGTTTCCTGAATCTCCAACATGTGTCCCATCGTACCAAGCTGATCCTAATCAACATAACTTTTTGGATGGAACCATCTCAAACAACTTCTTTGTTGGTTTCTATGTTTCTAATTTTTTTGCCTTCTTTAGTAGCAGAGCCTAAGTTTTTATTTGGGGCAGCAGTATAGCCAGCTAAAACGCTGTATTTCCTAATCTCCTTTGTGAGTAGACAGCCTGTGGCTAAACGCTGGCCAGTGAGATGTAAGGGGAAGCGTGGTGCAGGACGCCTAGGACATGTCCTAAAGTAGAGCTGACCTAGCAGGTGGCATGTCCTACTTGTCCCTCCTTCTTTCTCTTCTCTGCTTTCTGGAATGTAAATATGATTCCTACATTTTAGCTGCCATCTTGGACTGTGAATTGACACCTTAAGTAGGGGGAAATAGAAGAAAGGAAGACATCCGGGATCATGATGACTTTTGAGTTGCCTACTAGCATGGTACCTGGGGCTGCCCACCTCTGAAGTCACTTTTTGTGATAGAAAAGTATGCCTTCATGTGTTTAAGTAATTGGTATTTGACTTTTATGCTGTACAGTAAAATAACCCCCAATAATTTATTATCCACATCCTTTAAAATGGATCAGATCTTATTACTTCTTTTTTCAACCTACCCCTACACCAATGGCTTCTCATCTCATTAGGAATAAGCTTCACACCATTATTAAACTTCAAATCCCTTCATTGACCTTGTCTTCCTCATTCACTCTGATCTAGCTCTTCTGTGAATATACCAGGAACAAACCTGCCTCAAGGCCTTTGCACATAATGCCCTTTGCCTGGAATATTCTTCCTCCAGATGTTCATGTGACTAGCTCACTTATTTAATTCTCTGTTTGAGAAAATGTCAACTTATTACAGAGGACTTACTGGCTATCTTTTCTAAAATTATAATAATCCTATTACTCTATCCTTTTTTTCTGCTTCACTTTTCTTCATAGCACTTACCACCACCACATGACATACTATGTTTACTTGTTTACATACAGTCTGTTTCCTCTGGTAGGACAAGCTCAAAAAAGCAAAGAATTTCCATCAATTATTTACTGCTGTTTCTTCAGTGTTTAGAACCATGCCTGACCCATAATGAGGGCTCAAAATACATGTACTGATTGTTGAGTGGATGGACAAATGAAATGGTGCAGAATTCAGGTCCTGGATGAAATTTAAGAAGTCTCGGATAAATTTTAAATCCTTGCTGTCTTGAATATCACTTTTCCCAACCAATTTACTTTTACTGTCCTTAGTTGTGCATGTGAAGTCTATCTATATACATATGTACATATATATATACATAAATTTAGTATTTAATAAAAATAGTAACCAGAGATAGGTACATAAATTTACGTATAGTCACATACAAACACATGTATATACATATACACATCTACATAAAAAAGTATATCTTCATGAGTTAAAAACCCACTGCTAAGTTATTTTTATGTTTCTAAAAGGCATATGAAGAATGCTTTCCCAGAGGAAGAACTCCAGCTCTCAACTCTGGTTGATATGGCATAGTTCTAAACCCCTAATGTCTTCTCTTGGTCTGTAACAGGTGTGAAAGTACTTGAAGGATAAGAAAAATCCAACAGCAGTTCGCTCTCTGAGTATCTGTTATTATCTTTTTCATACCCGTTCATGACCAGAAGAATAGCTCTGTGACATTTTCTTTGTTCTTTGACACCATCTAGGGGATGAGACAAAGCATGAAAGATTTCAAGTCAAAAAATAATGACTTCAAAAGATTTTAGCGAACAAGATATTACAGTGAAAGTACTTTCTAAGCCATTTCCAGAGTATTATGAAAAAAATATTCTACATAAAGTATGTATACACTTTGAAAAGATTAGTGCTAAATAGAAGTGAAACTAGATCACCTGAGAACTACATTTGGAACCACTTAATGAAGATACTGCATCCTCCATATTATTTTTCCACTCATGGAAACCAGAACCCTAATATATACAGGCACCAGGCTCTTCCATCAGGAAAACTAACACTTATACATATGGCCCTTGAGAATTCTGAACTTACCTGTGCCTTCCGTATAGTTCCAAGTATAAAATAGAACTTTTTTTTCCCCCTTATAAGCATAGCTTATAGTAGAAAGGAGGATTATAAATTTCTTTGAGGCAGTTGGAAAATGGCCCCCAAAGACTAAGTTTTCACCATTATTTATGCTGCTGTATATACTGATTCTTGAACTTTTTGGAAAAGTGGCATATTATTTTGTGACCATGATAAAAGCTTCAGCTATCTCTCTTAATATTTTTGTTAATTAGTGAAAGACCTAGAACTTTTTTCTATTTACCATTTCAATTTCTTCCCTCCATTCCTCCTTCCTTTTTTCTTTTTTCAAAAAATATTTTTTAGGGGGTACTGTTAAACACAAAAGAGAATTAACCCAATCAATTAATACTAATGAGCTGGGATGGAAATAGGCATATTGCCTTGATTTAGTTAATTATATTTTTCGTTCTTTTATGTTAAGATGCCCAACGGCCATAGGCATCGCTGAATTAAAATTTATTATTTTATTCCAAGTAATTATGATGAGCCATAATAACAAAGACAGAACGTTACCCTCTCGTCTGCGCTATTATGCATTCTGGGCAAGGATTTGGGGCTTGTGGTCTGTTGCTGGAAAAGCATCTTTATTTTCTGAATGAAGCGATGACTGTCCTGGTGGTCAAGCCGCTTGATGTCAAGTGGCCTAGAGCTAATGATTAATAAAGGGTCAATTAGGGGAAGATGAACTCTAGAAACCTCTTGTCTCTTGGTGTTGGGCTATCAAGAGGAAGATGTTCTGTAGTTTCTTATTACTCACAATGCCATCACTTTACAAGGCTGGAGCAGAAACTTGTGCTGTTTAATAGTGCACTGGCATCCTTTCATGTGATTTCCTATTTCTTGGTCTAGTGGTGTATACAAAGCAGCTAAATGCTTGGCAGGATTTTGAGCCAGAAAGAACTGAGTCTGAATCTGGGCTGTGCTTCTTACTGGCTTCTGTGACCTTGGGCGAGCTGTACAGCCTCTGTAAGCCTGAAGTTTCTCCTCTTAGAGTAAGACCTATTTTAATAACAGCAGTAGTGATAGCAAATTGCTAACATTTATTGCTTGCTGTTGTGTAGCCAAACTACACTGGATCGCCCAACTCCTGTGGATGTTTTGGGTATTAATGAGGGAATGTTTCTAAAACCCTAAGCACAGGGTCTGGGCCAGCATAAGTATTTGATTCATGTTAGTTGTTTCTTCTGGATTGCAGGGGATAACAAAAGAGATGGCTGGATGTCAGGCCTAGGTTGCAGTTTTGTTTACGGCTAGCGGTTGCTTCTATATACAAAGCAAACTGAATCGCTGGAAGAATTAGCTGGGCAATGGAGACCTCAGGTTTTGCCTCCGTTATCTTCAAAAAGCATCCTGAGGGGTTTTTCTTTCTAACAACAAGGAGAGGGGATGACGCAGAGGTGGAAGTAGCAGTCGTTCACCAGGTCGCCTCTGTTCTCCTTGGTGTTTCAACTTTGTGGAAGAATGTTTCTCTGGTGCAGTTGGGAATGTGGTCTCGGTGGCTCCGATGGTAAAGATTCTGCCGGCAATGCAGGTGACTTGGGTGCGATCCCTGGGTCGGGAAGATCCCCTGGAGAAGGAAATGGCAACCCACTTCAGTATTCTTGCCTGGAGAATTCCATGGACAGAGTAGTCTGGCAGGCTACAGTACATGGGGTCACAAAGAGTTGGACACGACTGAGAGGGTAACACTTTCATTTTCACTTCACTTTCATAGTTTCGAGGACACTCAGATCATTTTAGTCTGTTACACTGGGGATTTCTACAGTGTAGCAATGCATATTCTTGGTTTATCGAGATGAAGCATCTTCTCTTGGCCCATTACTGGGTTCATTGTAGAGTTTCTTTCTTTAAAAATTAAAAACAATTTTATTGAGGTATAGATGGCATAATGTAAATTTCAGGTGTACAGAATAATGATTTGATATTTGTATATATTGCAAAATGATCACTATAATAGTCACCAGAGATAGGTACAAATATTTGTCTTGTGTGATGGAAACTTTTAAAATCCATTCTCTTAACTATTATATTTTCAAATATGTAATACAATATTACTAGCATATAAAAAAGCAGAGACATTACTTTGTTGAAAAAGGTTTGTATAATCAAAACCATGGTTTTTCCAGTAGTCGTGTACAGATGTGAGAGTTGGACCATAAAGAAAACCGAGCACCAAAGAATTGATGCTTTCGAACTGTGGTATTGGGGAAGACTCTTGAGAGTTCCTTGGTCTGCAAGGAGATCAAACCAGTCAATCCTAAAGGAAATCAACCCTGAATATTCATTGGAAGGACTGATGCTTAAGCTGAAACTCCAATACTTTGGCCAGCTGATGAGAAAAACTGACTCACTGGAAATAATCCTGATGCTGTGAAAGATCGAAGGCAGGAGGAGAAGGGGACGATAGAGGATGAGCTGGTTGGATGGCATTGCTGACTTAATGAACATGAATTTGAGCAAGCCCTGGGAGTTGGTGATGGACAGGGAGGCCTGGCATGCTGCAGTCCATGGGGTTGCAAAGAGTCGGACATGACTGAGCAAGTGAACTGACTGACTGACTATTAACTGTGGTTACCATGCCGTATATCACATCCCCATGCCTTATTCATTTTATAACTGAAGTGTATACCTTTTGATCCCTTTCCTCGATTTCCCCTACCCCTCAACTGCCCACCTCAGGCTAACATCAACCTGGTCTTGGTATCGGTGAGCTCAGATCTGTCTGCTTTTGTTTGTTTGTTTTTTAGATTCCTCTGTGAGTGAGATCATGTGGTGTTTATCTTTCTCTGACTTATTTCACTTAGCCTTATGCTCTCAAGTTTCATCCATGTTGTTGCAAATGGAAGTATTTCATTCTATTACATTTTATCACTAAACAATATTCCATTCTCTCTCTCTCTCTCTCTCTATATATATATATATATATATATACACATACACATGCAATATCACATTTTAATTATCCATTCATATATTATTAGGCATTTAGATTGTTTCTATGCCTTGGCTATTGTAAATAATGCTGCAAGGAACGTAGAGGTGCATATATCTTTTTCAAGTAGTGTTTTTGTTTTCTTCAGCTAAATACCCAGAAGTGGAATCGCTGGATTATATGGTAGTTCTATTTTTAACTTTTTGAGGAACTTCCATACTGTTTTCCACAGTGGCTGCATCAACCTACATACCCGCCAGCAGGGCACAAGTGTTTCCTTCTCTCCAAATCCTTGCCAAGCCTTGTTATTCGCTGTCTTTTTGAGAATAGCCACTCTAGCAGGTGTGATAGGGTATCTCACTGTGGTTTTCATTTGCATTTCATTTGCATTTCCAGTTTCATACTGATATTGAGCATCTTTTCATGTACTTGTTGACTCTCTGTATGTCTCCTACTGTTTTTTCATCCTCATCAAGGTCTGAAGATTTCAGAGTGAGATATTAAGAGCTGTAGCCAGCACAGCCTTTTTATCCCAGGGTTTTTTTAAACTTGATTCCTTTTAGTTAGAGCCAAACTAGGTTCAGTTTCAGTAGATGCATGCTTCACATAATGCTTTACAATGGAGCAATCTGGAAATGCTATGAAACAGGGCTTCCTGGGACATCTTGTGTTGTCTCTGTGCATCAGGACCGTTGGAGTCATTGGGAAACTTACCCCATACCTGCAGTTTTAAGACTTCATCATAGCAGCTTGGATTCAAAGGAAATCCATCTGAAGGCATTTGATACAAATGAAATATGCCACATTAATGTTTTTTCTTTCTTTCCTAACTATAGAATGTCTTGGTCAACATGGGAGGGCTGTGTGGGCTGATACAATTTGTTTCAAATGGATACATTTAAAATAACAGGTGCCAATTGGCTGCAAAAGGAGAACTAGTGAACTGACTCTTCTTGCAGCTGACCCTTAGCTACCCTTCAAGGCAGGAAACGGGATGACTATGTACAGATGGTACAACATGGTTGTCTGGGGTTTGGTCAGCAAACTAGGGGCCTGAGTTCAAATGTGAGGCAGTCCCGTGACTCTCCTGTGGCTTTGGGTAAAGTTCTGGGCCTCAGATCGGTGGGTAAAATGGAAATGATGGTGATTCCCTCCCGTTGGTTGCAGGAGGAGAGTGACTTGTATAAATCTCTGTTGGCTGTTAATGTTGCTCATCTGTAGCCCCAAGCAGGAAGTGTGGTAAAGGGGTTAGAACTTTTCCCCCATGGTTTCAAGCATGCTGCTCAGAAGGGCCTGGGCTACACAGTGACCTTAAAAGGGGAAGTCAGGTGAAGTCAGCAATGGAAAATGCTCACCTAAATTCTGGGAAATCCGTTCTTAACTCCTTTAATTTTGTGCATCTCTATGTCAGTCTTTTCCTGGCAACAAATTGATATTACTTATTTTATGAGGGGACCTTGCTTGTATCCAAAGCTAAGTGGGCCAGTGATAGAATTTTTAATAGGCTGAGAACTTAATATTGTTCATATATATATCTTGTAACTTTTTTATGAATTAGTTTTATATAAATTCCTTAAAAGCTTAATATTAGGATGTGTTGTTACTGCCCTTTACCTTTTGAGAAGGTGCAATCTAGGCAGGTAAACTTAAGAAAAAAATGATCCAAGTCCATTTTTGCTCAGTATTGCCTGGACTGTTACATCTACATGTATGTAGTTGTTGTTCTTCAATCACTCAGTTGTGTCCGACTCTTTGCGACTCCACGAACTGTACACGCAAGACTTCTTCCTCCATCACCATCTCCAGAGCTTGTTCAAACTCATGTCCGCTGAGTTGGTGATGCTGTCGAACCATCTCATCCTCTGTTGTTCTCTTCTCCTCCTGCCTTTAATCCTTCTCAGCATCAGGGTTTTTTCCAATGAGTCAGTTCTTTGCATCAGGTGGCCAAAGTATTGGAGCTTCAGCTTCAACATCAGTCCTTCCAATGACTACTCAGGGTTGATTTCCTTGAGGATTGACTGATTTGATTTCCTTACATGCCAAGGGCCTCTCAAGAGTCTTTTCCAACACCACAGTTTGAAAATATCAATTCTTCAGCACTCAGCCTTCTTTATGGTCCAACTCTCACATCTGTACATGACAACTGGAAAAAACGATAGCTTTTACTATATGGACCTTTGTTGGCAAAGTAATGTCTCTGCTTTTTAATACGCTGTCTAGGTTTGTCATAGCTTTTCTTCCAAGGAGCAGGTATGTAGTAGGTACACAGTAGGTACTCAAATAATTGTTGAATGACTGAATTTCTAACCTGAATTGTCAGATTCATGTTGGTTATGAATTTTTCTGTAATAAGAGCCCTTCCTGGTATCCTCAGATGTTAGTGGGTTAGTCCAGACAGTGACCAATTTCATTTACTATTTGTGTATCAGGAGATCAGAGACAAAGGCTTTTTCATGTGGGGGACACTTGGCTCTGAAACCCCTTATTTCTACCAATCAGACATGACTTACTTTATTTACCTTCAGAGAACAGTCCCAGACATACTTGATTAGCCTTAAATGAAAGATAAGCCATTGCTGTGAGAAAGGACATGCTTTCAGTAGATGGGCAGACAGACAGATAGATAGATATTAAACAATTTACAGTTTGTGTCTTGACAACTTGGATATTGTAACATGAAAAATGCTATTGAAAGGGACCAGTCCCTTCCTAGCACAGAAGCTACAATATTTTCAGTAACAAAAGATAAATATTTCAGTTGTCCTTCCTTAAGACCCTTCACGGACTTTCTATTAGCCTTTTACGTCAGGTTTGAACTCCTTGATGTGGTTTGCAAAGTCCTTCGGGACTTCGGTCCTTGGTCTCTCCTTACCTTCTCTACCTCATTTGTTGATTAATGATTCTTGCATTCTGTTTGTCCAGACTGGGAGTGAAGTTAGAAATGAGGAATGCTTATATATCTAGAATTTTTGTGCAGGTTAAAATATACCGAAGACAGCTTTTCATTACTCATTTCCCATGTACTGTAGTATTACTGGAGGGTCAAGGAAAGGTAGGGTGTACTCTCATTTTTTAAATAAATACTATGAGGAAATGACTAATATCATTCATTTATAAAATTATCATGTTGTAGGCGATTCAGAGAATAATTATATTTGGAACCTTTTATTTCTTTAAAAAAAAATGATTTTAAAAAATTGAACAATAATTGTTTTACAATGCTGTGTTTGTTTCTGCCATACAAAAAAATCAGTCATAAATAACTATATGTGTCCCCTCCCTCTGAAACCTCCCTCCCCAGCCCCCAACCTTTTAAATAAACAGATTGCTGAGAGAAATGTATCAGGTTTCATGACTGGTTAAAAAAATGTGATTGGGTCAGTGCTAATTGAATTTTGATACAGAGAAGGAAGGAGATTATTTCAATGAATGAGTAACTTGCTAGCTACCTAGATTTTTGCCTGCCTGGAAAAGACAATTTCTTCTCCCCTGTTTTCTCCTTTCTTTCTGAGGTCTTAAGTGACCTTTTAGAAACCCAGCTAAGGGCCTTCAGAACTTAAATATCAGAAACTTTGTTGGTAAAAGAAAATTTTGATTTTCTGGAGGAAGAATGGAAATCAAGGTTTAGTTAAGCAGTAATTGGTTACAGTAGCTATAAACAAAGGCACTTGTTTACATCTGAATGCTTTGAACTCCTTTAGATATTTCTCTTCCACAGTATGTTTACCCTTTGTAACTAGTATAGAATTAATTCATAAAAAAAGATACCTTCATGATTTTTAAGTTTTATAGAAACAGTAAAAGGTTGAGTCATCATCTTTTTAGGTTATCTGTAAAGTTGACCAGTTCACTAAAGCCAGGGTATTAACTTGGAGCAATGAAACTTCACTGTGACCCTCTGGAAGAACTGACTGTATTTTTTACATTTTTAAAGAAAGACTAGGAAATAACATCAAATGTTGGTTGAATGACAAAGTGAATTAATCTGCAATTCCAGTCTTGTATTTCTCAACCTGTTTTAGACAATTGACACCTAGAACAAGCTTAATTAACCTAGAACAGTGATTCTCCAAGAGTGTTCCCTGGTCAGCAACAAGAATATCACCTGGGAAATTGCTAGAGATGCACATTTGGGGACCCCATAGCAAATGTACTCTGGGGGTGGGATGACACCACCAATCTGTCTTTTAAGACCTCTGGGTGATTCTGTACACTCCCTGATAGCTCAGTTGGTAAAGAATCCGCCTGCAATGCAGGAGACCCCAGTTAGATTCTTGGATCAGGAAGATCTGCTGGAGAAGGGATAAACCACCCACTCCAGTATTCTTGGGCTTCTGTTGCGGCTCAGCTGCTAAAGAATCTGCCTGTAATGAGGGAGACCTGGGTTTGATCCCTGGGTTGGGAAGATCCTCTGCAGAAGGGAAGGGTTACCCACTCCAATATTCTGGCCTAGAGAATTCCATGGACTGTATAGTCCATGAGGTCGCAAAGCGTTGGACACGACTGAGCAACTTTCACTTCACTTCACTTCAAGTTTGAGGACTACTAGCCTGAAACAACTTGATGCCTGCTGATGCAGGAGACGCAAGAGACTCGAGT
Organism: Muntiacus reevesi; assembly: GCF_963930625.1. Classification (NCBI taxonomy): domain Eukaryota; kingdom Metazoa; phylum Chordata; class Mammalia; order Artiodactyla; family Cervidae; genus Muntiacus; species Muntiacus reevesi. The sequence goes on along the minus strand of NC_089268.1, from coordinate 25,503,565 downwards.
TTGATCTCTAGGTCAGAAAGATCCCCTGGAGTAGGAAATGGTAACCCATTCCAATATTCTTTTTTGGAAAGAAAGAAAATCCCATGGACAGAGGAGCCTGTCGGGCTGCAGTCCACGGGGGTGCAAAGAGTTGGACACAACTGAGCATAATATAAAGCCTAAAACAACAGAGGAAGCCATATAGGATTGTCAGGACTGGACACCAACTACCCTGGTCCAGCTACTCTTTTCCCAAAGGCTATGCGACCCTTTGCAAAGGGCAGTGGAAATCTTGCTGGCTGCATTGAATGTGCCTGTCCTGAATGTGGAATTTTAGTTGGATGCACTTGTCTCTCCTACCAGGAAAATCTGAGCTGATGAAAGTGATTCTCCCAACTGCTATTGTTTCATGGCTCTGTGTCAGTGATCTTATTTCCGATGTGTTTTCTCCTCCACATTGCCCATTTGACTAGCAGTGCCAGGCTAATTAAGGAATTAGTATGTGGCACCCATTCAAGGAGGTGTGTGATTCTCTTTCTGCATCCTGAGAACATTTTTGTAAACACTTTCTGGTTCATATTTTCTTTTTTTAATCAGGCAGAGACATTACAATTAAAATACCGTTAAAGTGATTCTGGCAAGTATTGCAATAAGCATGTTTTTTAATTAAAGGAAGAACAGGGGGATGCATAAGCAGCATCAGCTAAAGGGGAGAATTTCCTCCGATATCTATTTTAATTGAAATGAAAAAAAGACTCTGGAAAAGCAGCAGCCTCTGTGTATGTGTGTGTGTGTGTGTGTTTGTGTGTGTGTGTGTGTGTGTGTGTGTATGTGAGAGAGAGACTCCCAGGTTGCTAGGTTGAGGTGTTCTGTGCTTGATTAATTAGTAGCCAGCCAGAGAGTCCATTGCCTTTGCCCCCAATCCTTAAAGCCTGATTTATGCCTCACCTCCCCCATGAATATGTGAGAGCCCCGGCATCTATTTCCTGAGCTGCTAGTGGATAGGATTATGGAGCGTGCACTGAGCTCTTGGGGGCTCTCGTTTGCCAGCCAAATTGATTTTCCGCCTCTCTGGCCGGGGACAAGCCCACCTCGAAGGCTTCCAGGCTCTGCTCCAGTGGATCAGGCACAAGCCTAATCCGGATCTCGCCAACAAAGGAAGCTGTGTGCATCCCCATCAGAATGCAGGCTCTGGGCTGTGGATGCCTTCTCTGAATGCTGGCCTTCTCTTCCTCCTCACCTTCTTCTGACACCTACCTGCATAGCAACAGAGTCCTGAAGGGTACAATAGGGTGCGGCAGGGTACCCCAGCTCTGCCTCATCACTCAGTCCACCATTCTTATCCAGGGAGAGCAGGACCCATCCATCCATCCTGAATGTACGATTATCTCTAATTCTCCAGGGGAAGAGAATTCCATAGGCTCCCACTGTGGAATAACTGGAAAGGTAACACAATACGGGATGCTACAATTTTGAAGGAATTATTCAGAGTTGACACAAAAAGCTGAATGGAGGCTCATCCATGTGGATAAGCAAACTGGATAATTTACACCTGAAAATTTAGTTAGTTCAAGCTTTGAGTACGTGAATAATCTAGTTTGGTGATACAGATTGATCTAATGAATTGGGGATTGTCAGATTTCTCCCTGCATCTTGCCTCCATACATCTCTGGGTTTCCTTCTGCTTAAAATGGGAATCATTCTCCCAAGTTCATTCATTACCTGGCACATGTGTCCTAACCAAGTATACTCTTTCTCTGCACCCTTTTCCCTCAGATCCTCCTCAGAATGACACTAAGTTTGCCATTGTCATCTGCCACCTTCCTAGTTCTTAAAGCTCTTCCAGGAACCCACCCCAATCTTTTGACTCCTCTCCAGTTCACTTGTTTCACTGACTCACCCGAAAGAATCATTCTACTTCCCCTCTTTAGTCTAATCTGTAAATACTAGTTGATTGTCTTGTCTCTCTTCTGCTCTCACTCTACATGTCTGCCTAGAGAGACCTCATTCTTTTCTATAACTTCAACTCCTATTTATCTCACAAGTATTTAGTGACTGCTTTCCAAGCTCCCCGTATGACAGGCACTGTTCTAGGTACGGGGGCTGTAGCTGCGAATTAAATACACCCAAATTCTCGCTCTCTTGGAGTTTATATTCATAAAGAAAACAGTCATATTGTATTTTGTGTTAGATTTTCTGAGCTACATGGAGAACGATGCAGCAGGGGAGGAGGATCAGGAGCTGGGCGGTGGTTTGTGATGGTTGGGGGATTTGCACACAGTGAGGGCAGAGGCTGTGCTTCAGGCGAGCGAGAGTTGGAGTGGCAGAGGACTGTGAGCTGGGGGGAAGAGACAGGGAGAGGGGGCCGGAGAGGGCCAGCCCTGCTGGGTTTGGTGGGATTTGACTCTGTGTGTAGTGGGAGCTGTTGGAGAATTTCCAGCAGAGAGGTGATGTGATGACATTTACATTAAAAATCACATTGTTGTTTTGAGAGTAGACCCTAGGGTTGGGGCAGAGGCAGAGCAAAGAGCTGAGGCTTTACGGTTACTTGGAGATGAGATGTGACTTAGACCCCAGTGATGGATATGCAAGTGGTGAGAAGGGGCTGGATCACAGGGATGTTAGGAAGGAAGAATGCACAAGTTTTCTTGGAGCCTCAGTTGTGGTGTGTGAGAGAGTAAACGTTGCCTTCAGGACTTTCAAACTGAGCAACGGGAGGGGTGGAGTTGCCATTTGTGGAAACGGGGCAAGACAAGGAGCTCACTTTTCGGATGTTCTGAGTCAAGAAAACTGAAACATCCATATAGAGATACCAAGAAACAGATGGGTCTACGAATCTTGAACTGAGGGCAGAAGTGGGCCTTGGGAGTCATGTGGGAGCCATCGGCATTTAGTGTATGATGGAGTTTGAAACCTTAAGACAAGGTGAGAAAAGCAAGGCCGTATTCATAGAATGACTGGAAAAGTGATCAAGGGACTGAGTCTTGTGACATTCCAAGTGTTAGTGGTTGGGACAATCAGGAGGAATCAGGCAGAGGAGTCCGGGAGGAGAGACTGGGAGTGGGGAGGGATCCAGGAGAGCACAGAAGTGGGCGGCTGGGGGATGGAGCAGCAAGGAAGGACTGAGCAAGCCTGCCAGATGCCGTGGGTGCTCAGCAAAGGTGAGCACTGAGCATGCAGCCTTGGATTCAGCAGTGTGATTGCCACTTGGGACCCCGATAGGACCAAGCAAAGCCCAACTGGGGAGGGTTCCACAGAGACAACAGGAGAAGAATTGGGATAGAAGATATAGCCAGTTCTTTTCCGGTGCCATGTGGGATCCTAGTTCCCCATGCGTTAGTCACTCAGTCATGTCCGACTCTTTGTGACGCCATTGACTGTCGCCCACCAGGCTCCTCTGTCCATGGAATTCTCCAGGCAAGAATACTGGAGTGGGTAGTCATTCCCTTCTCCAGGGGATCTTCCTGACCCAGGGATTGAACCCGAGTCTTCTGCATTGCAGGCAGATTCTTTATAATTTGAGTCACCAGGGAAGCCCCCTAGCCCCCCAACCAGGGATTGAACAGGCACCCCCATCCAGTGAAATCTCAAGAGTCTTAACCACTGGACTGCCAAGGAAGTCCTTGATGAGTATATTCTTGTATGGTATAATATTTATACTCTAAGTGTTTTCTGTAATGGGGAAAATAGCTACAACTGTGTATTTGTTTTTCTTTAAAACACACTCATGCACACCAAATCATTTTGTGGTTATTACAGAAGATGGCTAATTGTGGGGTTAGCCCAAAGTAGGTTTTGATGTACTTTGCAAACATTCACTAGCTGCTAAAAGTCTCTTTTACTTCCCTTTAAAAGAAATAAAAGAGACGTTTAATGGAAACAAATGATTACATGTAAAAAGTTGTGTACATTTATTTATTTTGGAGGGGAAGTAACAATAATGATGGTTGATTGATTTTTATAAAATTACCCAAGGTCACTCGTGGGATGCACTCAGCTTTCATGAACAAGCATAACAAGCAGTGTCAGGGTCAGAGCCAAAGGCTGATTTGAGCCCTGCTCTTTATTTCAGCTTTCAGAAATGGGGTCAAGCTCTATAAAGTGGAGAAATAAAGTCCTCCCACTTCCCTCCCATATTCAAGTAACTCTACTTTAAAGCAGCTCAGTATATATTTGTCTTAAGCTAATAAAGTGTGCAACGAAATACTTGGTGCCTTGGCACTGAGGTAGATTGAATGTAAACTTCCTGTTTTTTCACACCAAGACGCTTTTACCTTGGTTATCGCATACAATTATTTCAACCAAAATTAGCTGAATTCCACAACAAATGTGTGTTTAGTCACGTCTGACTCTTAGTCCACCACGCTTCTCTGCCCATGGAATTTTCCAGGCTAGAATACTGGCACAAAGTGCCATTTCCTACTCCAGGGGATCTACCTGACCCAGGGATCAAACCCAGTTTCTTGTGTCTCCTGCATTGGCAGACGGATTCTTTACCACTAATGCCACTTGGGAAGTCCCAAATTTCATAACAAACTTTCTTCCCTATTTACCTAGATTTCCTTATATATACTTGCCACTGATAAATTAAAGAAGAAAGGCTTTTCTGCAGGGAATCACATTAACTAATCACATTAACTAATACTTATAGTACTCTTGCCAATGCAAATTATTTTTGGGGGGCTGAGCTTTTCTCCCTTCATTAGCATTATTATTAGCTCCCATCAGTAAATGACTTTTTCAAATTTCTATCAATTTTCCTCAGAATATTTAATATTTTGCTTGATAGTACAAGGGACAAATTCCCGATTTATAAATTTACCCACTCATCCTTGTAATCTGCCTCAAATCCTTTTCAGAATGAGGTTAGGTGTATCTGCATTAATAAAATTAAAATAAACCTCATGTAAACAAGCCATAGGCAAACTTACGTATTTAAGTAACATGTCTTTTTTCTTAAAAGTAACTATGATAAAAAATGAAATTAATGAGATAATTAACGAAAAGTATTTCCTAATTAATGAAAAAGCTACCTGGTAGGATTTGCAAAGTGGATAGAACATGAGTGTCTCTGTCAGGTGGTCCTGGGTTCTAGTGCTCACTCTGCTTCCCCCAGCCCACTATCTGCTCTGAAATATGGAGCATGATGACCTCCTAGGCTTGTTTGGAAAGGTTGTTTCAGACAATATCTCTAAAGATATTGGCATAGGATATGTGCTTAATACATGTCAGTTCCCTTGTTTTCCCCATCATCTCATTTGAATTCCTCACTGTTCAGGTACTCTTTCTCAAGTGACATTCAAAGTTCCTTGCAGTGTAGGTGGTATCTGGAGAACAAGAGGTCCACGTCTCCATCAGTGTCCAATGCACACCTGACTGTGTTCTTTGTGGATGTAGATGTCAAATGTTCTAGAGACAGAAGGAGCCTCAGTGGATGCATAACTCTGTTCCACGTGTCACTGAGGAGCAAACAGACCATCCCTTGGCACCGAGTGGGACAGATTTGGAAACTGAGAAGTCCAAGACCCAGCAATTTTGTGACACTTACTGAGGGTCATTCAGAGGTCAATAGTAGAGTGGGGACAGGTATCTGATTAAATACACTGTCTCCATCATGGTTCATCTCAGTTCAGATTTCCTGACTATTGATGATGGTGTGACCCATTGTTGGACCCGTTGTTCAACCCATGTTCCACTAGTTGAAGATTTGGGACATTAATGACACATGGCTGTGAGTGAAAATGTTCTAGTGAATGCAAGAAGGTGGCCTGCACCACAGGTCACATTTCTTCCCTCTTGTTCACAGCAGGATTCATTTATTGTTGTTCAGTCATTCAGTTGTGTCCAACTCTTTGTGACCCTATGGACTTCAGCATGCCAGGCTTTCCTGTCCTTCACTATCTCCTGGAATTTGCTCAAACTCATGTCCATTGAGTTGGTGATGCCATCCAACCCATTTCATTCTCTGTCATCCTCTTCTCCTGCCTTCAATCTTTCACAGCATCAGGGTCTTTTCCAGTGAGTCAGATCAGGTGGCCAAAGCACTGGAGCTTCAGCTTCAGCATCAGTCCTTCCAATGAATATTCAGAGTTGATTTTCTTTAGGATTGACTGGTTTGATCTCCTTCCTTGCCAAGGGACTGTTAAGAGTCTTCGCCAGCACCACAGTTCGAAAGCATCAATTCCTTGACATGGGACTCATTACTGCATTTCTAATGATTATGCTTGTCGTTTTAATGACAATGGAAGGGAAATTAAAGTCAGACTTTAAAATCAGAATTGCCAGCAGGCCCTTTGGAAGACTGGCAAGGATTGTGGTGCTATTTAAATATCAAGCCTCTAGGTCACCAAAGGAGAGTTGCTTCTTAGGTCAGTCACCTTAGAGTGTGATCAGTTTGCCATTTTTGAAAAAAGGGACATGAGAACAACAGAGGCTGAGGTGTTGGAAAGAGCTGGCCTTTTGGAGGGGCTTGGCAGGTTAGGGTCTCAGAAACAGGGACTCTTCTCAGGCTTGTTAAGATACAAACACTGGAATTACTAAGAATCATATATTTCCATTTGGCTTTGGCTTTCCTTTCCTTTGGTTCCAGATTTCCTTGAGAAGCCTGTGTACATGATAGAGTTGATGGTAGGAAAAGGCACCATGACTGGCAGTCCCACTCAGCTCTGTTCAATGGAGCAAAATAATTCCCTGTGGAACTTAGGGTCTCTTATCCAAAGAAATAGAGTAGGAAATGGCACTCTACCCCAGTATTCTTGCCTGGAAAATTCCTTGGGCAGAGGAGTCTGGTGGACTACAGTTCATGGGGCTGGAAAGAGTCAGACACAACTGAGAGACTGAGCATACCCAAAGAAAAGGATAATGAATGTTGGTCAGCTAAAGTGCAAAAAATTTCATAATGCCACCTAATTACACTTCCTTTTACCATGTCTTATAATTGTGGTGTTATTTTCTTCTATTCCTATTTCTTGTTTACTGTTTCCCTGTTTTTTTAAACTTAATTTTCTAAGCTGCTATTACGTGGTGAAAACGGTGATCTTCTCATTACTTATTTAATCACTCCTAAATTTCTAGGCATTAAGGTTATTGTGACTAAAAACACTATAAATAAAGCTGCTGTGAATTGTGATAGCTAACCTAAGCTGACTTAGTAATACTGTGCTCCTTGATGTCAACTGTGCTTCTAGGAAAGAAGGCGAGATAAATCTAAATTTCAGCAGAATTATATAAATGAAGAAGGTTTCATAAGACATTATAACTATCAAAAGAAGGTGAGCCTAATCTTCCCAGAGACTAAGTGTCTTTCTGTGGCTCTTAGGAGGGAAGTTGATCTTCCTGGACCTGGGACCCATCGAACTCAGGACACACTCCATCCTTGTTTCTGACGGTGGAGAACTCCGTATTGGATCAAAGGACAAGCCGTTCCAAGGCAAAGCTCGGATCAAACTCTATGGGAGCTCCTACTCTGCCTGCTTCTTCCCATATGGAGTCAAGTTCCTGGCTGTGAGGAATGGAACTCTTTCCCTTCATGGTGAGTGAGGTAACTGGCCAGAGGAATTGAGGTAGAGCTTTGTCTAGCCAAGGTACAGACAATGGGGAAAATGGCTAAAACTACTTACATTTCTTTGGCTGTTAGTTGCTGAGGCAACAAAGTGAATTAGAGCATGAGCACTGTTTCCTTAAATACGGAATATTTATTATTATTGTTATTTTACTGGAGTATTTGTTTTACAATGTTGTGTCAGTGTCTGCTGTGTAGAAAGTAAATCAGCTATATGTATACACACATGCCCTCTCTTTTGGATTTCCTTCCTATTTAGGTTACTACAGAGCACTGAGTACAGTTCCCTGTGCTATACAGTTGGTTCTCATTAGTTATCTGTTTTACACTAGTTATCTATTTTATACATAGTATCAAGAGTGTATATAAGTCAGTCCCAATCTCCCAATTCATCCGTCCCCTTGATATCCACACATTTGTTCTCTACATCTGTGCCTCTATTTCTGCTTTGCAAATAAGTCCATCTATACCATTAAATAAGGAATATTAATCGTGATGCTACTCACCACAGAGTATACTATGGTTGTCAGTTATTCGCTTCCCTCTCTGCAAGAGGATTATACGCCTCTTCTCTCTGTCAGGTGACTTTCAGTGCCTCCCTGTGGGTAGACCATATTTCCTTGTCCCAGTGAAAGTAGGCTTCAGTTTGGACTTGCTTTGGTCAATGGAATGTGAGCAGAAATGATATACTTCATGGTCAAATCAAAGTTTTAAGAACCAGTGTAATACTTTGAATGTTTTTCTGTATTCCTTCTGCTTGAGAATACACCATCTCCTATGGGGATAGGGGCAGGCCCTTAAGCTTGGGCACAGCTGCACGTGACCTACTGCTTCTGTTGGTGTGAGTGAGGAATACATTTGTTTTCATGAATGACTGAAATTTCTATTTGTAACTGTGGCTTAACCTAGTGAAAACTGACCAATAGGGTTGCTTACTGTTACTTAGCCTACACAGGCGGCTGTGTACACTGGTGGCATCACAGACCAAACAGATAAGCTTGTTGTTCTTGCTGTTTTCCCCTCCTGGGAACAGGGTTCAGTTGGGGTTCTCCCTCAAATCCTGTTACAGGTGAGTTGGTGTTTATAGATTCCTGGGGAAAAACAGATATTAGGTTATAGTGTGTTTCTGCTACAATTTTGTTTGCCTTTTGATGACCTCATTGCACTTTGCAAAACAGGCATTTTTATTTTCCTTGAGATTCAGGAAATTACTTTGTGTGCCAGGATAACCCTTAGCATCAACTAGAAAATGTAAGTATAACATGATGAGTGTGGAGTGTCTTTCAGTGGATACTGATAAACATTTTATTATATAACATGAGCCAAAGGCAGATAAAAAATGCAGGCACCAGATAGTGACCCAATTTGGATTTCTAGAGAGAATATGTGGTATCCTCTACATTGGAATATCTGTGCTGACATAACAAAACAGGACCCTGCTACTTCTCATAGGGTAATTGTTCTAGACATGGCATGTGGCTATGCTGAGGAGTCAGTCTTTTTTGTGACATCAACGATTTGTCCATTAAAAATTGTGGCCCTAAATCATTGTCTACTAAAAGCCCTCTACTGCCTTTTTTCAACTTACTGTGAGTAGAAGTGGGATCTTATCATCAAGCATTTTTTAAATGCTGACCAGGGACCAGCCAGAGAGAGACACACTGGGAGTAAATTTTGTGAGGTTGAAAAGCCCACAATTATCTAGACAGAAATTCAAAACACCTACAATATTGATTCTTGTATTCTACTTCTAAGCAGTACCTTTGTTCCCCCATTTTCGTCAGCAAACACTTATATTGATCTTATAGCCTGGATCCATGAGGGGCTTCTGTCTGTTTACACAACAGTGATGGTCTCCAATGGTTGTTCTAATCTAACAGCCACTTAGACCACCAACCCAGTGTGTGGCTGTTTACCCTTGAGAAAAAGGCACAGATCAGTATTTCAACCAGCCTGATCCTGAAGGATCCTAAAACTTCAGAAGTGTCTGTTGGTTTGAGAGCCATTGTCCTATGAGATGCAGATGGCATAACTCTTGCCTGAAGTGGAAATTCACCTGAAGAAGGATGCAACTCTCCCAATTCTCTTATTTGAATTCTTTCATTCCAATGCCTCTTTCTCACGTTCTATTATGAAGGGTCAGAGAAAGACTGTACAAATACACCTTTATGTGCTTATATTGTAAATGCACTCTGTGCCTCTAACCTCTGTGTTTTAATAGATGTCAAGTTAAGAAAATCCCTAGGACCATTGCTTATAATTAATATACGGGGCAATTAAAGCAAAGTAGATGCCTCTAATGTGTTTTGAGAATCCTGAAAATTTCAAAAGTGTTGCTGCCTTATCCTGGTGATGTTACCGGACACTGAAAGTGCAGGCACCTCCTCTCCTCTGCTTCCCTCACTTCCATCTTCTTCTCTCCTTTTCCTCCTCTCCTTTCCCAACCCTCTTCCCCTCCCTCCTTTTCCTCCTCCTCTTCTTTCCTGTATTCCCAGGGTTAGGGTGTGATCAACAGCTGTCTTATCCCTTTCCCCACAGTCCTACCGATGCAGGCATGAATATGATCTCTCATGAAGCAAAGTTTTTGCACAGGAACACAGGCAAAATCAAGCTGTTTTCCTGATTGAGTTGATGCTGCTGTGTCTCATTCATTTGGAAGAAATAGTGTGTAGAACAGAGCTGAGCCACTGGGTGAGAAGGATCCCCAGTCACAGCCTGTGGTCTGTCAGTCCTCTCTCTTCTCTCTCCCTCACCACCTGAGGTCTCAAACAGACATCCCCTCTGGCAGCGTGGTGCCATATCATGGTTAAAATCGTTACGTAATTTCACTCGCCTTTTCCCAGGGCCAGAGGTAGACCTGGTGACACGAGGCTTTAGGGGAAAACTAATTATCTTTTGCTGTCAAGTATGCAGAAAAGTGAGCAACTTGATTCACTGCTTTGCCCCCAGCAGGTCCCTAAAGACCCCACTTCACTCAGCTTTCCAGGATGCTGTAGGGAGAAGAGCCACCAACCTTCGCGCATGAAGACGCTTCTTGGGAAGATTCTGAAAATTGAGGTTTCTGGATCTCTCTTCCAGAATCTGAGTCTGTGGGCTTGGCATGGGCCCAAGAATGTGCTTTTCAGTGGGACCATCAGGTGATTTGATTCAGGGAGCCCACTGAATGCACGTGGAGAAAGGCTGTTTTTAGTGGTTCATTTAAGTTTGGGAATCAGAAATCAATCCAGTTCTGCCACTTATCAAGTATGACCTTGGGCAAATCAATCTCTATAAAACCAGGAAAACACAGTTTCTGCCTTGTAGACTTACTGCTTATGAACTGGTCCAAAGTATCTAGCACACGGTAACACTGCAGCACTGTTAGTTACGGCTGTTCTGATAATATTTTCCCCCAAAAGCAGTGAGTCCCCTGTACAATCATCTCACGTGCATATGTGTGTATGTGTGTGTGTGTGTGTGTGTGTCTGTGTGTCTGTGTGTCTGTGTGTGCATGTGCATGTGTGCAAGGGCTTAGTTGCTCCATGGCATGTGGAATCTTAGTCTCTCAGTCATGTCTGACTCTTTGGGACCCCAAGGACTGTGGCCTACTAGTCTCCTCTATCAATGGGATTTCACTCAGGCAAGAATACTAAAATGGGTTGCCATTACCCACTCCAAGGGATCTTCCTGACCCAGGGATAGAGCTGCATGTCTTGTGTCTCTGCACTGGCAGGTGAATTCTTTACCCCTGCACTACCTGGGAAGCCCCAATGATCTCATAGTTTCTTTCAAGGATAAGAGGGGACTTCTACTTGGCATGGAACCAGCTCTGCTTGGAGATTTTTCTCCTTATTCATTATATTTTCTTTTTAAAAATGTTTACTTATTTATTTGACTGCATCTGGTCTCAGTTGTGGCACACAGAATCTTTGTGCATCACGTGAGATTGTTGTCACACATGGACTCTTTAGTTGTGGCTCAGTAGTGGCAGTGCAAGGGCTTAGTTGCTCCATGGCATGTGGAATCTTAGTTCCCTGACCAGGGATCAAACCCTTGTCCCTTGAATTGCAAGGCAGACTCAAACACTGGACCAACAGAGAAGTCCCTCTTTATTCATTTTCTTGTCTACCTTTCATCATAGCAAGAGAGAAGTTTTAACTTTGGAGGTCATGAAGGAGCAATGCTTCCAGGCACCTTTGGTCTGTTTCCAAAACTCAGTGAACACACAATTTGATTTTAATCTCTTGTGGTGCAGCTGCTTCCTAGCGGTGGATAAACAGCATGGCTGGGCATGATTACAATGCAGGCTTCTTGGAAACCATTTGCATGGGTTCCAGTCTAAGCAAAAGCAGAACACTGCTTTGCCAATGAGGTTTTTTCAGGTGTTTTATTCCTAACATCCAACAGGAAGAGGCCTGACTGATGGATGCAAATTTCCTTCTAGAGGATCACACCAAAGGGCCTGTGTTTCAGTGGTAGGCTTTCCCACCTTCTCTATTCCATCTCATTCTTCATGGCTGCCCTTGGTAACCCTTCTGCTCTAGTCAATTTTTATCATAGATTAAAAGTGCTAAGCAAACAAACTTTGTTGTTTAGCTGTCACCAAGAAAGAAGGAGCTGAAAGCATGTGTTTCATGTTTTGCTCTTAATGTAGAAAAATTCTCTTACACTCCTATACTCAGCTGCCCCGCCCCTACCCCTCACACACACACACACACACACACACACACACACACACACACACACACACAGCCCAGTGTGCCTTTCTCTTCCTCTGGGTTTCTGAATCTCTGGTGATCAGATGACTCAGGAAATTGTGTCGGCTGTATGCTTTGCTATGTTGCTATGGCTAAAGGCTGCAGATTCTTCAAGAGTGTCAGCTTGGAGTTTTGGGGGGCTATTGTCAATGAGGAAATTTCATTCTCACCTTTTGCTCCCTCCCTCTGTCTGCCAATCCAGGTTCACCACCCCAGACCAAGTGCCAATCACATGTCACTTTTCAAGGGGGTCGCTGTCAGCCTGGGCAACTTGAATTTTTGACAATGTAATTACGGCCCTTGCTTCCACAGTGGGAGGCTGAACAGGATGGTGGGCTTTTATTGATTGTTCAGAAGGGAAATTTATCAATGTCTCTCACTTCATTTCCAGTTCCTCCCTGAGAAATTTGGCTGACAGTTTCTCAGCAGAAAAAGCCGTCTTCTGGCCTTGAATGGACTTCTGTCTTTGTCCTTTTCAAGAAATTACAAGATCAGGCATTAAATATAAATGGAAGTTTCTGGGAAAAGTAAGAATGTGAGAACATGGTTGAAGGAAACAGTGTAACATTATGAACAGGAGACTATGATAGGAATAAACAGGAAAAAGGGGTCTAAACAAGAAGGTTTAAATACAGTTTACTTCCCTTCTCAAATACCAAACATCTGTATGTAAACTCCATGTCTTTTATGAGTCTATGGGCATGCTTACTGTGTTGCTAAAGTGTATCAGGCTGTCTGGAAGCATGATATTGTGTGCATGGAGCTGACACATGTGTCCAGGGCAGTGGTTTTCCCACTAGACTCCACAAAATCTGAACATTTCTTGAGGGAACTTCAGAGGTTCTGCAAATAATGAATTATTTGGGGATCAAGCTATAAAGGTTTAAATTGCTCAAGCAATTGCCTCATTGTTTTTACGTCTAGCTTAAATTTATTTTAAAATAATATTTCACTGGAGTAAAGAGTTCTATTGTGAAAATAGTGATAAAAATGACTCAAGTAGCTCATCTCGTCTTTTTCTTTTTTTAATTGAAATATTATTGATTTACTGTGTTGTGTTAATTTCTGCTGTACAGTGATTCAATTATATATATACATATATATGTACATATATATGTACATATATATATATATATATATACACACACACACACACACACACTCTTTTTTATATTCTTTTCCAATATGGTTTATCATAGGGTATTGAATATACTTATGTGTGCTATGCAAGCTTCCCCAGTGGCTCAGCAGTGAAGAATTCATCTGCAATGCAGGAGACATGGGAGAAGTGGGTTCGATTCCTGGGTTGGGAAGATCCCTGAAGAGGAAAATGGCAATCCACTCCAGTATTCTTGCTGGGAAAATACCATGGACAGAGGAGCCTGGTGGGCTACAGCCCATGGGGTGAAAAAGAGTTGGACACGACTCAAGTGACAGCATGCATGCAGGCAGTTCTATACAGTAAGAGCTTGTTGTCTGTCCATGCTATATATAATAGCTTACATCCCTCCTACACTGTTGGTGGGAATGTAAGTTGGTGCAACAACTATGGAAAACAGTATGAAAGTGCCTCAGAAAACAAAAAATAGAATTACCATATGATCCATCTGTTTTTTGTATTCTCTTGGTACTGGGGCAGGTAGAAGAAGTGAGGCAGGTGCTGAAGATGAAACAAGGAGGTTAACTAGCTTTTAACTGAACTGTGCAGTTGTATCCTCTCTGGATAATATGGGTTGATTGTTGATTCTGTCTCTCTGATTGTTGGGGTCTTCTAATGGACCAGACCCTGGTGGTTTGGAGTTAACGATAAAAAAGTGAAAGAGAAAGAAGTTAATATTTTTTCGGTTATGTAGAGAACCAATAAAGTCTTAGGACAGGGCTTGTATTGTTTATGGAGGCATAGGGCATCTTTTTGAAGAGGTCTTGAAAGTCTGGGCAGGAGAGTGAGTTTGGCAGGTTTTTATTGTTTTAGAGAATTAGTCGGAGGGAGAGAGAGAGAGAGAAAAAGAAAGACATGGGGACCTAAGTCTCCGGTGGAGCAAGGGTGTTTTAATGATCTTTTTGTGAGTATATATAGACGGTTGTACAAGGAATTTCTTTCGACAATGATAAAAATCAGAAAACCAAATGTACAGCAACCATTATCAAGGGAACAAGGAATTAACAATGGTCATAAGGTCAGAAGACAATCCATATCTCAAGAAAAAGGGTCGTGACTAAACAGTTTTGTCGTAAGGAGAATGTTTACTGAAGGAAATCCATGCATGTGTCTCATCCTATGACCTCAGTCCTGGGAACAGCGTGCCGTTCCACTTGTTCCTGTTACCAGGAACTGATAAGGAACAGAGGATTTCTGAGAGACAGAAAACAGCACACAGGAATCCTCCTGTTAAACGTTCCCTGACACTGATCATTGGAGTCCTATAGAAAACCTTCCCACTGTTTTCCAGTGTGGAAGCTCCACCTGGGTTTGCAGTCCTCTTAGCTTCCACCAGAAATGTGGCTCAAATTAAGCTATGTTTCCCAGAAGCTACTTGATCCAGAGGAAACTTACAAACCTTTCCCTACCACAGATGTCCCACTCACAACCTTTTGCTCTAAGTCTCCTCTTGCCTGTTCAGATAAGCAAGGGGAGCCCACACATACGCTGCTGTAAATGTGGACATCCAATCTGGGAAAAAAGAAGCCAGTCTCCTTTTCTCACAGGCATCTCAAAGACTGATATCTTTGAAGCCCCTTTTCTTTGATGAAGTGGAGAGAAATAGCCTCAGACCTCCCTCTGTGGGAAGGCAAGGAAAAGGCTGCTCATGAGGCTGATGACTCACCCCCATGACTGAGAATTTCTTTGAATTTCCTCTCTTTGTTGATCATGTAGCTTGAAGTGGGGTCCCTCCAGGAATGTCTCTAATGGAAGAATTAGATTAGCCTTCTTTAATAAGCCCCAAGGAAAAATCTGCACCCTGTCTGTTCATGTTGTTCAGTTTCTCAATCGTTTCTGACTCTTTGTGATCCCATAGACTGAAGCATGCCAGGCTTCCCTGTCCTTCACCATCTCCTGGAGTTTGCTCAAACTTATGTCCATTCAATTGGTGATGCCATTCAACCATTTCATCCTCTGTTGCTCCTTTCTCCTCCTGCCCTCAATCTTTCCCAGCATTACGGTTTTCATGTGAGTTGGCTCTTTGCATTAGGTGGCCAAAGAATTGGAGCTTCAGCTTCAGCATCAGTCCTTCCAATGAATATTCAGGGCTGATTTCCTTTAGGATTGACTGGTTGAATCTTCTTGCTGTCCAAGGGAACTCTTCAGAGTCTTCTACAGCACCACAGTTCAAAACTATCAATTCTTTGGTGCTCAGCCTTCTTTATGGTCCAACTCTCACATTTGTACGTGACTACTGGAAAACCCATAGCTTTGACTAGATGGACCAATGATGTCTCATGTAGCTTGAGGCGGGGTCTATCCAGTGATGGCTCCAATGGTAGAATTAGATTAGCCTCCTTTAATAGGCCTCAAGGAAATGTCCGTTCCTTGTCTGTTCATGGCTCAAGTACAAATATGGATGCTTATCATCTTTTGTCCCTAGCTTGGGTCCTCTTGGTTGGGTTGAGGGAACAGAAGTCTCTGCTCGGCAGTTTGCTACGTATGTGCAAGGGTGCTCCAAAGAGATGCTGGGTTAAAAGGGAGAGAAGCTGTTATGTGTGTGTGTGTTTTGTTTGATTTGGGGTGGGTGGCGAAAGTAAGCTCAAAGTGAGAGGAAGAATAGAGGAAGAAGGATGAGAAACATATAAAAAATCTGCTTTCTGTAACCTTAAATTTACACACGCTTCAATCCAACACTGGGATTCTAATCAGCTAGTATGTTGTGGCAGATGGGTAACTACTCAGTCAAGTTAATGTTGGTCAGCGTGGTTCTGGCCTTAGAACCCTCAGCATGCAGGATGGCCAGTGACTGATGACTGCTTTTCTATTCAGAGCACATGAGAATTGGTCCTTAACTGTATGTCTCTCAAAATATGACCAACACCATCAACAAAAGTAAGACAAATATTCTCTGTTGCCTTGTAAGCCTTCAAAAAAGTCAAAATACAACTATTCTATATGTGCATATCTGGTAAAAATCTCAATTTATTCTTAGCTGAGATAACTTAGAATTTGTAATTGCTTGATCTGGGCCAGAGTGACCTTGGAACAATGGATAAGAAAGGGTTCCTTCCAGTAAGAGTATAAAGCACACTTTAAAGAACTTTAAAAATGTTAAAGTGAACATGCTGTTTTTAAGGTCTTAGGATTTTAGGTGTTTACTTTGAATGTATCCTGCTAATTAGAAATGAGTTCTAGCTATTCGATAATCCAAGTACAGCAGGAACCCCACTTAGAAACACATTATAAGCTACTTTAAGTTTCTATATATACCTGAAAGTGTTGGCATTTGTCAGGTCTTTTTTGGTTGCAAGTGACAGAAAACCCAATTCGAACCCCCCAAATCAGGGCCATTATTGCCTCATATAACTGAAAGAACTTGAGGCACAGCTGAGTCCAGGTGCTTCAGTGAAGTCATTAGGACTTTGTTTCTCTGCAGCTCTAGGTTCTGCTTTCTCCTGAGTTGCCTTCATTTTCCAATCTGCCTCCTGAAGGCAGAAATAGGTTCCTGTGGCTCCAGATGAAGAAATGGCTCTTTTCCAATGACTATTATACCCCTGAGTAAATTGTAACATTCCCCTCATCAAAATTTCACATCCCTCCCTCTGAGTTTTCCCTTTAGCTTTTAACACTCTCTAGCATATCATATACAGTTTATTTGTCACATATTGTACTTATTCTAGTGTTTTCCCTAGTAGAATGCATAATCCTGAGGGCAAGGATTTTCAAGTTTTGTTTTGTTTTTTCTCATTGACAATATCCTCATTCCCTCCAATAGTGCCTGGACTCATAGTGGGCTTTCAACAAGTATATGTTGTGTGAATAACTGAAATGAAAAGCTTAAACAGCAGCTTCAGGATTAGCTTTGACTGTGTTTGAGTCATAAGCCCATCACTGAAGCTACTGCTATGACTAGAGAAGTGGTGGTCTTATTGGCTGGGATGGAACAAGAGGTGGGACCAACTTTCCAGACCCGCCAAGACTACACAATCTGTGACCAAGAAAGGATGGTTTCTTGAGATTAGAGGTGTGTTACCTAACCAGAATAGGAGAATGGGCAGATAAAAGCAATAGCTTTTATCTTTTTAAAAGTTTACTTTTAGAATATTTGACAATCTGATATTTTTACTACTTTTGTAATTTGAAATTAAAATTAATAAATGTTAACTGGATATTTCAAACATGTTTAGTTTGGCTGGGAAAAAGTTCCAGTCAGTTAATTCACTAAGTAAAACCAAACTTACTAGTGATAGAAAATTAGGAATTACAAATTTTCTGATAACGGTGTTTCATTTTATCTAGCTAGTGTTATTGAAAGAATGAGGTTGAGTCTAAGATAGTTTGTACTTAGGGGATCCAGGACTGCATGGATCTTGATCTAGACTGGCCACTCTTTTGTATAAATATGTACATACTGGGTAATGGCCATCTAAGTTATCAATACCCAGTATTAGGATTTGGCCCAAGCAAGAGAACCTCTCGTGAACGATGGTGTGACTTATTCTTGACTAAGCTCTGAAGAGGATGGACAACTGACCTTTGAAAAAAGTCAACTCTTCAGTGTTTCAGTTTCCAAACACAAGTTGAAGATGATTCTAAAACATTTCTCATGATGCTATTAGGTGATTTAAATGAAACAAAACATGTACAGTACTTAGCACAGGAGAGGCATTGAGTGATACCTGCATATCTATTCAGTAATTATTAAATATTGTTGTTATTAGTATTATCATGTGCATACTGTTTTGATTTGAAGAAGCTGTCTTGTTATTCTGAGAGAGATGGGATGGTGTTTGTTGCTTTCCAGTAATCCGTCAACTGGAAACATTCTTGATACCCTTCTTATCCCACCTTCTCCATATTAGGTCCATCACCAGGTTCTGAATTTAATTCTTGAATGACTCACAAGTCCATTTGCTTCTCGCCACTTCCATGACTATCACCTTAGTTTATGATGCCATCAACTTGGGTCTAGACTGTTGTTTAAGATATCTAGTTTATCTTTTAGTTGCTATTTTCACCCCTCTCCAATTCATTGTTTACCCTGGAGCCAGAGTGATCTTTTAAAAATGTAGATCTGTTCACATTACACCACTGCTCAAAACTCTTCAGTGGCTTTTCATTGTCCCTAAGATAAAGTTCAAAATTTCTGACATGTTTATAGCACCCTCTCTAATGTAGGTTCCTGCCTATATTTCTTCTGTGTTTTTCAACCCTCTCTCATTCTCCTCCCAAACTGCTTTTCAGTCTTAGTAACTTTCTTTCTTAATGATTTTTTAAGACTAAAAAAGATCTTAATGACCCAGATAACCATGGTGGTGTGATTACTCACCTAGAGCCAGATATCCTGGAGTCCAAAGTCAAGTGGGCCTTCATTACTATATACAAAGCTAGTGGAGGTGATAGAATTCCAGCTGAGCTTTTTCAAATCCTAAAAGATGATGCTGTGAAAGTGTTGCACTCAATACATCAGCAATTTGGAAAACTCAGCAGTGGCCACAGGACTGGAAAAGGTCAGTTTTCATTCCAATACCTAAGAAAGGCAATGCCAAAGAATGTTCAAACTACTGCACAATTGTACTCATCTCACATGCTAGCAAAGTAATGCTCAAAATTCTCTAAGTGAGGCTTTGACAGTATATGAACTGAGAACTTCCAGATGTTCAAGCTGGTTTTAGAAAAGGCAGAGGAACCAGAGATCAAATTGCCAATATCCGTTGGATTGTCAAAAAAGCAGGAGAGTCCCAGAAAAACTTCTACTTCTGCTTTATTGACTACACCAAAGCCTTTGACTGTGTGGATCACAACAAACTGGGAAATTCGTAAAGAGATAGGAACACCAGACCACCTTACCTGTCTCCTGAGAAATCTGCATGCAGGTCAAGAAGCAACAGTTAGAAATAGACATGGAATAACAGACTGGTTCCAGATTGGAAAAGGAGTACATTTTAACTTATATGCAGAGTGCATCATGTGAAATGCTGGGCTGAACGAATCACAAGCTGGAATCAGGATTGCTGGGAGAAATATCAATAACCCAGGTAGGCAGATGACACCACTCTTATGGCAAAAAGTGAAGCAGAACTAAAGAGCCTCTCGATGAAAGTGAAAGAGAAGAGTGAAAAAACTGGCTTAAAACTTAACATTCAAAAACTAAGATCACTGCATCCGGTCCCATCAGTTCAGTTCAGTTCAGTCTCTCAGTCATGTCCAACTCTTTGCAATCCCATGTACTGCAGCACGCCAGGCCTCCCTGTCCATCACCAACTCCTGGAGTCTACTCAAACTCATGTCCATTGAGTCAGTGATGCCATCGAACCATCTCGTCCTCTGTCGTCCCTGTCTCTGTCATCTGGTCCCATCACTTCATGGCAAGTAGATTGGAAAACAATGGAAACAGTGACAGAGTTCATTTTCTTGGGCTCCAAAATCACTGCAGATGGTGACTGCAGTCATGAAATTAACAGACAGTTGCTTCTTGGAAGAAAAGCTATGACAAACCTAGGAAGCATGTTAAAAAGCAGAGACATTACTTTGCCCTCAAAGGTCCATCTAGTCAAAGCTATGGTTTTTCCAGTAGTCAAGTATGGATGTGAGAGTTGGACTATAAAGAAAGCTGAGTGCCAAAGAATTGATGATTTTGAACTGTGGTGTTGGAGAAGACTCTTGAGAGTCCCTTGGACTGCAAAGAGATCCAACCAGTCCATCCTAAAGAAAATCAGTCCTGAATATTCATTGGAAGTACTGATGCTGAAGCTGAAACTCCAAAATTTTGGCCACCTGATGTGAAGAACTGACTCATTGGAAAAGACCCTGATGCTGGGAAAGATGGAAGGCGGGAGGAGCAGGGGATGATAGAGGTTGAGATGTTTGGATGGCTTCTCTGACTCGATGGACGAGTTTGAGCAAGCTCCAGGAGTTGGGTGATGGACAGGGAAGCCTGGTGTGCTACAGTCTATGGGGTCGCAAAGAGTCGGACATGACTGTGTGACTGAACTGATCTGGACTTTCTTTCAGGAGCTTCCCTGGTGGTTCAGTGGTAAAGAATCTGCCTGCAATGCAGGAGACCCAGGTTCTATCCCTGAGTTGGGAAGATCCTCTGGAGGAGGTCATGACAACCACTCTAGTACTCTTGCCTGGAGAATCCCATGGACAGAGGAGCCTGGCAGGCTGCAGTCCATAGTGTTGCACAGAGTCAAACATGACTAAAGTGACTAAGCAGCAGCAGCAGCCTTCTTTCAGGATTCCCTGTTGGCTCAGTGGTAAAGAATCCACCTGCAATGCAGGAGACACAGGAGACATGGGTTCAATCCCTTGGTTGGGAAGATTCCTTGGAGGAGGAAATGGCAAACCCACTCCAGTATTCTTGCTGGAAATATCCCATGGACAGAGTGACCTGGTGGGCTACAGTCTGTGGGGTCCCAAAGAGTTGGATGTCACTGAAGCACAACTTTCCTTTAGCTTATTAAATGGTTAATGTATTCTGGATTTTACATTTTTTATGTTTTTGAGTAGCAAGAGAAATCCAGCTTTGTTAAGTAAATGGAATGCTCCATAGGCAGGAGCATGTGATTTTTCCTTCAAAGAGAATTCTTCCACATGTATCATCAAAGCAGTATTATTAATAGTATTGCTTTCAGCCTGGTCCTGAAGAAAGAGTATCATTAAATTGGGCATTATATTCAGTATTTGTTAAAAATTGGATTTTTACTGAGATTCTGGCACTTTATATTAAAAATTTTCAAAGCTACTTTCCATTCTTCCCTCTCATTTAACTCTCACAACAACTCTGTGAAGTAGGAACCACTGGGATTGTTACTTTCATCTCAGAGATGATAAAACTGGGGCCTGGAAGAGGAGGTAACTAATATTCACTCCATCCTCTTCAAGGGCTTATGATGCACCTGGGCCTTCTGCTATTTTACATACACATAGCTGGTGTTCACCTGTGGCAGAAAGACAAACACAAGATACTCCTTCCAAGTTTCTGGAATGTTCTTCTTCAGTTTTAATTTTCTCTGGTTATCTAAGTAGGGCTTTGTTACTTTTGACTCCCTTTGTAATATTTTTGATAGGGGGACAAAGAAACTGCTTCTTCCCCAGTTTGTTATTTGCCTTTAGTATTTTTATGGAATTTTCTGATTTCTATAATGGCAAAATTACAGATATCTTTTGTGGTTTCTGCCTTTGATTTCCTGGTTAGAAAATTCTCACCTATCCAAAGACTATATAAAAGTTTATCTGTTTCCTGGTACATTTTTATTTTTTTCACATTAGCATCTTTAATCTAGAGTCAAAAGACAATGGCCTGTGGGCTAGATCTGGCCCATTACCTATTTTTGCAAACAAAATTTTACTGAAGCTCAGCCGTGCCCATGTGTTTAGGTGTGTTTATGGCTGCTTCTTGATTCCGTGGCAGAACTGAGTAGTTGCGACAGAGACAACCTGGCCTGCAGACCAAAATCTGTTCATTGTTTGACTCTGAATAGAAAAATGTTTGCCAATCCCTTCTTTAGTTCATCTAGAATTTATTTTGATATAGTGGATAAGTTCATTATCTAATTTCTTTCCAAATGGCTAGTCTATTTCCTCAACACTATCGATTCAACAATGCAATTATGCTATTCTGAAAAAAGGTCCCCAAATATGTTCATACTCCGATTCCTGGAACTCATGAAGGTTTGGCAACAGAAACTTTGCAGGTGTGATTAAGTAAAAGATTTTAAAATGGGGAGATTATCCTGGATAATTCAAGTGGGCCCAAGTTAATCACACTGGTCCTTATCAAAGGGAAACAGGAGGAGTCAGAGGAGAAGGAGATGCAATGGTGGAAGCAGAGAGAGGAGTGAGTGTTTGAAGATGGAGGGGCCACAAACCAAGGGATATAGGTGACCAATAGAAGCCAAAAAAGACAAGGAAACAGATTTTCCTCTCAGAGCCTCCACAAGGAAACAGTTCTACTTGAATTTTTCTTTTTTTTTTTTTGCTGATATGGATTTCTTTTTTTCCCATTTATTTTTATTAGTTGGAGGCTAATTACTTTACAATATTGTAGTGGTTTTTGCCATACATTGACATGAATCAGCCATGGATTCACATATATTCCCCCTAACTCAGTGAATCCAGTTTCAGAATTCTTACATCTAGAATCATGAAACAAAACATTTGCATTGTTTTTTTAAGACATTAATTTTGTGGTTAATTTGTTAAATCATTAGGAAACTAATACATTCCTTTCTTATACACTAATTTCTTATTTGATACAGATACAAATAACTGTCTTTTATAAATAAAGAGCTTTTAACGACAAAGTTAAGTTCTGGTGTTGGGTGTGAATAGACATATCAGTGCAGTTAATGCAAATGACCAACATGAATTCATGTGGGGAGTGCTTGGATGTGTTCACAGTGCTGTGTTCACAGGGGAGAGAGATTATTCTTTATTTTTTTGAGTTTTCTCCTACCTTCACCTCATTAGGAATCACAGAAAAGCAAAATAAAGTAAAAGTGATTTTTTTCCCTTCACAATCAGCTTGGTCGATATTAAAAGGAAATAGTAGAATGTCTGAGGGATGGGCATTCATATATACTGCTAGTGTGTGTAGAACATGTGCAGTCTTTCTGTGAGACAGTTTGGTAATAAAATCAAACAACTTAAAACTAGGCATTTGCCTTGATATGGCAGTGTCACCTTTAGGAATTTAAAGTAGTGAAGTGATCATGATTATGCATAAAAATTATGCTCAAGAATGATCACATCTGCACTGTTTATAAAAGAGAAATATTGAGAAAAAACTGAATATGAAAAAAATGGATTAGTATTTAAAATATACATTTAAAAAGTGATATATTATCATGATATTACATGGTATATAATACAGATGAAAGATGCTCCTACTCTATTAAGTGATAAAATTTAGCAAAATGAGATGTACAGAATTATAGAATTTTTGCTTATACATATATGAAATGTCAACATAAAAATATAGGGAAAGGATATAAAAGATATATATTAATCTGTTGTAATAATCAGTGATGAATGCCTTTATTGTCGTCTTTTGCTTCTCTGTATTTTTATGTTAAACATTATACATTTATTGCTTTTCTAAAAGAAATGATGTCATTAAAAATTAACTCTTGACAAAACCCACTGAAATGTTGTGAAGTAATTAGCCTCCAACTAATAAAAAAAAAACAAACAAAAACAAACAAACAAAAATTAACTCTTCACTGTTACTCCATTCCATAGCATAATCCATAGCAATGATTATCAAAACAATTGTCTAGAAATATATCTGGGTTTTTATATATAATATATTTGACCATGAATAGAAGTGGGTATTAAAATAAATGCAGAAGCCTTTAGCTCTGACCAGTGGAGCTTGCCCCTCTAACTAAAGGACTTTCCACACCATTCTGTAGGGCCTAGGAGGCTCTTTTGTTGAATGGACCTGAAATCCTCACAGGAGCTGGGAACAGTGCTCTAGGTATTTCCACTTATCTTATGTTATATGATTTCCTTGGTATTTTGAACTTTATCCTTTGATTCTTCTCAGTTACTTTTAAATTGTAGCACCAACAGTATAGCTCAGATTGGTTAAAAACAGAAGTTAGCCTTTTTCTCGTACCTCTAGAAAAGGCCTTTAATCAGAGTAGGGCTCGTTGCACCATCCAGATAAACTTGGTTAGCCTTGATCTAAACCTTTCTGCCAAAAGAGTGGCAGAATTCTTAGCCCTGGGGGCAGATGTAGTCCCAGGTCTCGTTCATTGCAGTGTGGAAGTGTTTGCTGATCAGCTGTGGATGGAGCCCGTTGATCTGCATCTATACAGGATGGCTTAGCCAGTACCACTGGAGATTACAACAGGGCTGCAGAAGGCTTGCGTGCACACACAGAGTCAAGCTTGCACAGGATTCCCCTGTCAGGGTGTGCCTTCATCCAAAGGAGAAATCACAGCAAATGTTTCTCAAGGGCAGGGAGAAATGTACGTGCAAAATGCCTCATTCCATCTCTTTGGTTTGCCAGATAGTCTTGTTTTAATGCTAATGTCACAGTCTTCTAAATAAAAGGGATCTCCTCTAGTTCACACATAGTTTGATTTCAAAGAATTCTCTTCTAAGTTGGTTGTTTGCGATTTGGAATGCATTTGTTCAAAATTGGTTGAGATTAACATATACACATTACTATATGTAAAATAGGTAATCAATCCCTGTATAGCACAGGGAACTCCACTCAATATTTTGTAATAACCTTTAAAAGAAAATAATCTGAATACAAATATGTATATATGTATAACTGGGTCCCTGTGCTGTAGACCTGAAACTAACACGATATTGTAAATCAACTTTACTCCCATTTTAAAAAGTGCTGATTTAATGACCCTTCTCGGGAGGGTCCTGCTCACCTTTCCAGGTGCACCCCCACTGCCCCTCCTCAGGTCCCCTTCCCTGCCTTGCACCTGCATTCGGGCCTTGCCTCCTCTATGGCAGCTATTTGAATGAGTCATGTTAGCCCTCGCCACTGTACACACTGCCGCCTTTGCCTGGAGGGCCCTGCCCATTTTGTTCTCTGCTCAACTGTGGCTTATCCAGCAAGACCCAGCTCTATTATCACGGTCTTCTGGGAAGCATTCCCGGAAACAAGCCCCGCCTCTGTGTGAGTGAGGTGCTCCATATCTCTTCACTGGTGGACCCTGAGTGTCCTTCTGTCTTAGCACTTAACAGAGTACATTTATGATGTTTTGTCTATTTCCTGTACTGTTTATGGACACTGGAAGACAGTGACTCTCTCTGTTCCCTTTATGTCTTTCTTCCCAGTGCTTCACAGATGTTCATCTACACCAAAGGAAAAATAGCGTTCATTGTTTTGCTGTGGATAATGGTGAAGCTGCACACAGAAATAGGGAAAATAATTTGCACATATTTGTGAAAAACATTTCTAGCCCTTTTGTGAATTTTTTTATGTTTCTATTATGTTGTGAACATGATTTTCGTGAAATGATTCTTTCCTCCCTCCCTCCCCTTTTCCCTCCCTTTCTTTTTCTCTCTCTCTCTCCCTCCTCACCCACTCCCTTACTGATTTGGAAAGGTCTTGGCAGTTATTCACTTGGAATAAATTGAAAGATTGAAGTCCTACAAAACAAACAGAAGATAATTAGTGATTTTAAAGTGTGTTAACCCACAACGATGATTTTCTTTCTTTCCATGCCCGTTTGGCAGGACTGTTCTCTGGGCCAGTGTAATTATGGATGAACATGCTGAAGTGCTTGAACAATTATTTGTAGGAAATACAATTTTGAGTAGAAGTCACTAGTGGGAATAAATGAATAACCTGTTGGTTAACAGGTCAATGTTGAAAGCCCAAATAGGTTAAACATTGTACTAACTTATGAGTCAAGAGAATAATCTTTTTTTCTGTAAGCACATGCATAAAATTATTGAGCTTTTTAAACTGTATTTTTATATATTTTTTGATTTGTGGTACAGAAAGGAAGAAGGTCATCTGACCTGGGTTTCTGAAGAAGGAACTCTTCTCAAAATTCTGTAATGACCTATATGGGAAAAGAATCTAAAAAGGAGTGCATATTTGTATGCGTGTATGTGTGCAAAATTGCCTCAGTCATGTCTGACTCTTTGTGACCCTATGGACTATAACCTGCTAGGCTCCGCTGTCCATAGGATTCTCCAGGCAAGAATACTGGAGTGGGTTGCCATGCCCTCCTCCAGGGGATCTTCTTGATCCAGGGATTAAAGCTGCATCTCCTGTGTTTCCTGCATTGGCAGGCGGGTTCTTTACCACTGGTGCCACCTGGGAAGCCATGTACTACTAATTCATTTTGCTATACAGCAGAAACTAACATTTTAAATCAACAATACTCCAATAAAAATTAAAATAGTAAAAAACTCTATCACAAAGATTTATGTAAGGTGAAATGACTCATATTTGAAATGTGTACAATGCTGCCTTCATTAGAGAAGTCAGTCAGTCTGCCTTATACAACTTTTAAATAATATTTATAAGATAAAGGATGTAATATTTTGCATATCAAAGCTAATTGGGTACAGTTAATATACAATTACTTCCAGAGGCTAGAATTCCATTATGTGTCCAGTTTGGTTCTGCATTCAGAGGAGACAGTTTCAGAACTTAGTGCTGACATCTCCTACTGCGTGATTTTGTCCTCAAAGTATTATTTTAACTTCCTAATCAGTACAGTCTGTTAAAAGGACAAACAAAACCCAGAAAAGCAACAGTTCTTACTTTAGAGTAACACTGATTAGCACAGGTTGGATTTATTTTAAGATCTCAATAATGTTCATGTTATTTTTCAGCTTTTACATACTGGATATTATATATTTATCGAGGTACACTTCTGATGGAAGTTTGTAGGTGGTTGTCTGAATGGCAATAATCAAAATAGTTTAAATTCCTATAAGTTGAGTGCTAATCAAACTGTGCTAGAAGTTGTGACATTCGTAAAAGAGACATGATGGAGTGGCCTTACATTCAAGGTGGGGAGAGAGACATATGTACCATAACAATTACAGAATAACTTGATGTGAAATATGTAGTGCTGACTGTAGGTTGCATCTCTCAAGTTTCTCCAGGCTCCCTGAACCCTTTCAGCCTGTAGATATTTGAGTAGTAATAAAAAAGAATATTTCTGCCTGCCTTGACTCTCACAGAACCTCCAGCCCTTCGTCCCTGCCTGCTTGTTACAGGTGTTCTCACGACGAATATCATCAACTAGTCCATTTTCCTTCTGTTTTGGTTTTCTTGATTATTGTCCTCCCTTCAGGAAGGTCCTGGGGCTTCCCTGCTGCCAACGCATTGAGTACCTGCCATGGAAATACTGAGCAGAGGGTGCCAAGGGTGCAGCCTTTCACTGCTGCTCAAGTGGTCCAACCCCCAGGTGTGAAAATGTGCTGTGTTCCATGATGGAACCAAAGGCTACTAGCTTTGTCATTTGGGGTCCCTCTTGACCATCTGATTGCCGAAACTTTGGGGTGCTTGCTTCTCCATGTTTCGGTCATGATTTTTTCCTCCTTCAGTACTTACTTGTTGAACACTTATACACAAGAGACTGTGATAGGCATGACATGTGCTACTATGACACTGTGCAGATATAGTATAACTTCTGCTGCCATGTTTAATAGGGGAGATGGAGAATAGCAATAATAGAGGTCAAGCCACATGTGCTAAGGGCTAGAAAGAAGAGGGAGACAATGATATGATAGATGCTGAGTATGATCTAGTTTGGAGGTCTCAGAGACTTCTCTGAAGGACCAGGTTGAACATCATTCTGAAGAATGAGGCAGAGTGAATTGATGAAGAAGCCCTAGCAGAGGAGCATCAGGTACAAAGTCCAGCTAGAGAGTTCCCTCAGGGTCTTTCTTCAGGTTCAGTCATGGGTCCATGAGAGAAAACCCATGTCTGAGGCATACCCCAGAGCACCTTTGTCATCCTTGCCCTTCTCTTCCTTTCATGCAAAAGAACTCAATCAAATGGCCCACAAACCAGCCAGACATGCTTGGGCATGCCTAGTTCCAGATGTACACAGGCCTTTTACTCAATAAGAACCCCTTTATTACTGTGGGTCTATAGAAGTCAGTGGACATCAGCATGGGCTGAAATGCCTCCTGAAATCCAATGGAAGAGGTGAGGCTTGAGCTACTCTTAGGAGAACAAGTGGGGTGAAGAAGACTGGGTATCTGGTGGAAGGGACAGAATAGGCAAAGGGGTAGAGTCAGGGACGATCTCATTAAATGAAGAGACTGGACTTCTTGGAATGGGAAGCTTATTAAGGAGTCAGAGATGATAAAGTGGAGTTTGGTTATGGAGACTCTTGAAGGTCCAGAAGGGAATTTGGGAATTTGTTGCTGAGTACTGTAGGCAGATCATTGTTGTTGTTGTTCAGTCACTCAGTTGTGTCTGACTCTTTGCGACCCCATGGACTGCAGCACACCAGGCTCTTCAGTCCTTCACTATCTCCTGGAGTTTGCTTAAATTCATGTCCATTGAGTCAGTGATGCCACCTCCTGGAACTTGTTCAAACTCATGTCCATTGAGTCAGTGATGCTATCTAGCCATCTCACCTCATCCCATCTCCTATCTAGTCACCCTCTTCTCCTTTTGTCTTCAATCTTTCCCAGCATCAGGGTCTTTTCCAGTGAGTTGGGTCTTTGCATCAGGCGGTCAAAGTATTGGGGTTTCATTTTCAGCTTCAGCATCAGTCCTTCTATTGAATATTTAGGGTTGATTTCCCTTAGGGTTTACTGGTTTGATCTTCTTGCTGTCCAGGTGTTTCTCAAGAGTTTTCTCCAGCACCACAGTTTTAAAGCATCAATTCTTCAGCGCTCAGCCTTCTTTATGGTCCAGCTTGCACATCCGTACATGAC
This sequence comes from Muntiacus reevesi, assembly GCF_963930625.1. NCBI lineage: Eukaryota > Metazoa > Chordata > Mammalia > Artiodactyla > Cervidae > Muntiacus > Muntiacus reevesi. The sequence goes on along the minus strand of NC_089268.1, from coordinate 25,474,752 downwards.
CACTGGGAAAAGCATAGCTTTGATTATACAGGCCTTTGTTGCAAAGTAATGGCTCTGCTTTTTTATGTGTCATCTAGGCTTGTCATGGCTTTCTTTCCAATGAATGAGTGTCTTTTATTTATTTATTTTAAAAAATTTTGTTTTTCATTTATTTTTATTAGTTGGAGCCTAATCACTTTAATATTGTAGTGGTTTTTGCCATACAGTGACATGAATCAGCCATGGATTTACATGTATTCCCCATCCCAATCCCCCCTCCCACTTCCCTCTCCATCCCATCCCTCTGGGTCTCCCCAGTGCACCAGCCCTGAGCACTTGTCTCATGCATCCAACCTGAGCTGGTGATCTGTTTCACCCTTGATAGTATACTTGTTTCAATGCTGTTCTCTCTGAACATCCCACCCTCGCCTTCTCCCACAGAGTCCAAAATTCTGTTCTGTACATCTGTGTCTCTTTTTCTGTCTTGCATATAAGGTTATTGTTACCATCTTTTTAAGTTCCATATATATGTGTTAGTATACTGTATTGGTCTTTATCTTTCTGGCTTACTTCACTCTGTATAATGGGCTCCAGTTTCATCCGTCTCATTAGAACTGATTCAAATGAATTCTTTTTAATTGCTGAGTAATATTCCATGGTGTATATGCACTACAGATTCCTTATCCATTCGTCTGCTGATGGGCATCTAGGTTGCTTTCATGTCCTGGCTATTATAAACAGTGCTGCGATGATCATTGGGGTACACGTGTCTCTTTCAGATCTGGTTTCCTCGGTGTGTATGCCTAGGAGTGGGATTGCTGGGTCACATGGCAGTTCTATTTCCAGTTTTTAAGGAATCTCCACACTGTTCTCCATAGCAGCTGTACTACTTTGCATTCCCACCAACAGTGTAAGAGGGTTCCCTTTTCTCCACACCCTCTCCAGCTTTTATTGTTTGTAGACTTTTGGATAGCAGCCATCCTGACTGGTGTGTAATGGTACCTCATTGTGGTTTTGATTTGCATTTCTCTGATAATGAGTGATGTTGAGCATCTTTTCATGTGTTTGTTAACCATCTGTATGTCTTCTTTGGAGAAATGTCTGTTTAGATCTTTGGCCAATTTTTTGATTGGGTCATTTATTTTTCTGGAATTGAGCTGCAGGAGTTGCTTGTATATTTCTGAGATTAATCCTTTGTCTGTTGCTTCATTTGCTATTATTTTCTCCCATTCTGAAGCCTGTCTTTTCACCTTGCTATAGTTTCCTTTGTTGTGCAAAAGCTTTTAAGTTTCATTAGGTCCCATTTGTTTAGTTTTGCTTTTATTTCCAATATTCTGGGAGGTGGATCATAGAGGATCTTGCTATGATTTATGTTGGAGAGTGTTTTGCTTATTTTCTCCTCTAGGAGTTTTATAGTTTCTGGTCTTACATTTAGATCTTTAATCCATTTTGAGTGTCAAGCGAGTGTTCTAGTTTCATTCTTTTACAAGTGGTTGACCAGTTTTCCCAGCACCATTTGTTAAAGAGGTTGTCTTTTTTCCATTGTATATTCTTGCCTCCTTTGTCAAAGATAAGGTGTCCATAGGTTCATGGATTTATCTATGGGCTTTCTATTTTGTTCCATTGATCTATATTTCTGTCTTTGTGCCAGTACCATACTGTCTTGATGACTGTAGCTTTGTAGTAGAGCCTGAAGTCAGGCAGGTTGATTCTTCCAGGTCCCTTCTTCTTTCTCAAGATTGCTTTGGCTATTAGAGGTTTTTTGTATTTCCATACAAATTGTGAAATTATTTGTTCTGCTTCTGTGAAGAATACCATTGGTAGCTTGATAGGGATTGCATTTGAATCTATAGATTGCTTTGGGTAGTATACTCATTTTCACAATACTGATTCTTGCAATCCATGAACACGGTATATTTCTCCATCTGTTTGTGTCCTCTTTGATTTCTTTCATCAGTGTTTTATAGTTTTCTATGTATAGGTCTTTTGTTTCTTTAGGTAGATATACTCCTAAGTATTTTATTCTTTTTGTTGCAATGGTAAATGGTATTGTTTCCTTAATTTCTCTTTCTGTTTTCTCATTGTTAGTGTATAGGAATTCAAGGGATTTCTGTGTGTTAATTTTATATCCTACAACTTTACTATATTCATTGATTAGCTCTAGTAATTTTCTGGTAGAGTCTTTAGGGTTTTCTATGTAGAGGATCATGTCATGTGCAAACAGTGAGAGTTTCACTTCTTCTTTTCCTATCTGGATTCCTTTTATTTCTTTTTCTGCTCTGATTGCTGTGGCCAAAACTTCCAAAACTATGTTGAATAGTAGTGGTGGCACCCTTGTGGGGTGCACCCAAGTGGGCACCCTTGTCTTGTTCCTGACTTTAGGGGAAATGCTTTCAATTTTTCACCATTGAGGATAATGTTTGCTGTGGGTTTGTCATATATAGCTTTTATTATGTTCAGGTATGTTCCTTCTGTTTCTGCTTTTTGGAGAGTTTTTAATCATAAATGAATGTTGAATTTTGTCAAAGGCTTTTTCTGCATCTATTGAGATAATCATATGATTTTTATCTTTCAATTTGTTAATGTGGTGTATTACACTGACTGATTTGTGGATATTAAAGAGTTTCCTTGCATTCTTGGGATAAAGCCCACTTGGTCATGATGTATGATCTTTTTAATATGTTGTTGGATTCTGTTTGCTAGAATTTTGTTAAGGAGTTTTGCATCTATGTTCATCAGTGATATTGGCCTGTAGTTTTCTTTTTTTGTGGCATCTTTGTCCGGTTTTGAAATTAGGGTGATGGTGGCCTCATAGAATGAGTTTGGAAGTTTACCTTCTTCTGCAATTTTCTGGAAGAGTTTGAATAAGATAGGTGTTAGCTCTTCTCTAAATTTTTGGCAGAATTCAGCTGTGAAGCCATCTGGTCCTGGGCTTTTGTTTGCTGGAAGATTTCTAATTACAGTTTTGATTTCCGTGCTTGTGATGGTATTCTTGAGCTTCCCTTGTGGCTCAGCTGGTAAATAACCGCCCACAATGCAGAAGACCTGTGTTTGATCCCTGCATTGGGAAGATCCCCTGGAGAAGGGAAAGGCTACCCACTCTAGTATTCTGGCCTGGAGAATTCCATGGACTGTATAGTTCATGGGGTCACAAAGAGTCAGACATGACTGAGAGACTTTCACTTTCAACTTTGAAATGATGGTAATTCATCCAAATATTCATATCTGCTACATAGCTACAAATATGAGGCTGGCACTCCTAAAACACCCAGATTGACCTTTTAGTTATACACATGCTGCTGCTGCTAAGTCACTTCAGTTGTGTCTGACTCTATGCACCCCATAGATTGCAGCCCACCAGGCTCCCCCATCCCTGGGATTCTACAGGCAAGAACACTGGAGTGGGTTGCCATTTTCTTCTCCAATGCGTGAAAGTGAAAAGTGAAAGTGAAGTCGCTCAGTTGTGTCTTACTCTTAGCGACCCCATGGACTGCAGCCCACCAGGCTCTTCCATCCATGGGATTTTCCAGGCAAGAGCACTGGAGTGGGGTGCCATTGCCTTCTCCGTTAGTTATACACATAAGAGGTGTGCTATTTTTGCAATGAGAGTGAATAAGTTATGAGATAATTTTACTGGTTTCTAGAGGCTCTGTCAACATTTGAAAGGCCTTAAGTTTATGTTAATAGTTAAAAAATTCACTTCAAAGATTCTCTGTGATTTTTTTCCATTTATTTTGACTTGACTGTTATTTAGAAGAATGCTTAGTTGAAAAATATCTTTGTCGTGTCAAATTTTGGTTCTGACACATGTAGCTACTTGTTGATAGGTGTGTAGTAGGGTGCTTTTTGCTTATTGATTATTATGAATCATTGATCACAGTGTATAATCGTATTTTGCCATCATATTTTGTCATTGACAGACATTTTTGATGCATGGTAGAGATGTTTCTATGTAGACTTTTAAGAACAGATCATAGAAATTCGCACATATATAAATATGCATATACACTGAAATAGACTTTATTTCATTTATTGTTCCCAAAGGTTAAAACATACAAACAGGAATAAAATTAAAATTATTTTCTTTAGACATGATTTATGTCTTAATTTTCACCTGCTCTATAATTAGAAATTTTGAACTCTGGGATTTTTTTTAAGATAAAATTATTGCCCGAGTAAAATTCAGAAATTATATCATTAACCCAGAGACCTTTCTAAGCCTAGAACAACATTACTGGCACAAGTGCTACCACTCCCCATCATAGACAAATAAATAAAGAGGGAAGTTTAAAATAATTTGAAAATGATTTATTGTTGGCCACCTCTGTAGTTAGAGATTCAAATATTATTACTTTAGTTCAACAAGGGAGGACAGGGAGTTGCTGTGGGCTAAAGGTAAATTATGATCTATTGCAAAGGAGGAGGTACTGTACCAAGGAAAGGAGGAGTTGGGAGGAAGCCTTGTGTTTTCTGAGGTACTGCTTCAGATAAAGACTGGAAAAAAAATCTCTGCCTTGAGCCTTGCTGGAAAAGGCCAGAGTAACCTCCAAGTCTGACTGCCTTCTTGAATCTTTTCTGCTTAAGGAGCAGCTTATAGTTTGGGGAGGATCAGATAGTTGTACTGGAGCCCAAAACAAACCAAGTTATTTGGGGTCACACATTCCACTTTTTTCTGCTCTGCTTAGCCATCCTGTCCCTAGATATACCCCATGTTAGAGTAAGAAGGGATCACTTAACACACCAAGCCTTAGGTTGACCATTCCGATGGTAATTTTTATTTTTAACTCTACTATCACTATTTGTACAGTGAGTTGAAGTCTTAAGTTTAGAAATTCATGGTGAACTTATATCTTGGAGAATCTAATAGTCATCGGTTTTAATTTGGAAGAACGAGGTGATAAATTTCATCCTCAAAACAGTGTGATGCAGGGGAGGAAGAGAGAAGACTAAAATATACTGAGGGGTTGTTATGTGGCAAAGTCCACACTACTTGTTTCATAGATATTATCTCATCAAATTGTCTTAAACCCCTAGGAGGGAAAGCTTTGTTGCTTCTGCTTTGTAACTGAGGAAACAGAAACCCTCCTCTAAGTATATTATCCAAAGGAACATACTTAGAATATGGCAAGACTGTGATTCAGCTATAAATTTATTATGACTTCAACCCTGTGTTTTTCACCCCATACCATTCTCAGTCTTGAGTTATTGTCACCATGCAACAGACAGGAAAACGAATATCCAAAAAGGTAATATAGTGATATCACCTTTGGTGATAGCACCAATGCCTATAGAACCTGAATCTTGATTTCCCAGATTCTTCTTTCACTAAAGTCTTTGGCTGAATAACATCACATTCATATTAAGTTTTAAAAATGTCTAAAGGTAAGTTTCCCTTGGACTTGTTTTAGGTTCACTCCCAGAAGTAGTGGTCACCCATCTTCGAGCAGCTGCCAACGCCCATGACACAGTGTTGGCTCTGGAAGATGCTGTCGATTGGCATGCTGGGGATGAAGTCCTTGTCATCAGCGGGATGGGTGCTGAAGGTGCCAAGCCTAAGGAAGAGATTGTCACCGTGGAGACTGCGCACAGTACAAACCTCCAGCTGAGGTCACCCTTGAGGTACTGCATGTCCGCTTGGCTCCATTTAGATGGAAGATGAGGTCTTAACTGTTGGTGAGCAACACAGCTGGTCAAAAGACGTTTGTTTGTCTTTCAATAATATCATTTACATTAAATCACAGTAGACATTTTGACAAGAAAATTACAAAATATGAAATATTTCAAAGATTTAAACTTCCTGAATAAGTTTCTCTTGTAAGACACTAGAACTTTTGTCTTTTAGTAGATGGCCACTGCAATAGTCAGCATAGTTCCTAATTCTCACATACGTGTGCCTATTTTTCACTCTTCTGTGTCTGAGTTTCTAAAGAAATGGAGTCCCAGGTGGAGGATTAGGCTAATTTAGTGGCTTACTATTCATTATAAGACTTGGAGTGTTATTTTCAGATTTCTTTTTTTTTTTTTCTTTTCAGATATTCTCACAACTCCACAGAGAATTGGGTGGCTGGAGAGCACCATGTTTTAAAGGTCATGCTGGTTCTACTCAGCAGGAGTATTACCATACAGGGAAATCTCACTGATGAGAGAGTGCAGTTCCTTGCTTCATGCCAGGGGGCCAGTGCTTCAGAAGGTAGAGAACGATTTGTTGAGAAGTCTAGTGGGTGAAAAACAATGTTCTTACTGTTCATTGATATGTGGCATGGTTGACTTCTTTCAATTAGTGTGTTCCTAATACAATAAGTCCCCTGCAAACAAATGAGTTATCTTCTGAGAGCATGTTCGTAAGTCCAATTTGCAAGTTCAACAAAGCTGGCCTAGGTACTCAACTAACACAATCGGCTATATAGTACTGTACTCTAATAGGTTCATGATACATTTCATACAAGTAATACATAAAAAAAGCAAGCAACCACAAAAAAATAAATAAAACATTTAAAATCTTACAGTAAGGTACCTTGAAAAGTACAGTAGTACAGTAAAAGAGTGGGCATATAGGGGCCGACCTCTAGTGAACAGGCAAGAGCTACTGATTGGAGGAGAGAGAGGACTTGGAAGATGGTAGAGTTGAAGGATCATTAGCAATAGGAGACAGAGGCAAGCTGCAGTTTCACTCATGCCTGACATTGACAGAATGCACGTTTGAATCTTTGAAAGTTTGAAACTTGAAGGCATGAATGTAGGGGACCTACTGTATTCTATAGATTTCAGAATGCTCTTGATAAATCATCATTTCCTCTCCTGCCTTTAACCCCCTTGTGAAAGTGATAGGCAACAGTATCTGCTTGAGAAACTAACTATTTCTTTGGGGAAAAAATATTCCTGTTAAATAATAAAATCCAGAGAGTTGAATTAAATTTTTAGGTCAGAGGTTATAATGAAACTGATTGCCATCCTTCTCTACAATTCTCAGGAAAACTGCTTAATGCCAGAGTCAGCGATACAGGCAGCATGTTCTAATGAGTTAGACTTAGAAGGCTCTTCCCTCCCCCCACCATTCCCACTTTTGGAGTTTGTTTTCTGAGTGAAACTACCACATACTTTAAGTAAGTGGTTGAAAAAGTCAATCTATCTTCGGGAAGAATAACAGGCACTGAATCACACTGATGTACCTATTAAACATCTATTTCAGGGATGGTTAGTTTAGTAGGTTATGTTTTGGTTTCCCAGGCTGTAGATTATGAGGCTTTCACATGTTGGGAAGACATCATTTGTCAACTTTGGTCCAGGATGGTGTGGGTGTCAAGGATGACTCCCAGGCATGAGCTCTGGATGGATGAGGAGGCTATTTATTGAGATGGGAAGGGAAACAGGTTTGGGGGGTGGGAGGGTAGAGATCATGAGTTTAATTTTGTACATGTTGAGATGCCAGGCCAGCATGTGACTGGAGATGTCTGGAGCCTGGAAGAAATGTCAGGTCTGGAGTTAAAGATTTGAGTCATGTCTATGTATAGAGGCCTGTGGGCATAATATTGGGATATGGTTGGGTAAGAGGGACTTTTACCCTGCCTCCCACCCCCTAGTCATCTAGTTCACAATTGTGTCATTCTGGAAAAAAAAAAGTTTTCATCCAGTGGGTTGGAATGCAGTGACTGCCAAATTTAACATTTCTGCTAAACTGGCATCTGCAGTCCATACAGACTCTCTTGGTAATTCTCATACAGGTATTCTCAGATTGTATTGTGCAAAACATGGCATTTAGTCATGCTCCAAGAGAGATCATGCCTCTAGGTTTAGGCCATTATAAATCTGTTGTCTCCTAATGAAAAAAATCCCTAGTTCTACCACAACTCTTAAGTATGACTAAAAAATTACAAAAATAAAACAAAATTCATAGACCTTCATTTAAAAAATAACTTATCATTCACCTCTTCTTTTTATGGAGCTCAAATATGGGAACAAAGAAGCCAAAAACCATAACAAGAGGCCTAGATGCTGGAAAATATTATGGCTTACTGGCATACCTGCTTAAAATGGTGGTAAAATGTACAAATGCCAAACACTTCTTTATTCACCTCTAATATGTTCATTCTCATCACTTCATGGCAGATAGATGGGGAAACAATGGAAACAGTGACAGACTTTATCTTGGGGGGTTCCAAAATCACTGCAGATGGTGACTGCAGCCATGAAATTAAAAGACACTTGCTCCTTGGAAGAAAAGCTATGACCAACCCAGACAGCATATTAAAAAGCAGAGACATTACTTTGCCAAAAAAGGTCCATCTAGTCAAAGCTATGGTTTTTCCGGTAGTCATGTATGGATGTGAGTAGGACTGTAAAGAAAACTGAGCACCAAAGAATTGATGATTTTGAACTGTGGTGTTGGAGAAGACTCTTGAGAGTCCCTTAGACTGCAAGGAAATCCAGTCAGTCCATCCTAAAAGAAATCAGTCCTGAAAATTCATTGGAAGGACTGAAGCTGAAGCTTCAATACTTTGGCCACCTGATGCAAAGAGCTGACTCATTGGAAAAGACCCTGATGCTGGGAAAGATTGAAGGTGGGAGGAGAAGGGGATGACAGAGGATGAAATGGTTGGATGGCATCACCGACTGTATGGACATGAGTTTGAGTAAGCTCTGGAAGTTGGTGATGGGCAGGAAGCCTGATGTGCTGCAGTCCATGGGGTTGCAAAGAGTTGAACGTGACTGAGCGACTGAACTGAACTGATATGTCTTCTCTGGGACTGACAACAGATGACTGCTAGAATGATCCATAATTTTGTATTAGTGGCACTTCTCCATTGGTTTATTAACCTGGATAATAAAGAGTTAATTCAGGAGATGATTTCTTCTCCATCCTGAGGTTATTTTACCCCACCAAATGCCAGGGCTCTGTTGGGACTGAGGTGTTGGTGTGGGGGCGGCTCAGTCGTTTTTCTGGAGTCCTTTTCCATTTCTTCGATGGCATCATTGCTATGTCCCCAAACCATAAAGCAGCAAAATATTGGGGAAAGCCCACTGGACAGCAAAGAGATGTGATTACATTTAGTGCTCACATGTCTTTCCTTCAATTATCCACCACCAGAGGGTCATTTTATTGCACACTCCCTCAGAGGATCTTTTGGATTGTAATAAGCATCTATTTAGGTTGGGTTTATGGGTTCTAGCCAGCCTTTTTGTGATAATAATTAAGGTGATTGATTTGGGGGCTTCTGGAAATAATAGAGTGAAGGCAACATCATGTTCTAGTTATCAGAGAATTGAAAGGGGAGAATTGAAGTAAAAGGGAAGTAAGGTTATTAAATAAACAATCATGGTCTGTCCTTTGTGCCCACAGTGCCTTTCGTACTGGGAGATTTGATTAGAATCATGTTGTACATTCTTCTGTGCCCCTGACTTCATTCTGTGTCTCAGGTGATTTGCAGAACTGTTGGTATTCCAAGAGTGAAAAGATGCTGGGATCCAGGGATTTGGGGGCCAGAGTCATCGTTCAGTCCTTTCCGGAGCAGCCCAGTCGGGTCCAGCTGAAGGGAGTGCAGTTCCGGGACTTGGGGCAAGCCTTCCACGAGCACGTGAGCTCCCTGATGCTGGTAGGAGCTATGAGAGGTGAGGAGGCCCAGGCAGAATGTCTTATCTTTCTTCTTCTATATTCAAGGCTCTCCATGCAGGGGGGTCCTGATAGGTAGTATGTGGGAAGATGGGGGGTTCGGAGATGGATAACTATACCGTAGATCTATGGTTCAGAGAGTCACTTGGAGAGCTTATTAAAATTCTCATGTAGAGACCCTGTCTCAGACAAATTGTGATCCAAAGTGAGCCTAGAAAAACTGAATTTTTAACCTTCTGATTCTGGAACAAGTAGTCCAAGTTTCCCTTTGAGAAATGTTGCTATAGGTACAGCAGATGTGGAGGGAGCCACACAAATCCATGTTTTGAATCCTGCCACTACAACATACTGGCTTTGTGACTACAGACAGATTGACATTAAATAGTATAAATTATCGGAAAGGCTAGCAAAAAGCACTTTGGGAAAATGTCTTAATGCAGAGGAATCCCCTCCCTGGGAACAGTGGGGAGAATGACTGAGAACCAGGCTCTCTTCCTGGGGACAGAGAGCAGACAGAGCGAGCAGACCTTGACCAGACCTGAAAAGATATGAGGGAAGCAGCAGACATCCAAAGCAGGTGGGGACAAGTAGATAAAAAGATCAGAATCAGAAAAGAAGAACATGACCAGGTGTACTAATAAAGGCTCTGAGATCAAAGTTGGAGGGGTGTGGGAGCATCCAGGGTGAAATCCCAATGCCAGAGTCTGATATATGGAGCTGAGAGATGGATACAGATGCTGAGCGATGAGGACAGCAGCCCCATTGCACAGTTACACTCCCCTGCCCTCAGCACCTCAACACCCACACAGTCAAGCTCTCCCTTCCTTGATAAGGTGGTGCTCCAGAAGTTGATGCCTGATCAAGCACATCAGGGCATATGGGAGGTTCAGTGGGGCTTGAGAAGTGTTGGAATTACAACAGGCATTGACAAAGTAATCCATGAGGTCATTGAAGGCAGGATCCTGGCTAGCAGCACTTTTTCTCATTTCAAATTATCTACTTGCCAAGAATACCTCTCCTAATTTTCCAAGATCTCTTCCACCTTATTTATTTCTTTCTACACTCATTGGTGGGATGGGTCCCTCACATGGTTCCTTCCCAGGTACATTAGGGCGATCAGAATCTTTGTGCCCTCCTTTCTGGTTCTTCGGTCTCTTGGTGCTTATAATGCTGAGGAATATTTGATGTGGGTCAGTTCCAGTAGAAGTGAGGGGAGCAGTCACATAGGAGTTATCAATTGAACATAAGCAACAGTTCCCCATCAAATCTTCACTCAATCTGCCTCCTCAGCCTCTGCTTTAGAGTACTTGCACCTTTATATATATCTATATATATCTATATATCTTAGGTTTTATTTGAAAAAGGGTTCAGTGCTTGGACTTCCCTGGTGACTCAGATGGTAAAGAATCCGCCAGTAATGCAAGAGACCCTGGTTCGATCCCTGGGTTGGGAAGGTCTCCTGGAGAAGGGAATGGCTACCCACTCCAGTATTCATTCTTGCCTTGAGAATTCTGTGGACAGAGAGGTCTGGGGGGCTACAGTGCATGAGGTTGCAGGTTGGACAGGATTGAACAGCTAACACTTTCACTTTTCAGTGCTTAACCAAAGTTTGAAATCCACTGAATTAATACATTATCCCCTGTAGGTCTCTGTTAAAATGCAAATGTGTTTCCTGGGAGGGGGAAACCCATTAACCCAGAGGTTAGAAACTTCTGGCATGCTTGCCAAAGAATCCTTTATTGTTTCATGCCCTACAGGCTCTCATGACCTGTGTGGCCAGCTGTCCTCAGTCACGGGAGCTAGAGGGTGTTGGAATCTTTGCTTGATGTTTCCTTTAGAGGTTTACTGTTCCCGTTGTTCAGATGCACCATTGTATTCTGATGCGTAAGCAGTGATGTTATGGTGGAGACCTGGTCAGGAAAAGTCTGCAGCAGGCATACACATGAGTGTATGTGGATGGGCTAACTTATTAGTGAGTGATGTGAAGGCATCTGGTACTGGGATCAAGGGGAAATCTACAGACCCTGTGTCTATGGAGACATTGTAGCTGAGATTTTTCTAGAGCGTCCCAATTTAAAAGTCATATTATTACATAAACCAAAGCCATTTTTCCAATACTTCAAACATTTGGTATCGATATAATCTCTCTCACTGTCTGGAAATAATACAAAGCTCCTTTTTCAGGATTTATAATTTTATTATCCAAATAAAACATTTTAATTACTTTAATGTGAATTTTCTCCATCAGACTCAAGATACACAAATGCAGAATTTACTTAGTTTAATTCAACTTCATATCTCTGGCCCAAGACATAATTCCTGAAATATATAGTTGATACTCAGTAAATAGTTGTTCATTAATTGATTCATTCCACATGTATCAATTTGGGAGGTCATAAAATATGCTCATGGAGCTAGTGTAATGATTTTCCTAAATGTCAGTTTCTCTTAGAACAGTAGAGGGTATTTCCCCTCCAGTTCCACAAACGACCATATTCAAATGTGAGAGTTCTGGTCCTCAGACTGATCTCTAGCTTTACTTACAATTTGGATAAATCAGGAATTTGGGATTAACAGATTCACACTGCTATATGTAAAATAGATAAACAAGGAACTATTGTATAGCACAAGGAACTGTACTCAATATTTTGTAATAACCTATAATGGAAAAGTTTATGAATGGGAATATATATACACATATACAGATATATATATATATATATACTTATATACACATGTATATGTATAACTGAATTACTTTGCTATATACCTGAAATATTATAAATCAACTATTCTTCAATTAAAAAAAATAACTTCATAGCTCAAGATATAATGACTACCTCTCCTCATGCTGGATGCAGTTTTCAGAGATCAGAGTTGGTCTGTAAGCCTTAGCTGTTTGTTTCTTGAGCTGCTGTCCACCATACTGTGGTGAGGGTAGATACCAAAGATGGTGGCCACTAGGACGTCTTGAGAGCCTTGCATGCCTCGTGATTTGGCCATACTGTCTCTCTCTCAGATGGTTTTCTTTTCTAACATGTGGCCCTTGGATTCCACTTTGGTTATCTTTGGTGTCTTTAAGATATATTGGTCTGAGCTGCCTGTTTTTTAAATTTATGCTGGCTACTCCTTATTTCTTGAGTTTTATTTCTGTGTGGAAGACTGTTCTTAGTTATAGTCTAGCAGTATTTGGGGATGGTCAACAGAATGTGAGGAACCTTTGAGATTCCCTACTGTTTACCTTCCTCTTTGTTGTTCAGGTTCCTATGTGCAGGGTTGCACAGTGTGGCGGTCCTTCAGCAGAGGCCTCAGCATGTCCCAGACCTCAGGCCTGAAGGTGGACAGTAATGTGTTCTATGATATCTCAGGCCATGCGCTGCTGGTGGGTAAGTGAAATGAGCTTGTTTAATTTTGACATTATGGTGGAGGACACATTGTTTTTTAAAAAAGAATTATTGTTCCCAGATTTGAATTTCCAATTTATAAAAACTTTAGTCATTGATCTTTAGAAATAGGCTGTAGTTAAAAATTCTAGTTGTAAATTCAGTCATCTTTAATTAGCTTACTAAGCTTTAACCATAGGAAATGGATTTTTATATTTTGTTTTATTAAATTTATTTTAAAAGTTTTATGGAAGTATATTTGGCTTATAATGCTGGGTTAATTTCTGCTGTGCAGCAAAATGGTTCAGTTATGCACATATATATATATATACATATTCTTTTTATATTCTTTTTCATTATGGTTTATTACAAGATATTGAGTATAATTCTCTGTGCTCTACAGTAGGACCTTGTTTTTCCATCCTCTGTATAATAGTTTGCATCTGCTAATCCCCAGTTCCTAATCCTTCCCTCTCCCATCCCACTACCCCATTGGCAACCACAAGTCTGTTCTCTGTGTCTGTGAGTCTGTCTCTCAGAAAACTGATTTTTAAAGATGGGCATTTCAGTTCATGTTAATCAATATACAATAAATATAAAATTTATTGTCATCAATTTTAACAATAATTCAAAGTCACATAAATATGTCTTTGTTCAGCCTTATGAAGTATCAGACATGGGTGCTGAACAAGGCATTAAACATTTTTGAATCCTGTTCTTCATTACTTCTGTGGCTTGTTGAAGACACCTATGTTTTAAGAATTTTCTAAATGGTCATCTGTATTGACTTTTGTTTCCTAAAGTTCATTCCCTTTGTGATGCTTCAAGTTATCCTTAAAAATATCAGACTACATCATCTTAAAGCCCGTTAAGAATTGATTTCTTTTAGAATATAATCCAGAATCCTTATTCTGGCTTAAAAAACTCCCTTAGTGACGCTGATTCTATTAACCTTGGTATACCTGTCTTGCTCTTTTTATCTCCCTCTGTGGTCTCACTACAATGACCTCTTTTAATTCTTTCAAAAGGCCACATTTTCTCCTGCCTCAGGACCTTTGCACAGCTCTTGGGTTCTGTTCATACCATTCATTCTCCTCCTATAATAGTCCCTCTCCAACACTACCAAATCAAGTCTGTTTGTTTAAACTCTTTTATCCCTAATCATTACTTATTGATTTAAAATTATACATCATGTTTCTGATCATCTGATCAATGTCTGTTTTTCTCTTAATACCAGATTTCATGCAAACATCATCTCCTTAGTACTTAACAGGACTTTTAAATAGTACATTTGGAGATACATTTATTGAAAGAAATAAATCTATTAATAAACAAAAGGTCTTTGGTTATATCAGAATAACCAAATCAGAGGTTTTCACTGAAAGGACAACTATAACTGTATTTGTTAGCTAGTGTTTTCTATTTAAATTAATTCTGTGATATCATCAGATATGGGAAAGTGTGCATGTTTCATTTAGGAATGCTCTGTTAAGATAAAAGCTGGAAAGGTTCTAACTGTGGGAGGGAAATAGTTTAGTGAGAAAATATGGATCATGTAAGCTAACTCCAGGTCTTCCCTGATAGCTCAGCTGGTAAAGAATATGTCTGCAAGGCAGGAGACCCCAATTCGATTCCTGGGTCAGGAAGATTCCCTGAAGAAGAGTAGGCTACCCACTCCAGTATTCATGGGCTTCTCTGGTGGCTCAGATGGTAAAGAATCTGCCTGCAATGTGGTAGTTATGGGTCTGATTCCTGGGTCGGGAAGACCCTCTGGAAAAGGATAGGCTACCCACTCCAGGATTCTTGGGTTTCCCTGGTGGCTTAGACGATAAAGAATCTGCCTGCAATGTGGGAGACCTGGGTTTGATCCCTGGGTTGGGAAGATCACCTGGAGGAGGGCATGGCAACCCACTCCAGTATTCTTGCCTGGAGAATCCCCATGGACAGAGGAGCCTGGTGGGCTACAGTCCATGGAGTCCCAACAAGTTAGACATGACTGAGTGACTAAGCACAGCACAAACTAACACCAGCTCTAAAAGGCTAAGAGCTAAGGACAATAGAAGTTATCAGGTGCAACACAGTCTTTTGTTTGGAAAAGGACAGGGCAGTCAGACTAATACATGGAAGGTTGGCTTTGCTTATTTTTACCTTTGTTGCTGTAAGGGAAAAGTTTGTTGAAACCTGGTGCAGAAATTCAGGGAGGCACCATAGCAATATTATTTTAGGGGGAAACAACTTTGTGGAATTGGCATTAACTAGGCAAGGAATGAAACCCGCAGGAGGAATTTGGCGTTGAGTGCTTGGATATTGTTAGTGGAGGCTCTTTGACTTCTACTGTGTTGTAGGTGATGGAATTAGAATATCTGTCAGTGAATTTTAGATAAGATACTCTATTCATGCAAAATGAGTTTGCAGACTCAGACTCATGAAATGACAAAGGAAACCCAGATAGCTGAAGACCTAGAAGAAAGGGGATCTGTGGGACTGCTCTATATGGATGCTACATGGTTGACCTCTCTGTAGAATCCATGTGTGTGTGCTAAGATGCTTCAGTTGTGTCTGACTCTTTGTGACCCTATGGACCATAGCCTGCCAGGCACCTCTTTTCACGGGATTCTCCAGGCAAGAATGCTGGAGTGGGTTGCCATTTCCTTCTCCAGGGGATCTTCCCGACCCAGGGATTGAACCTGTGTCTCTTAGTCTCCTGCACTGGCAGGCAGTTTCTTTACCACTAGTACCATCTGGGAAGCCCCTCTGTAGCATGTGGCCCATGCTCTTTTATTCTGTTCAATTTCAAACCTCTGATCTGAGTGTGAGTGTCTCAGGTCCTGTCTAGCCTGTTTATCCAGGACATTCCAGATCTTCCAGGGGAAGAGAGGGGCATGCAGATGTCTGGTGGCCAATTCAAAGAGCTCAGGGTGGGGCTGGACATAACACTGGAGTGTGTGCCATTTAACTACGGAGACAGTCGCTTAGATTCTTCTTAAGAAGTAAAACAATAAATCTACTTCTTTATTATTTTTATTTAAAATGAGCTTCTGATTTCTCTGATAGCTCAGTTGGTAAAAAATCCGCCTGCAGTGCAGGATATCCTGCTTTGATTCCTGGGTCGGGATGATCCCCTGGAGAAGGGAAAGGCTACCCACTCCAGTATTCTGGCCTGGAGAATTCCACGGACTACCGTTTATGGGGTTGTAAAGAGTTGGACACGACAGAGCGACTTTCACTCACACTCTGATTCATGAAGTTCTAGAACTAAAAGGTTCACATAATCTGTGTCTGTCTGATTCATAGACAAAAACACACACACAAATTGAAGCAAGCCACACCAAAACAAGAAATAGTATTAAAGGCGCTCTCATTTTCCTGGGTGGCATGAAATGTACTGAACTAACATCATCTTTTGTTCTCAGGTAAATCCCCCGAGATAAGGTATATCCCTTGGGAGGTTATTCCTGGAGGAGAAAAGGGTAAATATGTAAATTGGTTTTAAATTTATTACCATCCATTTAAATTGTCATACATTTTATAGACAGGGCTGCTGGCAGAATGTTAGACGTTTTAAATTTGTTGAACACACTAGATGTTTACAGCTGTCTATATAATATATGTATATGCATGATGAGAACTATAACATATTAGTAGAAATAAGAATGTTGGGCTGAGTACATTTTAATTATGTTGGCGAATCCTCTTTTCTTAAATTAGACTGGTCAGAACAGGGAAACATAATAAGAAACAATGTGATCATTCGTGTTTCTGGTGCCGAGGGACTCTCCAGTCCTGAAGTGGTGACACCCTCTGGTATCTACATCCGTGATCCCACCAATGTTATAGAGGTAAGAGCTTCAGATCCTCCAGGGAGATCAGAGCTGAGAGGCATAATGTTCACTCTGAAAATTATCCTGAGTGGCAGCATCAGTGGTGTGGGATAAATCATTTACTTGCTGCACATTGGTAATGGGAAACTACTTTAGATTTTTTATTAAACAATTTTAGGATAAATGTTATCATTTCCTCAGAATTCCCATTAACATTCTTTGAAGAAATAGCTATATGAAGTGAGACTAAGTAGATATTGATTACTTTCTGGTCATAAAATATCTTCCTGAGCTATATGTGGTGGTCGCTGAATTTGGTCTTGATTCTGATAATAATTAACTTATTAAATCTTTGTTATGCTACTGTATTAATGTGGTCATACTATTGCCCTTTAAGAGTGTTCAAAACTGAGGGTCAGCAGAGTCGTGAGGTAAGTGAGAGCATGTCAGATTCCAGGATGAACGAAGTACAGTTGACCCTTGAACAACATGGGTTTGAACTGCATGAGTACACTTATACTTGGTTTTTTTTCCATTGTAAATACTACACTCTCATATTATCCAGTTAGTTGAACCTGCAGGTGTGGAACCATGGACACCGAGGAATCATGTATATGGAGGGCTGATTATAAATTTTACATGAACTTTTGACTGCATAGAGGGTTGGCACTTGCAATCTCTGCAATGTTCAAAATTCAGTTATACACTCTGTTGGCCTTGGTTTTTTTTTTTTTTTTAATCCCATTATTTAGTACAACTTAACATTACTTTTTCTTGGTAAATCTCTATCTAAGTGGTTTAAGGAATTATTTTTTTCTGGTAGTTTAACCACAAATCTCTGAATGAGGAATGGCATCAGAGTAGTGGGAAGGCCGTTTAGTTTCCCCTTTTCCCAAGGTTTTGTCCCATGGACCATCTATGAAAGGGTTAAGGGCCTCACTCTTCAGGACATGGCTCTGAGTATCTACTGTGACAATTATGCCAAGTTTCTGAGAAATGGAGAGAATGAACATCTCTCTCTCTCTCTGATCATCTGTTTTTAATTACCTTCAGCTGAATAACCCCTAATAAAAGTCATGGTTATCTCTTCAACCCTCCACCAGACTCTTAATTATGTTTATTCCAAGCACAGCACTTACACACTATTTTAGGTGCCTAATGGGGGCAGCTAATATGCCAGTGAGGAAAGGAGGCAGAACTGCATGGATTGAAGGAAACCAAGCTCTAGACACAGAGCAATGAGAGCAGCATTTAACTTGTTGGCAACCACAGGGCTTATTGCATAGCCTCTCAGTAAGCTTTGGGGACTTAAGAGCTATGTTTTGTATAGTTTCTTGGATCGCAGAATCATGACCACTTTGAAATGCCTAGAAGAAAGGACACCTTCAGAGATGCCCATGTTATCTTCCTGCAGGAGACTAGAATGTATCTAAATCCACATTGAGTGTCAGGGGTGCTGCCTACTTTGTTTCACTGGGTAGAGTCTTGTCTCTGGGGCGAGTGTCCTGATTACTAGTTGACCAGTAAGAAAGATCTGACTAGCAGCCACTATGAGGAACAGTATGGATATTCATTAAAAAACTAAAAATAGAGTTACAATATGATTCACTTAGTATACACACACACACACAGTAGAATATATACACAGTAGAATTATTCAACCATAAAAGAATGAAATAATGCTATCTGTAAAAACATGGATGAACCTAGAGATTATCATACTAAGTGAAGTAAGATAAAGAAAGACAAATATCACATGATATCACTATCTATGGAATCTAAAAAAAAAGGTATAAAAGAAATTATTTACAAAACAGAAATAGACTTACAGACATAGAAAACAAGCTTATAGTTAGCAAGTGGGAAATGAAGTGGAACAAATTAGGAATTTGGGATTAACAAATAAATGTTACTATATATAAAATAGGTAAACAACAAAGACCTACTATATAGCACAGGGAACTATAGTCAATGTTGTGTAATAACCTATAATGGATATGACTATGAAAAACAATATATATACCTGTAATTAAATCACTTTTCTATATACTTGAAACTAACACAAAACAAACAAGCAAAACAAAATTAAGCAAAAGAAATGAGCTGGCTATAGGTGCAAAGAACCAGAGGACCACATGTAAGCTCATAGGTCATCTGAGACTTTGTAGACTGACCTGCGTTAACAGTGCACAGTCAGCAATGAATACATTGATCCCAAAACAGGTTTATTGATTCCTGTTTAAATCAAACAGGACAAACATTTCCATTCATTTACTTTCTTCCTCTTTACAAAATTAAAAAACAATACAGTGTATGCATTTGGAGAATGAGATTTTAGTTTAAAGTGGTAATGTAAGTTCATTAAGTACATTCTTTAGATATATTCCTGACATTTTCATCTTAAATGAATCTTAAAAGTGATTAAATGATCTTAAATGATCTTAAAATTCTGTTGTTAAAATTGTTATAAAATGATCTTAAATTGGCTTGTTAACTTTTAGCCCCTAACAGTGTCTGATATGTAATAGTTGCTCAATAAAAATTAATTGAATATAATAAATGAATGGATATAGGTGTAATTCCATAATCAAAGAATGGGGGGAAGAAAGAGGAAATTAAAGAATGGATCCCCAAATCCCTCAATCATTTTGATGACTGAAAAAATAAGGTGTTTCATCTGTGTCAGCATTTAGATCCTGTGGAACTCATTTCTGAGTGTTAAATTTTGCACAGTCCCCTTCAATTCTGCAACTGCGCCCCTGGGGTTCTGCTGTGCTGTCTCTCTTATATTCTGTTGTCTGGAATGTGCCACAACCAAGGGACATAGGTGTAACTGGGCATATGTGTCAGAACCTAAAAATTAGGAACTTCTCTTAGTGCCAATAAAGGTCGTTTCAGTCACTGGACAAATAGTAAGTTGTGTTTATTGTATTTTAATTGGATGACACACAGAAAAATGTATCTTAGAAATATATTTTTATTCCAAAGTGATAATCAGGAGGCTACAACAGTGATGGGATGGTGGTGAGGCGTGTGTGTGTGTGTGTGTGTGGTTTGGCAAAATATTTTTTTAAAGCTATGCATTACTGTGATTCAATAGGATTTTTCTTTTTTAAAAAGCTTTTTAATTTTGAAATAATTTTAGACTTAGAAGTTGCCTTTCCCCCAGCTTCCCCCAGTGGTACATAACCATAACCATTGCCATAGAGCAGTGGCACAACCAGGAAATCAGTATTGGGACTATATTGTTATATAAACAAAAGCCTTTAGATTTGAGCGTGACCTAATCCCAGTGGCTGGACAATAAATCCGGAAAACCTACATTATAGACGTTGACCTTGAACTCTCTGGTCTAGCCTGGCAGGCAGGAAGAAGTGGAGTTGATCGTTAATTAAGTCTCTGCAGTGATTTGTAGTTGTATATTGTTCCCAGATCCAGAGACTAGGACCAAATGTTCTGCCCAGTGCATGGAATTCACCTTGGCTCCCAGGCAGCTATCTTGACAGTTCACACACCTTCAACTCTGCCTTGTATAAGGATATTTCAACTGAGAGGCTCCTTTTAAGTTTTCATAGCTGCAAGTGGTTCACTTGCTTCACTTCCCAGGTTGCCACTGAGCTAAATTTGGGGCAGTTTCTATGAGAAGTAAAATCTTAGCTTTGTGCCCTCTTGCTAGTGAGGGCTGTGTGGTAGTACTGTTTGAGTGTTCAAGGAACTCGAGGTGTTCCTTTGTAAACTCCTTAGATAGGTTTTGCCAGGCTTTCCAGCAAAGATCGGTGGTGGTTCTTCCATGCATAACCTGTAGCACTGGGAGCACTTCATTTCCAGGCCGTCTCGCTTCCACACTCCAGTGTCTTGAGTCTCTGACTCCTTTATGGGCATTTCTTGTTATCTGCCCAGAGGCTTCCTCTTTCTCCTAGATGTAACCTAATTTGACCTCAGGCTAGAAGGTCTTTGCTTTTCATCAGTGAGAGACCATGCACTCCCACTGCTCCAGAACATCCCATGTGTGTGTGGGCTTTGGACATTTCCCATGACCAGACCCCTATTTAGAATAGTCAACGGAAAACCCCTAAAGACCAGCCCTTTGGAAGCATTCATTTGATTTGAAGGGAATTTGTTCTGGTGTGTGAATCAATTTTGTAAGGAATTCTGTGTTTAAAGGCTGATTTCAGCTCTCTAGCTCTCTCCACTCAATAGCTAATGTATATTTAAGAGCTGCCTGAAGGGTTGACTCACTTTTTTTTTTTTTTTAGTGACTACAGATGCACACCTCAAGGAGCTGGCATACTTGGGCAGTTAATTTCTCTCTGGAATTTCTCTTCCTTGAGTGTCCATAATACATTGACTTCCGCAAAGAATTGATTTCCACACAAAATTCCTTGCTTGCCTTAAACCCTTCCCCACAAGCTGCTGGCTACCTGCATACATATGTGGTTTCTTCTCACGAATCGTTTGTAGCATACCCAATTGGAATGGAGAGTAAAAAGGATTGGAAAGTAATGCCATCTGACTATTTAAGTGCTTCTTCTATTAAAAAAAACTGAGCCTTTTTGGCTAACAGAAGACCAAAGTTGCAAATATCTTGCCCAACTATAAATGCACTTGGAACGCATTTATATATGATCACCCAGGTGCTTAAAAATGCTAATGACACCAGGGCAGAGGATTTAACAAATCTATTCATTTTCTCAAAATATATGCCTGTCTAGCCAAGACAATAAATAAGGATGAAGTCCTTGAAATATATTCTGGAACACTTGAATCTTTCCCTTCCTGATAGAGTCATGGTAATGAATTAGCATCTCATTGGTAATGAAATAGAAGTGTACATTCAAGTTGAGACATTCAAGTTCCACTCTGCATTGGTTGTGTGGAAGGTGGAGCTTCATATGTGCTTCTCTGAGGAAGTTTCCTGTAGTGTAACCATAACAGAACCAACACTCACATTGCTTGCTTGTGTTTCTTTGAGGGTGCTTTTATTTAGTGCTTCCACTGGGCGCTTGGATCTGTCAATTTAGGAACAGCGATTCTTCCAAAGCTGAGGATCATAAGTGCATGTCTTGTTTTCTAGCTGAGGGAAGAATTGCGATAACTGATTCAATTGCTAATAAGTGTCCTTTGGGGGAGTGTCTAATGGAAGATTTGATTATTTAAAAAGATATAAATACCCTCCCAGTAAAAACTGTCAAAGTATTCTTGTTATAATTACTATGTTTTTATATTTAGGTTGGTCTTTCCATCAAAATTTGGAGATAGGGTACTGGAAAATGGGTGTGGGTCATTTTAAGAACACACACAGACTATTTTTTTTAACCATGCTAATGTTAGCATGGGCTTCCCTGGTAGCTCAGACAGCAAAGAATTTTCCTGCAATGCAGGAGACCCAGGTTTGATCCCTGGGTTGGGAAGATCCCCTAGAGAAGAGAATGGCTACCCACTCTAGTATTCTTTACTGGGAGAACTCCATGGACAGAGGAGCCTGGCGGGTTACAGTCCATGGGATTGTGAAGAATCAGATGCAACTTAGTGACTTAGAGCAAGACAGTATTTGGGACCATAACCTTTGGGGCCATAAGATTCTTTGGTTGTGAGAGGCTGACCTCTATAAACCAGCATTCCTGATTTCTGTCCAATTAATGCTAGTAAAACCCCTCTCTTTCTGAGTTGTGACAACAGAAACTGTCTCCAGAGATGTCCACATGCTCTCTGGGGAACAATATCATCCCACCTGACAACCACAGCTCCAGACTCTGCCCAGTCCCCCAAGATAATTGGGGTCTTAAAGATGGCCCAGGTCCCCTGAAGTCATGTTAGCATCTTTAATAGTGATTCAGCTTCATGTTCAATGATATCCAAAAGTCACTTTTGGCGGGTGGAAAAATATGTGATTGGAATTTTAAGTGACTTCAGGAAATGGAAGAAGTGCTCAGAATCCAAAAGAAAGAAGTGCAGTAGAGAATGGACCTCCGGTGCACAAAGAAAGAAGGTGTTCTGTGGCGGAGTGAGAGTCCTGACTGGTGGATCTGATCTGGTGGGTCTGATCCCCTGAGTGAGTGAGCCTTCAGTGCCCCCAGTGAATGAGAGGCTGATGTTCAGAAAACGGCACCCATGATTATGTCAGTAAGCCCTGGCTCACGTACCACGTCCAAGTGGTGTTGTCTCCCTGCCAGGCCTCCCATCTCAGGGTCAATTCTGGCCTTCACTCACACTTCCCCAGAGGCCAGCAACCTCCAGGGGCTGGGGCACTGGTTTCTCCTTGCACATACACCAGGAGTTGAGTATTGTTGGTTTTAAAACATCCTATTTCAGGGCTCCCTTTACCCCGGTCACACAAGGTGTAGAGCTGAGAGTGGGCAGCTTGTTCCCTGGCTTTCTTTCTCTGGGTGCCCATGGGGGAGGACAGATGTCCATAAGTACATAAAACTAAGTACATAGATACATAAGTATCTAGCATCCTGATCTGTCGGCTGTTCATTCCTCCCACTAAAACAGAATGCTGCCCACGTAGCATTGACTATTGCCTGGGGTTAAGAGGATTTAAAGTCAGTGGCTACAGGGATCAGCCTGATATCATAAAGAACTGAAGCAGGAAAGGTGGGAACTTTCCAGGTGTTCTTGTGATAAAGAATACACCTTCCAATGCAGGAGACATAAGAGATGTGGGTTCAATCCCTGGGTTGGGAAGATCCCTTGGAGGAGGGCATGGAAACCCACTCCAGTGTTCTTGCCTGGAGAATCCCATGGACAGAGGAGCCTGGCCAACTACAGCCCATAGGGTCTTAAAGAGTAGGGCATGACTGAGTGACTTAGCAGCACGCATTGCAAAGTCATCCATAGTCCAAGACAGCAGGATCTTCTTAGCTCCAGTTGATCTATGGCTACCCCACAGGAATTGGGCTCAGAATTTTTTTTAAAAAGTGTTTGAGTTTTTATCTCAAGTCTCCTGGTTTTAAAATAATGCAATAAAATGCACATTTTTGTGAACATTGGGTATAACCAAGCAAAGTACCTCTGTGTCCAGTATTATACTCTTTAGGGAGTTGGCTTTCTACTCTGTCTTAAAATACACTACATAATGATGGATATTTGCAGGTGTTTAATTAAATTTATATAAAAATAAGTTCATTGTGTTGTTTGCTCAGAATTATAGCCCCAAACTCATATCATCAGTTGGAGAATTTAGGTTTTATATGAACATATAAAAGGCATTAAATTATTTAAAAGATAAATCTTATCAAGAAATACAGGTGATTGAAATGATTGAATGGTGACAAGAGTACCTTGAGGAGATTTGAGTTGTATTTGAACTCAGTTGCTGTGTCTCACAGCTAAGGCACGGCTAGTGCTATCTCTGACCTTCAGCCTGTGGTCAAATCAGTGATTTGTTCAGAGGATCAGAGAGAACGCTTTGTGGAGACTTGGCTTTAGGGAGGCCTTTGTCCGAAAGTGTTTTTCACATAACAAAGAGGAGAGCTTGGATTAGGTGATGCAAGTAAGCTTGTCACCGTGAAAATTTACAAGGATGTTTTAACATGAGATGCCAGCTATTGAGGTGGGAAAAGTAAAGTCAAGTTGAACTGCCTGGAGGAAGAGGAATGAGGATATATTTGCTTTGATTTACAGTGTTGTGTTTAATCTCTGCTCTACAGCAAAGTGACTCAGTTATACATCTTTATATTCTTTTTCATATTCTTTTCCATTGTGATTTATCACAGGATATTGAATACAGTCCCCTGTGCTATGCAGTAGCACCTTGTTGTTTATTCATCTTCTGTATAATAGGTTGTGTCTGCTAATCCCAAACTTCTAATCTATCCTCTCCCAGCCCTCTACCCACTTGGCAACCAGAAGTCTGTTCTCCATGCCTGTAAGTCTGTTTCTGTTTCAAAGATATATTCATTGGTGTTGTATTTGAGATTCCACATATAAGTGACACCATATGGTGTTTGTCTTTCTAACTTACTTGGCTTAGTGTGATAATCTCTAGGTCCATCTATGTTGTTGCAAATGACATGATTTCATTCTTTTTACTGGCTGAGTGATATTCCACTATACATACACAAACCTACACACACGCACACACCACAGCTTGTTTTTCAGAATGAATGTATGATCAAGGTATAGAAATATGACTTGGTAGGAATTAAGTGAGAAAGAAGAATGAGCACATTTAAAAGTCTTTCCAGCAGCCTTATTGTAATGGACTAACTATGATTAAACTATATTTAATTTCTGCAGGGAAACAGGGTGTTTGCTGCCGGTTATGGCTACTTTTTTCATCTTGTGACCAACCGGACCTCCCAAGCTCCACTTCTCTCCTTTACACGGAATAGTGCACATTCTTGTACAAGGTAACTTTGGGGAAGTTCATCTACATTTTGGGTGTAAGGTTTATTGTTTAACTTTTTTTTTT
Organism: Muntiacus reevesi; assembly: GCF_963930625.1. Lineage (NCBI taxonomy): Eukaryota > Metazoa > Chordata > Mammalia > Artiodactyla > Cervidae > Muntiacus > Muntiacus reevesi. The sequence goes on along the minus strand of NC_089268.1, from coordinate 25,449,546 downwards.
TTTTTTTTTGCGTAAGACTCATAGAGAAGGTTGTATAATGCTTGGCATCCATGTAAGATTTGATGATATATCTGAGTGAGTGTCTTGGGTCATAAGTTTGGTGGTGAAGGGAAGGGAAACAGAGAGAGAGAGGTCATTTGAAGGGGCACAGGACACAGGGCGCCTTTTGTGGCCAGAGAAGAACTTAATAGAAAGATGAATTAAACTCCCAAGAGACTGGGGGCACCTGGGAGGCCAGAATGCCTGAGCTCAGGAGCTAAGTGGGGAGATGAGGTTTGGAGAAGAGACTCTTTGCCTGTGACTTGCACATTGTGAGATGAGAGGGATTAGTTCAAGGTCTTTGCTATTTAGAGCATAAAGTCATCTGCTAAGAGCAAGGACTGGGAAACATGCTAGGAAGGTGAGGAAAATGTGAGCTTCGGAATCAGTCAGGCCTTGATTCAGATCTGGACTTTGAGTAACTTGCTTTATTTGTAAAATAGGGACACATCTCTATTGAAAGTTTGACTGGAAAATTAGAGATGACTTATGTTACACACCTAAGAGAACATCTGGAATATGGTAGGAACTCAATAATTGATAGAAATAATTTTATTAAGCAATTTATTATTACTATTATTATTTTTGGCTATGTTGTGTGGTTTGTGGGCTCTTGTTTCCCTGACCAGGGATTGAACCTGCACCCTTTACAGTGAAAGTGCAGAATACTAACCCCTGGACACCCCAGGGAATTCCTCAGTATAAATGATTCTGATAAAAGCTATATTAATAATAGTGAGATAATACTGTAATGATGGGAAACTATAAGGAGACGAGAACGAGGATTAAGCACCATTGCTCAGCCGTGTTGAAGTGCTGGGGGAGGCTAGGGTTAGCACATGTGTCATGAAATTATTATTAATACGATTAATGATGATGACGATTAATAATGATGAAGATCTTTATCTAGAAGCTTTCAGCAACCCTGGGATGTGAGGGGGGAAGGTATCCAAAAATGCCACAATGCTAGGCTATTTCAGGGAGAAGCACAAAAGTTGCATGGGTTATAGGCTCTGGTATATGGCTTCCTCAGCAAAGGGGTGGATCTAGAAGAGGCTGATGGAAGAGTGGGGCTCTGTAGGGCTAGTCAGGGGTGTCCAGGTTCCTAGGAAGGAGCTGATGGAATTTACAAGGGCTGATAGAATGGAAGAGCACCATGGCAACCGGCACCTTGTTGAGATCCAGGAGCAGGTCACAGACAGAAAAAAAGGCTGAGGGATGGGCAGTGGCCATCAAAGAGAAGATCTCCTCTTCAGTCTCACTTATTCCCTTATTCAGTATCTTCAGTTTTATATTTTCCAATGAGTGAGACATATGGAATGCAGAAATCAGCTGAATTTCACTCTTTATCTTTCTCCCCAGGTCTGGTCTCTTTGTATACCCTAAGTTTCAGCCACCTTGGGATAATAACACTGGCCCCACTCTGTTCCAGAATTTCACAGTTTGGGAAAGTGCAGGTGGTGCCCAGGTATGTTTCTTTAATTTTTTAAAATTAGAAATGTCATTCATTTTCTTGTGGTGACTTATTCTGCATCTCTACTTTAAAGGGTGATGATTTGTTTCTGGGGGAGGATTGCTATATTATCATAGCTTTAAGGAGCCAACAGCATCATAGGTGTGTGTGTCAAATAGTTGTTGAATGAACAGATTCCTAGTCAGTGAGCCAAGGTTTGTCCATTGTCTCTGTGGTGACTTTTTAGAAGCTCTCATAGGGAATGACAGAATCGTACAGATTTGCAACCAAGAAGAATCAAAGGAGGTCATTTATTCTTCCCCTCACGTGCTTATTTGGGGAAAAAATTAAGGCTCAGAAAGTGAAGGGATTTGCCAAGGGTCACACCATTTGTTAGCAGCAAAATCAGGTGCAGAATCCAGACTGCAGAAGTCGTGTGTTTGATCCCTAACATCCTCTTTCAGTCATAAGGAAAAGTGCTGTTCATCAATGAAACACAAAAATTCCAGCTCAAAGTGGACTTCTCACCTTGACCAATTACTCATTTACTTTTCTTTATTTCAGTGACTTCTTATAAGAAAGCTTTGTATGCTCACTATTACCAGGGCCATGTAAAAATTATCCAGGGTCTCTATTTGGTGTTACACAGAGAAAATTACATACATTTGGTCTCTGCCATGGAGAAGTATGGAGCCTAAGATACCAAGATGAAGGGATACATCTACAGGACATTCAGAAAATAGAATAAAACATATAATTAAGTTACAGTAAGAAAGTTAGGTATTTATTTCACATATCCAACATAACGAAAATTATCATAGATGGGGGAAAGTTTCAAAATACAAAATTGGAGTAGCTAACAGGAAGAATCCCGATTGTACTAAATATTTTGTTTTCATTAAATTCGATAAAGTACTTTGTTTCTCATTAGCACAATGAATGTAGTGGGAAAAATCCCTCTTATGCAGAGAAGTAATTTGTGTCTTCCAGAGGATCTGATGCCTGTAATGAAGTAAAAACTTTTGTCCAATATAGTTCAGGTCATAGCTATATTTTTTTACATAAACCTCTGTGTCTTCAAAGGTCTATCATTCTATAAAAGATAATGTAGAGTGCACACAGAGTGGGAAATGAAAGCTATTCAGTTCCTGAAAATTCAAGCACGGAGACTGATTGACAAGTAAAAGCACTAAACTATGGTAAATCAAGGTTACCTTGGCCTTAATTAATAGGAAACTCCCCCTTGAAGACACAAATGTAAACATGGCCCTATTTAATAAACAAAGGAGTCACTGTGTAAGTTTAACTGGCAGTCCTGACCTCCACCCTGATTTTCAAAATGGTTGAACTGAGAGCTGGGAGAAGCAAAAAGTCTCGCTGAAGATCACATAATTAGCTAATATCAGTGCCAGGTAAAAACTTAGGCCTCTGTTCCCCAAGCTAGTGTGATTCTTTCAACTCTATCAAGCGTATTTGGTTAATCCTTGATCCTTGTTTGGAACCACTAACCTAAGCTGTCATCAGTATACACATAGAATGTATTTTGAGTCTGTAGTCATGCTGAATTACTTATTTCATATTTGCAAGTTTTTGACAATCTTGGTTAACAACACTGAGGTAAATATAAGTACTGGAGTTCCTGGATGTTCTGTTTTTCTCCATTAATTTTGTGTCATTTGACAGTTGCAAGCTTATTTTAGATACGTGAAGAATTTATAATGCATCAGTTGTTAGGAAGAGAAATGAAAAGTGCAGAGGGGATGTTACCAAAGGGGGCCAGTTAGCGCTGACCTCTCGGCAACTTTGGGATGCCTGCACAGATATTGATGGACAAAAGCTGCTTAAATACGATATAGCATACTCATTTATACTTAATAATTAAAGAAGCTACAGGAAATCTGCAAGAAAAGTCGAGCCTCAGACCTTTGACATAACATATATTGTTGCTTTTATAGATTTTTAGAAGTAGCAATCTTCACCTGAAAAACTTCCAGGTTTATGCATGCAGAGATTTTGGAATTGATATCTTGGAAAGTGATGCAAATACATCAATTACTGACAGCTTACTACTTGGTCATTTTGCCCACACAGTAAGTGCCTTCATGTGATTCTTTTAAGTTGTTCATCAAAACAGAATCATATGTGCTGGGTCCTTTGATGATACAGGATATGTAATTTTAATAGAATTCTTTAGCAAATCTTGTGTTTGGTTGGTCAAAGTTAGAGAATTCTTTGATTTGTAAGAGTGGTGATATTTATCATAAAATTCAAGCACACATAAGATTTCAGTGTGTTGTGTTCATATAAATCACAAAAGCCCTGAGTGGCTCACAGAACTCTTATCTGGTTGTGATTTAGGGTTTTTAGCCACACCAATTAAGAAGTCTAATAATTTTAGGTTCATTTACTCTAACCTCACAAGGTTTATGAAATAGTGTGAGTCTGTATCGTCTTTATTGACTGTGGTTTGCCAAGTTTCAACATCAACATTTTGTTCATAGGGTTCTTACTCTATATAGGGCCCCCTCCCATAAAAAAAAATGGTGATATAAATTTGTGTTGTTTGCTAGGCTTTCTTAAGTGATTCCCTAGTACTTACCTCAGTGTGTGTGTCTACATGATAAACATCAGACTATGGATGATTTCCCCACAACTGCATGGCCAGGGGACAAGAATGTAGCTGAGCTGAGGACTTCTTGGGTAAGAAGTACTAGCTCTCAAGGGAAGTCTGTGGCTGCCATTGGTTTCAGTCCTATAATGAGTCCCTACGTTCTTTTTCTTGAAGGAGTTACATGCATGTTAGTGTCACAGTTCAGAATAATCATAGATGGAAGGGACCTAGAGTACTTCTGGGGACCAAGGGAAGAGTGTTCTCTTTAGCTCATTCCTTTAATGCTTTGACCAACTGACATTTAAATGATGTTTTTACTTTGGTGCTTCCTTTGATGATTCATAACTACAGATACCAATATTGAGTTAAAAAATCACTTTCTTATTAAGCTACATTTTCCTATGTTTAATTCTCCAGCTTCCTTCCTTCTTTCTCTTCTAAACTCTCATTTTTAGGAGGGAAATACCTGCCAGTTTTTCCTTTTCTCTGAAAAGATTACCACCTTGAGAGATGATTCTTCTTTTCAACTTCCTTAGTTTTTAAGAGAGGATGAGACCCAGATTTAAATTCTGTGATACGGGTTGACCTAGGGCCCATAAATTTCTCAGAAACAACCTCAGAGAAGATGCTAAAAACAAAATGCCCATCAAGCTGAAGAACTAAGTGTCCTGGCAAATTAATGTCACAACATCTTAATTGATGCTAAATAGACATCATAATTACTGGAAGAGTGACATAAATTAAGATTCAGATTATGACAAAAGGGTGCTTATCATACCAAAATATAATCTCAACCCTGGGGTGTAATTCACCAGCAAAGCAATACAGCTGAGAACTTCTCAGTCTCCTAACAAGTAAGCACAGGACCAAAGTCCTTGGATGGAAAATGTTAAACAGTTTTTTCTAGGCATGATCTAGATCTTAGTGAGGCATCTGAATCTTAAAGCCATGCAATTTTATTGTGTATATGTATGACAGTATCAGATATATACAATGGAATATTACTCAGCTATTAAAAATGAAACTGGGCCATTTGTAGAGACATGGATGGACCTAGAGATTGTCATAGAGGGTGAAATAAGTCAGAAAGAGAAAAATGTTATAAATTGAAGCACAAATGTGGACTGTAGAAGAGTGGTACAGATGAACCTATTTGCAGGACAGGAAAAAGGATGCAGATATAGAGAGCAGATATGTGGGCACAGTGGTAAATAGGGAGTGGGATGGGTTGGGAGATTGGGGTTGCCATATATACACTATCCTGTGTAAAGTAGATAGCTAGTGGGAAGCTGCTGTATATGCAGGGAGCGCAGTTCAGTGTTCTGTGGTGACTTAGAAGGGTGGGATGGGGTGGGGGAAAGGAGATCCAAGAGGGAGGAGTATATGTATACAAAGAAGTGATTCAATTCATTGTACAGCAGAAACTAACACAATATTGTAAAGCAACTATATCCCAATAAAACATAAATAAAGTCATGTAATATTAGAGGTAAATGTTACCTAAGAGTTGATCTAGTTAGAACTCCTGAATTTACAGGTACAGAAATGGAGGCTTTGAGAACCCATATGAGAACCCAGGATCATGCCCAGTATTGTGGAGCTTGGACCACGTGAATATCACACCTGGTCCAATACTTATTTAATTACATATGGGGAAATGGCCTTGGCAAAACATATTTATTAGTGCTTACTCCAGTATTCTCTGAAGTGTTTTCCATGGAAGGCTAATTCCAAGAGAGGGTCTGAGAAAAGGAAGATTCTTAGGTTAATTACATATAGGATATGCTATGCACAGTGGTAAAAAGTCTGCCTGTCAATGCAGGAGACACAGGAGACACAGTTTCGATCCCAGGATTGGGAAGATCCCCTGGAGTAGGAAATGGCAACCCTCTCCAGTATTCTTGCCTGGAAAATTCCGTGCGCAGAGGAGCCTGGCAGGCTACAGTCTGCAAGGTCCCAAAGAGTCAGACAAGTCTGAGTGACTGAGTGTACACACACATACACATGCTGTTTACCATCCCTCCCATCCTCTGAAATTCACATTGCATATTAACCCATTAAAGTCTTTTCAAAGTTCTACGGTTAAAAACAAACAAACAAAAAATCTATGAATCTTTATTTAGCACACTGTTGCTCAGATTTATTTGGGAACCACTTTATTGCTGTATAAAACTGTATTAGTTGTTTTTTTTTTTTAAAGGATGCCAACCTCTCTTTGGTTGTAGAAATCTGACTTTAGCCTCTTTCTTTCAAATCTGCCATTTCTTTAGGAATTAAAAATTTCAGAGACTTTGGCTTAATCATTCTTAGACCTTTCCCCTGCATGTAATTGGTGACACACAATGATCAGTGAGTCATGTTCTAAAACAAATGCTAGTTTCTGGAAGAATTTTTTTATTAGAAAGGATTTTTTCCCATTAGACATATTTGTTTATGTTGGTACTCTCATACCCAACATTACCTGGTATTGAGATGAGTAGAATAATTTTCAGCGAGAATGGCTTTATTATGCAAGAAAAAGAGATGCACAAACCATCATTATACATCCAAATCTGGTCATTGTGGTTTGTTTATTCTGCTTACTAGCCTTGCTTTTAATTAGCACCCCTTCCACACTCTCCAAGATGTCCTGATTTGGATGTAAATTATGGTCACCCCACTTTTGGAATTATCTGTAGGATGGTTGCCTTTTTGTTGTTATTGTAATTCATTCAAGCAAATGATACTACTATTTTAAAAAAATATCTTATTCAGGAAAATGCTGTTGAGGTTGCTTCATTCTCCTATTTCTCTCAGGGTTACTTTTCATTTTCACTTGTGGATTTGTCTTCCTCAATTTAGAACTTTCATCTTTTTGTTTCTCTAAATTCCATCCTAGGTCTCCTACATATACTTGCTCTCCCTGGGAGAAATCTCATTTTCTCTAGTGGTTTCAATTACCATTCACATGCTGATGTCTTCCATATATTTGCATTTATTTCTACCATTTTATCTTGTGCTTTCAGTTTGAAATTCATTATCTATATTTTTTCCCTAGTTTTCAAACTTGATTTGTCCTGCATTGAATAATATCTTTTTTTAATATTCACTCATTTGAAAGTTATTCACTGTTAAAATCATATAGGTTCTTGGACTTAAATTTGTGACATGCCTGCTCATCCTCACAAAGTTTTAATTACATTGGCACTGTTAAACTTCACCTGAGCCATGCAAGGACCTTAAACTTCTTTAACTTTTTCACCCTCTCGTCTTGTACATTACTTTTCTCTAGTATTTGTTATACTTTTTAAAACAGATGTTTCATGGAAATATGGCATTTATGGGGAAAAGTGCACAGATCACAGTGAAGAGCTCTTTAAATTTTTGTAAAGCAAAATCATGTGCATACCACCCAGATCTAGAAATAGAACATCATCAGTTCCTCTAAAACCCCTTAATGTCTGCTCCCAGTTAACCCCAACCCTACCCTCCAGCCAAAGGAGAACCATTATTCAGACTTCTCAAGTATAGGTTAATTCCAAATCTGTTTTTGAACTTTATGTAAATAGACTCATACATCATGCAACTCTAATGTGCCTGACTTCTTTGGCATATTATTGTGTCTGTGAGATTCACTCATGTTTTTATATATCTCAATAATTTATTCTTCCAGTTTTTATGTCATTGTTGTTGTTCAGTCAATAAGTCATGTCCAACTGTTTGCAACCCCATGGACTGCAGCACACCAGGCTTCCCTGTCCTTTACCATCTCCCAGAGTTTGCTCAAACTCATGTCCATTGAGTCAGTGATGCCATCCAACCATCTTATTATCTGTCATCCCCTTCTCCTCCTGCCTTCAATCTTTCCCAGAATCAGGGTCTTTTCCAATAAGTCATCTCATCCCATCAGGTGGCCAAAGTATTGGAGCTTCAGCTTCAACATCGGTCCTTCCAATGAATATTCAGGATTGATTTCATTTAGGATTAACTGGTTTGATCTCCTTGAAGTCCAAGAGACTCTCAATAGTCTTCTCCAGCACCACAATTTGAAAGTATCAGTTCTTCCCTTTTATGGACTGTATCATAGTTTTTAAAGCCATGTTGCTATTGCTGGGCATTTGCCTGTTTCCAGTTTAGGGTTATTACAGAGAAAGATTTTATGAACAATCTTCTATATATATCTTGGTGTTCACAAGCATGCATATCTGTTGAGTATGTGCCAGATTTTAAAACTGCTGGCTCAGAGGCTGGTCCTTTAGCTTTAGTGGGTGATGCCAAACCCCACACAATCCCAAGTGTTTAACTTCTACCACCAGTTTGCAAAAAGTGTTTCAGAGCTAGGTCTTGGAATTTCTCTTGACCAACATAATGTAGAATTTCTTCATGCCTCTGTAGTGTTCTTGTTCCTAATTCCCCCATCTTCCTCTTTTCTGGTTTAACTCTCATTGTTTTAGCCTATGGTAACTTTTTAAACTGATGGTCTATGAAAGGTAAAGATTTTGACCTAAAAATAGAGACCCCATTCTTGGAAGGTTGTTACTATAGACCACTAGGTTGGAGTTCACTTTGCCTTGATGCTTTGGAGTTAATGCTTAATTGTCTTCTATCTTCTAGTCCTGAAGTTAAAGAGTTTTTAGATACTTCATGGAAACCATATTTAGGATGGACAAACAACAAGGTCTTACTGTATAGCACAGGGAACTGTATTCAATATCCTGTGATAAACCATAATGGAAAGTAATTTTAAAAGGGATGTGTATGTAACTGGAGGACTTCCCCAGTGGCTCAGTGGTAAAGAATCTGCCTGCAATGCAGGAGACTTTGATTCCTGGGTCAGAAAGATCCCCTGGACAAAGAAATGAAAACCTACTCTGATATTTTTGCTGGGTAAATCCCATAGACAGAGGAGCCTGGTGGGCTACAGTCCATGGGATCGCAAAACGGTCAGACATGACTTAGTGGCGAAACAACACAAATGTATATAGCTGAGTGACTTTACAAAAAGGACAAAAACCCCAGTTTATAGATACTCTAATTCTTTTATATGTAACCTATTAGTTTTTCCTCTTTGGAGATTTTTGGGATCTCGTCCTTGTCCCTGGTGTTTATAATTTTAATATGATGTAATTTTGCTATGGCTTTTTCTTCTAACCACTCTGCTAGGCAGTGGGCAGGACTTTTCAGTTTGGAAAGTCATATCCTTTCCTTCTGGGAAATTTTCTTTACTTATTTCTTTGATAATTATCTCCTCTATATTTTCTGTTTTATTTAAACTCTTATTATTTTGATAGTAGCTTTCCTGAATTACTTTTCTAAACTCCTTAGTTTCTCTCTGATTTCCCATTGCCTTTTTATCCTACTTTCTTAGATTTTTTTTCTATTTAATTTATTAATTCTATTCTTCCATTATTTTTTTAATGAAAAATTCCTTTTTAGGCTTCTTCTTTCATGAACATGATACTCTTATTTCTCTGATGTTATTAAGTTTTCCTTCTGATTTCTATACTGGCATTGTCTCCACTGGGTTTCTTTTCTTTTGTTTGTTTGTTCTTATCACTGTCTTCTAGGTGGAGACTCTTGACAGTTTCTGGTGATCCTCAAACATACATCTATTTTGGGCAGTGGAACAGTGAAGCACTAACAGCGTGATTAGATGGAGTTTGTTGAAGAGGTTTTACAGAAAATCCTGGAAGCAGTTTTTGTTATTTTTTTATACTTTTTAACATTTATTTTTTTATATTGACATACAGTAAAGTGGACTTTTTGATGTACAGTACTGTAAATTTTTACCATATGAGTATATTTATGTAACTACCACTAAGATATAGAACAGTTGCATCAGCCTGAAAAAACCCTTCCTTTGGCTCCATCTCTGTAGCTACATCTTCTTTTCATATCCCCTTGGAGTTCACTAATCTGTTCCCTGTCACAGTAGTTTTTTCTTTTCAACAATCATATGAATGGGATAACATAGTATGTAACCTTTTGAGCCTGGCTTCTTTCACTTGCAGATACCTTTGGTATTTATCTAACTTGTTGCAAGAAACAGTATTTTATTCCTTGTTACTGTGGGAGACAGTATTCCACTATATGGATGTATCACAGTTTATTCATTAGTTGAAGGACATTTGAACTGTTTCCAGATTTGGTGATTGACTACAAATAAAATTATCTTAACCATCTGTTTAAGGCTTTTGTATGAACCTAAGTTTTCATTTTTCTGAGGTAAATGCTTAGGAGTTGAGTTGTTAGGTCAGTGATGTGTGCATGCGTGCTTCAGTCGTGTCTGACTCTTTGAGACCCCATGGACTGTAGTCTGCCAGGCTCTTTAGTCCATGAAATTCTCCAGGCAAGAGTACTGGAGTGGGTTGTCATGCCTTCCTCCAGGGGATCTTCCTGACCCAGGGATAAAGCCTGTGCCTCTTATGGCTCCTGCATTGGCAGGCAGGATCTTTACCATTAGCATCACCTGGGAAGCCCCTAGGTCAATAATAAAAATTATGTTAACTTTGTTAAAAAATACCAAACAATTTTCTACAGTGTTTGTACCATTTTGTACTCCCACCAGCAGTGGGAGTTGAAATTAAAATTTCAATTATTTTTTTTCTTCATCAGCATTTGGTATTGTCACTAATTTTTATTTAACCCTCTAATAGGTGTGTAGGATATTTCATTGTGATCCTTTGTCATATGTATGTGCTTTGCAAATATTTTCTCTTAGTCTGTAGCTTGTCTTTTTACTCACTTAATTGCTTTTATTCACGTATTAAAGTTGTATTTCATTTGGCCAGTTCTCTTACTTTTCTTTCCTTATCCCCCTTCCAAATAACAGGGAAAACTGTGTATGTCAGCTGGGATCAAATCTCCCAGAAGGTGGGAACTGAGAGTTTCTAACACGACCTTTGTGAATTTTGATCTCACTCACTGTGTGGCCATCAGGACCTGTTCAGGCTGCTCCCAAGGACAGGGTAAGTTGTTTGAGTAGATAAGACAAATCATAAAACTAGTAAATAAGTCCAGTACGCACATAAATGTGATAAATAGTCACAAAGCCATTGGGATTCATTATTTCTTTTACTTATGAGATTTAATTAAGAGGAACTAAAGATCTTGATCAGGGTGAAAGAGGAGAGTGAAAAAAACTGGTTTAAAATTCAACATTCAAAAAACCAAAATCATGGCATCTGGTCCCATTACTTCATGGCAAAAGATGGGGAAAAAAATGGAAGCAGTGACAGATTTTATTTTCTTGGACTCCAAAATCACTGTGGATGGTGACTATAGTCATGAAATTAAAAGACGCTTGCTCCTTGGAAGGAAAGCTATGACAAACCTAGACAGCATATTAAAAAGCAGAAATATCAACATCACTTTGCTGACAAAAGTGTGTATAGTCAAAACTATGGTTTTTCCAATAGTCATGTGCAGATATGAGAGTTGTATCATAAAGAAGGCTGAGCACTGAAGAATTGATGCTTTCAATTTGTGGTGCTGGAGAAAACTCTTGAGAGTCCTTTGGACAGCAGGGAGATCAAACTAGTCAATCCTAAAGGAAATCAACCCTAAATATTCACAGGAAGGACTAATGCTGAAGCTCCAATATTTTGGCCACCTGATGTGAAGAGCTGATTCATTGAAAAAGACCCTGATGCTGGGAAAGACTGAAGGCAAGAGGAGAAGGGGGCTGCAGAGGATGAGATGGTTAAATAGCATCACTGAATCAATGGACATGAATTTGAGCAAACTCTGGGAGATAGTAAATGACAGGGAAGCCTGGTGTGCTGCAGTACATGGGGTCGCAGAGTTGGACATGACTTAGTAACTGAACAACAACAGAAGATTTCATCAGTAGAAACTGCTGCTCAAATCTCCTAAAAGAAATTCTAGAGCAGGCCAGGTGCTCCCAATATGGTTCTTGCAGCTCCCCGGCCTTTACCTACCTAGTGCCTGTCATACTCTATTATGATAGTTCCATGTCTCTGCTGGATTCTGAGCTTCACAAATGCAGGGGCCACAGCTCTCTCTCATATTGAAGTATAGTTGATTTACAATATTGTATTAGTTTCTGTACAATATAGTGATTCAATATTTTTATGGATTACACTCCATTTAAAGTTCTTAAAAATATTGACCATATTCCCTGTGCTGTATAATATATCCTTATAGCTAATTTACTTCATACATAGTAGTTTGTACGTCTTGAGTCACTCCCTTATTGTGCCCTACTCATGTCTCTTTCCCCACTGGTAGCCACTAGTTTATTCTCTATATCTGATCACATCTCTTTTGCTTAGAGTTTTATCATTAGTAACCAGTAGCTGGGTGCCCAGTAGGTTCACTGATTAAATCAATGGATGGAGTTGGATGGATATACATATAGATATGAACTAATACACATGCAAGCTTTCCTGAAAGAACTAGAGTTCAGGAACCTTATGTTTTCAATAGCCCAAGGCTTTTTGTACGCACAGAAAGACCATAAGAATTCTTGTTCACTTGTTAATCACATCTCAGAGGTGGTGAGAAATACCTTGGAGAACTCATGGGCTAAGGCGAAAGAACTAGAGAGCAATCTAGTTGATTTGATCATTGTAAACAGGCAAACCAAGTGGTTCAAGTAAATATGCTCTTGTGGTTTGAATTGCCAATTTAGATAATTGTTTGTTTTTTTAATTAAATGAATAATCAGTAAGTCTCCGCTTTGCTTTTTATCCCCCCTCTATAGACAGAGCCAAAAATTGTTTTTATTTGGTTGGCATCTGAGTTTAAGATTGTAGAAATAATAATAGGAATAAAAAATGCCTTAAGACAATCACTTAAAATATTAATTCCTCAGTTAGTTAATAGCTTCACTGTCTCATATCATTCATAAGACATTGAAAAGGAGCAAGCTACTCCTTATGAGCTCTAATCTCTTCTCCCTGGATGTCCTTGGCCAAGCCATCTCTTTCATTTGTTTAAAAACTATTTAGTCCAGATTCTGTTTAAGGAATTGAGTGGTACAGAGATGAAAAGCACATAGTTCTTGTCTTCCAGGAGCTTTCCATCTAGGCACAGAAATAAATGTCTGAGCCAATGAATGTAATAGTATGATGAATCCAATACTTGAGGATTGAGCAAGGTCAATGAGGGGAATAGCAAGGAAGGGGGTCAGGTGGGACTTCATCATAGAGTGCCTCGAGCAGGATTTATAGAGGTGAAGAGAAGTTTGTAAGAAGAAAGAGGCAGAGAAAAGTTTTTACATAGTAGGAATAGCATATGCAAAAAACAAATTCAAGGAGCAAGTTATGACTGGGAAGTTGCAAAGAAATCCAATATAGCTGAATTATAGAACTACTTGTGGTGTTAGATAAACAAGTTGCTTCCCTGTTGGCTCAGATGGTAAAGAATCTGCCTACAATGGAGGAGACCTGGGTTTGATCCTGGGGTTGGGAAGATTTCCCTGGAGAAGGGAATGGCTACCCCACCCAGTATTCTTTCCTTGAGATGACAGAGGACAGAGGAGCCTGGTGGGCTACAGTCCATGGGGTCAAAAAGAGTTGGACACCCCTGAGTGATTAGCAGAGACACACACAGAAGTTTCTGAAGTGGATTTGTAGCATCTTGAATGAATGACAATTGAGTGCACAGACTCTACTGGGATGAGAATGAAAGCATTAGGGCCTCTCTTTGTTTATATCTTATTTTGCCTTTTTCCTTTTTTGTCTTTTATAAGATACATAATATAGCAATATGGCAGCATATATGCTAAGAGATGTGTCTTGAGTTTTTAATTTTAATGACATGTGAGTGAGTATTAGAAGACCACTGCCATTGTTTCTTCCGGGGCAACTGACTAATAGCAGAACCAGTGAATTATATGAAGGAGGTGTGAGGGAAACCCTGCTAGACATGTAGCCCGAGAGCTGATACCTATAAAATGTGTTACTATTTGTCCATGTGATTGATTGAATATGGCTTTTGAGGACAAACGTTTAAAGTATAGATCTCGTAAGAAGTGGGTTAGATTTGCCTTAGAAGAACTAGAACAGAGAGATGGAAAGACTAGCCCACAGCACCTTAGCATTTAGTAATTAGTAATGTTCTGTGTCACTCCCAGTAGACCACCATTTCTCATCCTTGGCATTTGGGACTGGGTAATTGTTTGTTGTGGGGGCTCTCCTGTGCATTATAGAATGCTGGGTAGCATCCTTGCCTCTTCCCACCAGATGCCCATAGCACTGCTGTCCACTCAGTTGTGACAGCCATAAATGCTTGCAAATGGTACAAAAAGTCTCCTACAGGGCAAACCACCCACCCCTGGTTGGGAATCACTGCCTGAGAATATAGGCTGCGTGAGGACAGGGCCCCTACTATTCTTCTTTCACTCTATCTCCAGCACATAGCGCAGAGCCTGACATATAGTCAATTCAAGATATATATTTTTTCCTGGACAAATAAGTGAGCAAATTGTTAAACTGTATAAATATGCAATTAAAAAATACTGAAAATAACTCAGGGACTTCAGTTGCCATTTGTGATCACATTCTTTTGTGCCTTTGAGTCACAGTCTTTCTTCCAACTTATAGGTGGATTTACTGTGAAGACCAACCAGTTGAAGTTTATGAACTCTCCAAACTTGGTAGCATTTCCATCTCCTCATGCAGCCATTTTGGAAGACTTGGATGGGTCTCTGTCTGGTAAAAATAGAAGTCACATTCTTGCTTCTATGGAAACACTTCCAGCTTCTTGTGTGGTCAAAGCCAGCTTCAGCCAGCTTGTCCATGGCAGTGTCTGTGAGGAAAACGTTCTCTTTCATCGGATGTCTATTGGTTTGTAAGTTAAATTACTCTACATTTTGGCTTGTCAATGGACATGTATATATCATTCAGGTTGTTGATATTTGTAGAAGAGAAATTGTTTTCCAGATTCTGTTTGGTGTATTTAGTTCTACAGAAGTGATATGGGATAATTTTGACAGCTGTCATATCATAAGTTTATGGTAGTTTTAGGCTGATTTAAATGACAGCTAATTTTCAATAATGGTGGACCACATCTCATAGCCCTTGACCACTTATTGGCATTTTGAGTTAATAATTTCCTCTCAAAAAATACTTGCAACCAACAAGAAATTGAAATACATTTAAATTAAGAGGAGTATTAATAAATTCCAATAATGTCCATTCACATTTATATGCACCTGCTCTCCCTGAGCTCTTTTTAAGTGTTTGCTGTGCTCCAGGGAAGCATTGCTGATGCTCCCTATTAGTTATGAAGTTACTTCACACCAGTTCATTTTCCTTGTTAATTTTGTGAACTATTGGATTTGTACAATGCACATCCTATTTAATATTGGGGCAAGAACTCCTTGTTTATGCTACTCAAACTACCATTAAGTCAGGAGCTGGGCTGTTTATAATGTATAATAGGATTGCTACTGTCCCCTTTAATTTCCAGGTAATGATTGCTGAGTGACTAGGATTCTATCTTTTACCTATTTCAAATGCACTGTATATAATTAGTCACACTCCTTTCTCTCCTTTGTTTTAAGTGTCCTAACTTCATGAATATTAAGTCAGGTGCTTCAGCCAGATCATGCTGGCATTTTACTTAAACAGGTAAACTCCACAGAGAGGGAATCAGTATGGTCAGGTTTGCACTAAGTCTGCATTCTGAATGCATATGCCATCTTTATCTTGACATTCTATTTTAGACACCTTAGTAATACCCTGCTAGCATGGAATTGTCTGAAAATGTTCCACTTTTGCTTTTTAAGCTGTTTGTTATTCTATCTAATGTTAATGGACCTAATTCCAGTGAGTAAAATAACTGTATGGAGCAATATGTTTTCGTTTCTAATCATTTTGAGTATGCAGAGCATGCCTTTCATTCTTAGGGATGCGTCCTGATTTTTATTATTTTTGTGATTTTAACAAAGATGTTTTGAATGAGCATTTTGAGCTTTACAAAAGTGAGCCATTTATTTCTTATATGCATGATTTTTTTAATGAAAAATAGATTTGTGTAGTTAAAAAGAACATTATGTGCTTGTATAACACTGAGTTCTCTGGGTTCTTGATATTCCTTTTCTGTGTCTTACTTGAAAACCTACTGGGGGAGTGTCTCTGAAGGTGGCATTTAGCGGTGTGGCATTAGAAGCCTCTGCAGTTGTAATCCTTCTGAGCATCTGTTCTTGGAAGTCTTCAGGGCAGGACACCTAGGTGCTTGCTTTGGCAGCAAGCCATGCTCCCAGCACTCAAGGACTGACAAGGTCTAAAAGAGAATAATCCTGATACTATATTCAGAGTATATTCAGAAGACCCCTACTAAGGTGAAACACTTGCCTTGGTTTGTTTGGAATTTTCTTGGTTTTAAAATTAAAAAATCTCATGTCCCAGAAACCCCTTCAGTCTTGAGAAAACCAAGATAGTTGGTCACCCTACTCCCTAGGCTTCTGTTTAAACATTTTCAGGTTGATTCACAGATCTGTGGACAAATGCTCAATGACTCCAAGCCCAAGGGAGGCTCAGCACACTCCCATTTATGAGTCTCTTAGCCCTGTGTCCTCATCTCTGGGGCAAAATGGTTAGGTTAGATGATCTCTAAGGTCTTGCTAGTCAGAGTGCATTGGTGTGACCTGGGACTAGATGCAGGGAATCTCAAACTCACCCTAGACATCCTAAGTTAGGACCCCTGGGGAATTTATACTCAAGTTTTAGAAGCACTGCCCTCAGGTCTTTCTAACTTGATCTTTCCAGATTCTATCCCTAGTTATTTGTGTTCAGTGACTTGATCTCTGTCCCAGAGCATTATAACCTCATTAGGAACATGTCAGAGCTAATGAGCAATTTGAGTTCCATGTAGATACAACCTTTGTGGCATTTCATGGAGAAAGGATTAATTTGCTGTGCTATTTCCCCTGGAGTGTGTACCCTAAGAGTTGATTTGCAAAGCTCTCACAGTTCCCATCTTTGGGGTTGCTTGCTGATGGGGATCTGATGTGGCACATGGACCCTGCCCTCTTTCCTTTTAACATTTAGCCCCCTCCTGCCTCCGCAGCCCAGGTGCCTAGAAGGTAGCGTGAGGCCTACACAGCTGCCTAAACGGGGCACCCCTGCCCCCCAACTAACGATTGAGTACTTGGGGTGTGATCTCTTCCTCGGAGGGTCCTCCTGGTCCATGTTCACTATAGGTTCTGTGTTTGACATTGACAACCTTCCCTCACTACTTTTTCCAAGAGTGATGGGTGCCCACATTTGTGGCTCTTCTGGTTTCGTAGCTTTCTCTGACTTCATCCTCATAGTTGTGTTGACCGAGGCATAAAAATGTTTAAAGTTGGCAATAATAATTAATATTTTGGTGAAGAGAAATTTCCTACCCTCTACAAGGCAGAGTCTATGTTCTGTTTTGTTAAAAATAATGACATGTTTAGTCTGGGTGAGTTCTCTCTCACTCACAAGTTCTAAAACGTGCTTTCTTAAGGGGCTACTGGTGTTCAGGATAGCACTTTTTTCCTGACTTCTATTTCTGCCAAGCTCTCTCAACCGCATCCTTCCTGATAAGACCAAGAAATGGTAGCTCTACCAATATAAGTCAGGACCTCATTTCAGAAAAATGTCAGCATCGTTTGCTCCAGAGGCCTCGTCATGGCAAAATGACTCACGTAGTCCCTGGATTTATTGATCCTAAATTTCTTCTGTACAGAGACGCTTACCTGGGACAAGGATCATGTCACCAGCAGGTTATTGTGTGCTCCTTCTAGACCTCCTTTGTAAGCTTTTCTTCCTGACCTTTCAATGCTAGTGTTCCTTAAGATTCTTCAAGAAGCTTTCAAGTTATGCTCTTCCCGAATGATCTGGACTGTTTCATAGCCTCAGTTGACATTCACTGATGCTGCTTTTTGGAAGTCCGGACCCATTTATCCAACTGCCCTTAGGATCTGCCCAGTCCAATGTTGTAGTCACTCACCACAGGTGTCCACTGAACATGTGACATGTGGCTCGTCCAAAGGGAATTGTGCCGTAACTGTAAATTATGCATCTTGTTTCTAAGACTTGGTATGAAAAAAGGAATGTAAAATAGCTCAATGATTTGTTTATATCGATCATCTTGAAATGATAAGATTTTGAATATATTGGGTTAAATATATTATTAAATTAATTTTACTTGTTTCTTCTAGATTTTTCAATATGGCTATGACAAAATTTAAGGTTCTGTCTGTGGCTTGCATTTATGGCTTGCATTGTATTTCTGTTGAGCAGTAGTAGTGCCTTCAATATTTCTGTTAGAGTATTCGGCAGCCATCTCAAACACAACCTGTCTAAACCAAACCAAACCTAAGTTCTTTATTCCATGGACCTGTTGGGCGTTAGGAATCTCTGGGTGTTCAGACAAATGATTCAATTGCCTAAGCCAGAAATGGGAGTTATCCTTGACTCATCTGCTCACAGAAATCACCTACCATGTCCAGTCCATTTCATGTCCTTAAAAAAAAAAATCCCTGTTGAGTTTTATTACTTCTCTCCTTCTCAACTTCTCTAGTCCAAGTTGACACTCAGATACCACCTGTTTAACTGCAGCAGCCACTTAGCTTGCCACCTTGCTGGGGTCCTATGCTTAAACTTGTGAGTCTTTGTAGATCAGATCTGGTCCTGCCATCCATGCTTTCCCTTGCTTGAGACTTCATCAGGGCCTTCCCAGTGCCTCCCAGTGAAAGCCTACCATTTTTAATGTCTCAAGGGCACTTCATGACCTACTCCTGTTTGTGTTCTACTTCTAGGATCGTTTCTCAATGCTCTGCCCTCCTTCCCCTAAATTTTAAGCCTCAGCTGCACTCAACTTCTTTGTGTTTTTCAACCTATAAGGTTCAGCTTCCATGAACTCAGCATGAAGGTAGTTAACTCTGGTGAGCTTCCCCGAGCTTTCTGCACAGCTTTGTATCCCTGCTGTGTGCCGGCTCTCTATACTTTCTCTAATCAATACTCACAGCTCCTACATAGCTTATAAATCAGCCCTCCCTTTTCATTCATGGTAAGTAGGACAAGGATAGTGGGATTTTTTGTTTGTTTGTTTCTATTATGGTACCCAATACCATGTTGAACATGAAGTGACTCAATAAAATTAGTATTGAATAAATAAATATCATTTAAGAAATTGTGGGCTCCCCCAGATCTTCCTCTCATGTTCTTATTGTCCATTTCTCTCTTAGGACCTATTTATGAGGAGTCTACAGCACTTAACTTTTCTTTAGAAGATCCAGGATTAAAATACTATCCTAAGTCTTTATTTCTAAAATTCCTAGAAACATCAAATACTGAAGAATATCCTTTCATAATGTCTTCTGGGCTTTTGCTTGCCTGGGGCTGTCAGTTGATCAGATAATTTATTTTAACAGCTGATTTCTTCTCTACCCTGCCCCTACCCCACCCCTACTGAAATAGCAGTTTGCATACATTTGCAAACATTTTCTTTTCCTGGTGGTATAGATGCACCGAATTGTGATGGGGAGAATGAGAACCAACTTTCACAATTACCATCTGGGAATTATTTGTTTTTTTAGTTTAGAGCACTCTACAGCTCCTTCAGTTGACACAGATTTATTCAAATATCAGTAAATCAAGCCTTGATCTATCTTCCAATTATGTACTGAACCGAATGTGGGGGAAATTAAAAGAGTTTACAAGATGTTGTAGGTTGGTCAACCAGTCCTTCTGAGTTTTAATAGGAAGTACATAAAAGAAAGTCTGGCTATATGCATATGTTTGAAATTATTTTTCAAAGGCTGAAGAATAAAGAAGTAATTAAGAATCATTTGTGGGTATAAATCATAAACCACCCTCCCTCTGCCACTTCCTAGGTTTGTTCCTGGACAAGTTACTTCACTTCTTTATGCTTCAGTTCTCAAGACAGTAAAAAGAGCAAAACGTTGCTTCACTCATGGGGTCATTGTCAGGAATGCAGTAAGTGCTCAGTAAATGTCTTTCGAAAGGCTCTACATTTATGATTGATTAAAAAAACATATAAACTTACTACTAATAGAATAAAATATAGATGATTATGTTTCTGAGAAACAAATGTCTGGCAAAGGAATTAAGTTTGTTCAAATGAAACTTAATCCAATTCTTGAAAGATACGGAACACTTTCCAATAGTCACGAGACATCACACTGATCCAGAAACCTCCCAGAAAGTCGTGGAATCTGGAGTCTTTCCGAACAGTTTTTGATTCACTCATGCCCCCAGTAGTTTCTGTTTCTTCCTTCCTGTTTCTCCTAGAAAAGAAAAGGTTAATGTTGTTGTTGATCACCTTGATTCTTAGATCTTGCTTAATATCCTCTCCTGTAGAGCTTACGTTCAGTGTTTACCTATGGAACTGCTCTTAATGTGTCGGTATTCAGAGTATGAGGCACCCCCTGCCTCTGTGAATGTAAAAGTAAAGAAGAGTTCAAATGGAAATTGTGGCCTAGCTTTTCCTCTAACAATCGCCTAACTCTCTTCCTAGGGATAAAGAGGCATAGCATCACTAATGGTGTCTTTTCAGTTCTCAAAAAAAAAAAAAAAACCCAAAAAACCCAAAAAAACCCATGTGAGACAGGGAAATTCCAAGAAGTTTTATCCTCTCTAGGCAGCAGAGGTTACAGAAGTAAAATAGAGAAAGAACTAAACATAAAAATGGAGCCCAAACCAAGGAATAGTATCAACAATACTCCACGGTTATTAAATTTCATGAATAATAAAGGTGTCCAGGGGTGTGCTGGTGCCTGTTTTGCGACTAGAATAAAAAGCCTGATTTGTAGCATTTGCCTAATTCCTTGGTGCAAATACTCTCACATGACTGGGATAAGGCTCACATTATGATGTCACTGAACATGGAGTTGGGAAGAAGGGTTGGTGATAAACTCATGGGTGGATGTCTGTCAGTCCTACCAGTATCAGATGTGCATAGATACAAAAGGGAGGGTGGGCTTTGTAACTACCTTCCTGCATGGAATTGTTTTTCAATATTCCTGACAGGTAGTTGTCTACCTTGTGGTTGCGTAGCTCTAAGGATAGTATTCTCATGTTCTGAGATAGCCATACCAACTTCATCCCACAGATTAAGCTAGAGATGCAATAGTATCTAAAGTATGGGCAGACAGAATATAGATAGCTACTGCTTCTCTTCAAGGATCAAGGTGTAACAGGCAAGAATTTTTGCCAAGTATGTAGCAAAAACTATAAATACTATGTTTGAGGAGATGTTAGGTTGATTTTGGGACTTGACAATCAATTATTATTGCTTTAGCTGACGCTGAAAGATAAACAGAAATATACATCAGCAAAGTCATGGAGGATGACTTCGGATCCTCCATCATTGAGGACCCATGATGTCAGGGTATACCTGCCAGAAATGCAAGGATTATTATTTTTTTATTGAAATATAGTTGATTTACAATATTGGGCCAAGCTCTGCTGTATAGCAGTTATATACATATATATGTATGTATTTATATACATATATATGACTCAGTTATATACATACATATGTTTTTTGTAAATATTCTTTTCCATTATGGTTTACCACAGGATAGTGAATATACTTCCCTGTGCTGTACATTAGGACCTTGTTGTTTATCCATTCTTAATGTAATAGCTTGCATCTACCAACTTCGAACTTTTAGTCCATCCTTTTTCCTTCTACTCCCTTGGCAACCACATGTCTGATCTCTATGTCTATGAATCTGTTTCTGTTTTATAGATGAGTTCATTCGAGCCATATTTTAGATTCCACATTTAAGTGATATCATACGGTATTTGTTTTTCTCTTTCTGACTTAGTTTACTTAGTATGATCACCTCTAGCTGTATCCATGTTGCTGCAAATGGTATTATTTCATTCCTTTTTATGGCCAAGTAGTATTCCATTGGCCATAAAAAGAATTTTCATCCAGTCATCTGTCAGTGGGCATTTAGGTTGTTTCCATGTCTTGGCTATTGTGAACAGTGCTGCTATGAATATAGGGGTGCGTGTATCTTTTTGAATTAAAGTTTTCTCCAGATATATGCCCAGCAGTGGGATTGCTGGATCATATGATAATTCTATTTCTAGTTTTCTAAGGAACCTCTGTGTTGTTTTACACAGTGGCTGCACGAGCTTACATTCCCACTAGCAGTGTGTGGGTACAGTGAAAGTGAAAGTGTTAGTCGTTCAGTCATGTTTGACTCTTTGTGACCCTATGGAATGTAGCTCTCTAAGCTCCTCTGTCCGTGGAATTCTTCAGGCAAGAATACTGGAGTGTGTTGGTGTTCTCTTCTCCAGGGGATCTTCCCAACCCAGGGATCAAACCCAGGTCTCCTGCATTGCAGGCAAATTCTTTACCATCTGAGCCACCAGGGAAGCCCTAACAGTGTACGAGGGATCCCAAGAAATGCAAGATTATTAAATCGCATATCTTGCATCTCTGTACTTGTTCTATTTTTTATGTGAATTTAAGGATTGTTACAAGTTTGGGGCAAAGACGGAGGGTTATAATTTCTTTTCTCTTTTTAGGTTTCTTACTCAGAAGGAGAAATATTTGTTTCTCAATCAATAAGAGTCTATATGGACGACTTCTTACTGATACACATCAGATATTACTGGGTGATGGCAGATCAGTAGATAGAATAGTCATCCTCTGACAAAGTCTTTTTTTTTTGTTGTTGTTAAAAATGTATTTGTTATTGTTATTTACCAATGGAGAGAGGCAGTTTATTTACAAGCCACAGAAGCAAGGGGATAGCACAATTAGTTAGCAATCTGTGTAGGATGGGCTACTTATGCAAAAATAAGACTTCAAAACAAAGGACATGGAGAGCTTCCGACAAGGACTTCTTAGGAGTCCAGTGTATTTTAAAGATGCTCGAGAAAAATAATGCCACAGAAATCTGTTGGCTCTGCTCCACATTTTGATTTTGTCTTCTTTGTGCAGTAAAAGATGAGAGGAACATGAGCAAGCATGAATATCCAGGCGATGCCGACAGCACCATTTGGGGCTAGTTATTATGATGTGTTGGCTTAGAAGATGCATAATTATAGGGAATTTACTTCACAATTGTTCCAAATATAGGGCATTTAGAGCTCAGTGAAGTGTTTGTCTTAATACACAGAGATATGGACCCTCAGGAAAAGTAAGCTAATGGTAAACACAAACCGGGGAGTTAATATTTGTTCTCATTGGTATTGTTGATTGCCTAACAAATCCTCTGTGGGCAGTATACACTCAGCAGTTCCACATAGTATCTGGGCACTAAATTACAGAGCTGTTGATGCAACTAGTATTATAACTCGGGACTTTGGTTGGGGAGTTTTATCAAGTGATACTGTTATGTTTCTAAAGGAAAATGATCCTGAATTAAAAACAGGCTTGGTGATTAAAAAAAGAAATTATTCTCCTTCATAGAAAAGGAAAAGCTTGTAGTTGTCTTTTTGATTGTATCCAGGACCTGTTGTTGACACCAAGGTAAGGGTTAACATTTCAAATGGATTGGTTGCCTCCTGATTTCTTGCACATAAAGCCACGCGAAGTTCAGGGAGAGACTTCTTCCCCTAGTAATGAAGCTCTCTGCTGCTAATGGCCCATGCAGACTCCCTTGGATCCTCCAAATTAGAAATACTTCAGTGTGCTCCTTTGCTTCATTAACAGTAAAGAGAGGGAGATTGGTGGCTATTTAGGGCACAGGGAAATTAGTGGCTATTTAGGGCAAGAGAAAATTGTCGTAATTATGGTTGGTAAATTCTCTTCATGGTATTCTATTCTGAATGTTCTTTGGGTGCTTTTCAGAAGAGCCCACCACTGTCACTGCTGGCATTTAGCCTAGAAGGATGGGAGCTGATTTAACTGCAAATTTTTGGCCCTCGGGGTGGTGGTCAACACAAGGCATCTTGCCTCCTGGAAGACTGGTCTTTCCCATTCAGGTCTGGTTCTCAGAATGCACCATGAGGCCCTTTCCACTACCAACTGTGATAAAGGAATATTTGATAACCTTCTTCTCTACTTGTATTGCCCTAAAGAAAGCTCATGCTGTCCACAAATGCCTGTGGAATTGTGTCCCATCTGAACCTCTGTTGAGATAGATGGTGCAACTTGATAGAATCCAAGCAGTGCATGAAGAAGGAGGAGGAAAGAATGGTTTAGGATCTCAATGTGCTATAGTTGGTTCTCCAGTTGGTCAAGGAGTTAGCATCAGGTTGGATATGGGTTGGAAGAAGGGGATCAAAAAGAAGCTACAGAAGTCCCAAAGACAAATAGAACTGAGTTGATGTTAGCATTTGAAAACAGGGTAATGTGTATAGGGATCTTTAGATTCTAGGGAGTATGGCCTGAAAAGGACTCCTTCAGTAATTGCTATTATGATCTATAGTAATGGAATCTGGACAAATTAGATCCTAAAACTGATTTGTAAATGTGATACTGATAGAAAATTAAGAAATAATTAAGTCTCATCAAAGTGACCAGGGAAATTCTTGAGGCCACAGTGCTGGAATGAAGTATTTCTGGACATAAACATGATATCTTAAGAGAAGAGTGGCAAAATATGGGTTGGTAAGGCAAAGAGAGTGATAACATATAGATCAGAGGAATTAAATGTGAACAGATGGATGCGTTTGAACAAATAGAATTCTTTTGGTCTATAGTTAAAAATAAAACCAGAATTCTAATCTAAAAATAGTTTAACTGAGAACACCCCACTTGGATAGAAGAAATCTAAGTTCATAAGGAAATCTTCTCATTTTCCTAAGCCAGGCCCACTATTAATGCAGTTGCTTACATGTGTGCAGAGGAGGTTTTCTGACCACTCAGCTCAGTTCAGTCACTCAGTCGTGTCCGACTCTTTGCTACCCCGTGGACTGCAGCATGCTGGGCTTCCCTGTCCATCGTAACTCCTGCAGCTTGCTCAAACTCATGTCCATCAAGGCAGTGATGCCATCCAATCCTCTCATCCTCTGTCTTCCCCTTCTCCTGCCTTCAATCTTTCCCAGCATCAGGGTCTTTTCCAATGAGTCAGTTTCTTGCATCAGGTGGCCAAAGTATTGGAGTTTCAGCTTCAGCATCAGTCCTTCCAATGACTATTCAGGACTGATTTCCTTAAGGATTGACTGGTTGGATCTCCTGGTAGTCCAAGGGACTCTCAAGAGTCTTCTCCAACACCACAGTTCAAAAACATCAATTCTTTGGTGTTCAGCTTTCTATATAGTCCAACTCTCCCAAAGAAAGGCAATGCCAAAGAATGTTCAAACTACTGCACAATCGCACTCATCTCACAGGCTAGCAAAGTAATGCTCAGAATTCTCTAAGCCAGGCTTCAACAGTACATGAACTGTGAAATTCCAGGTGTTCAAGCTGGATTGAGAAAATGCAGGGGAACCAGAGATCAAATTGCCAATACCCGTTGGATCATCAAGAAAGCAAGAGAATTTAAGAAAAACATCTACTTCTGCTTTGTTGACTATGCCCAAACCTTTGACTGTGTGGATCATGACAAACTGTGGAAACTTCTTAAGGAGATGGAACTACCAGACCACCTTACCTGCCTCCTGAGAAATCTGTATGCAGGTCAAGAAGCAACAGTTAGAACTGGACATGGAAAAACAGACTGGTTCCAAATTGGGGAAGGAGTACGTCAAAGTTGTGTATTGTCACCCTGCTTATTTAACTTATAAGCAGAGTACATCATGTGAAATGCCAGGGTGGATGAAGCAAAGGCTGGAATCAAGATTGTCAGGAGAAATATCAGTAACCTCAGATTCGCAGATGACACCACCCGTATGATAGAAAGTGAAGAAGAATCAAAGAGTCAGAAAGAGCTTTCTTTCTGACCATTAAAGATAAATGTTCAAGTCTTCTTGGCAAATATCTTATTGATAATGAGGTGACTGTATCAAGATCTGATAACTTATCATCAAATGCTTATCTCTTTTGATTAACACCTTTACAAGAAGTATTCTGACACTACTGTTGTTTTCTGGGTAGACTTCCTTGGGACAAAACATCACTAAACAGCCAACAGCCAAAATGTTTTAATCTACTTAACACTCATTTATTCATTCAACAAACATCTGTTGAGCACCACCATGTGAAAGACAGTTTTATTTCTCATTGCAAATTTTTTAATGGAAATTCTGATTTATCAGTGAGTATTTCTTGGAATTTGGTCTTGTGATTCATTTTCAAGAGTCAGTGTCTCTGTGAAAGCTGAAGGCTGCACTTTCAGAACCTGAAATGCTTGGAATTATTTTCCACCTGATATATTGACCTTGGAACCCATGGTGGCCAGCTCATTTGCCTCTTTGGGATTTCAACTTGTCTCTTCTTATCACATTTGTTTTACATTTATTTCCCAGAAGCCTGTCTTCATTTATTAAATATATTAGTTGGGCCAAATTGTGCTGGATGATATCCTGGGATGCTGGAACTCATGTCTTTGTAATGATTTAGGGGGGATGGCTAGACAATACAAGGAAGAAAATTAAGCCTTCTCGAACTTATCTGAAATGAAAATTTAGGAATAAATTTCATAAATGGAGACAGAATTTGAGGATGTGAACTCCCCATAACTGGAAAAAATAACAAGATAAAATCTGGAGGAAATTCCATAATGGATTGGATATTAGAACAAATGATTTCCATATCCACTTTGAGTCTAAGAATATGAGCCCAGATTTCCATTAGTTCTCATTTAAATCTTGATATATATGGGGGGAGAAAAGGTCCTTCATACCCCAAACCCAAAGAGAGGAAGAAGCCCCTCCATCTCAAGATTTGTTTTTTTCTTTCTTTTGGCTACACTGTATACAAGATCTTAGTTCCCCCATCAGAGATCAAGCTTGCACACTCTGCAGTGGAAGCACAGTCTTAACCACTGGACCACCAGGGAAGTCCCCACACCAAGATTTCTAAAGGTTCAGTGAATGCTGTGTAGGGACATCTGGGAAAGAGTAGTTCTTTTATTCCAAATGCCCTGAGTATTCTTTATCCCTTTTTATCTATTAACAGATGAAACAAACACATTGCTTTACAAGAAAGAAAGAAAGAAAAGAAAGTTAAGTCTCTCAGTTGTGTCCGACGCTGCGACCCCATGGACTATAGTTTAACAGGCTCCTCCGTCCATGGGATTTTCTAGGCAAGAGTACAATCCCACTCCTGGGCATACACAATGAGGAAACCAGAACTGAAAGAGGCACGTGTATCCCAATGTTCATCGCAGCTCTGTTTATAATTGCCAGGACATGGAAGCAACCTAGATGCCCATCAGCAGATGAATGGATTAGAAAACTATGGTACATATACACAATGGAATATTACTCAGCCATTAAAAAGAATACATTTGAATCAGTTCTAATGAGATGGATGAAACTGGGGCCCATTATACAGAGTGAAGTAAGCCAGAAAGGTAAACATCAATACAGTATAGTAATGCATACATATGGAATTTAGAAAGGTGGTAACGATAGCCCTATCTGCAAGACAGAAAAAGAGACACAGATGTATAGAACAGACTTTTGGACTCTTTGGGAGAAGGCGAGGGTGGGATGATCTGAGAGAATAGCATCGAAACATGTATATTGTCAAGTGTGAAACAGACCACCAGCCCAGGTTGGATGCATGAGACAAGCGCTAGGGGCTGGTGCACTGGGATGACCCAGAGGGATGGAATGGGGAGGGAGGTGGGAGGGGGGTTCAGGATGGGGAACACATGTAAATCCATGGCTGATTCATGTCAATGTATGGCAAAAACCACTACAATATTGTAAAGTAATTAGCCTCCAACTAAAAAAAAAACAAACAAAAAGAGTACTGGAGTGGGTTGCCATTTCCTTCTCCAGGGTTTCTTCCCAACTCAGGGATCAAACCCAGGTCTCCCGCATTGTAGGCAGATGCTTTACCGTCTGAACCACCAGTGAAGTCTTACAAGAAATATGTATCAAATACTTTATCACCAGGGCTAAAGCTCATGTTGGGTTGTGAGCTTGTTTTTAAATGACCAAATATCCTGGATAAACCTCGAGACAGTAAAATAACTAGACGGAGTGGCAAGCCAGGTACATCTGAAGTTCTTTCTTCAATGAGTTATAGGTAGACTTACTGGGCTTGAGATGGTTATTGAATATATCGATTATCACGTTGTTTCACAGCTGCTACAGGAGATACATACTGTTGTCTCCATTTGAAAAAAGAGAAATTAAAGCTTACAGAGGGTAAGTGATTCCCCAAAATTCGTACACTTAGTTCATGCAGATATAGACTTCCAATTTACACACAGTTAACAATGGTCCCCAAATATTTAACACTAAAACCAGTCTCCTCTTTATACTATGCTACTCAATTGTAAATTGCCTTTTGATTTGCTCACGCCACCCCTCACTTTGAAAACCCAACATCCTCCTTCATTTCATTTCCTTCTACTTTGAGAATTTAATTATCTGCCGGCAGCAACATGCCACAGTTGAAGATTCTCATGAAAACTAAACCAAAGGGGAAGGACAGTCATATTATGTGGGGGGTTTTTTAACTTTTACTTTAATTTTTCTGTCACTTTGACTTTCTTTAAGGGTCTAAGCAGGTGGGAAAATGTATTTATGATCAGGTAAAGACTTAAAAAGTCACTTTCTAGGATGAACTATGGGGAATACGTTGTAGAAACCCGAACCTTTGTTTCTGCCTGTGACGCTCACATGGTACATTCACCATGCTCTGTCTCCACTTTCCTCATGGTAAAATGCTATTCTTCTAGAAAACTTCTCTGTAAATTGGGAAGTTGGCACCAACTGCTTTGGGGAGAGCTCCTCCATGCAGTTTTTGTTTGTATTGTTGTTGTTTATTGTTTAGTCGCTAGGTTGTGTCTGACTCTGCAACCCCATGGACTGTAGCCCGCCAGACTCCTCAGTCTGTGAGATTTACCAAGCAAGAATATGGGAGTGGGTTACCATTTCCTCCTCTAGGGGATCTTCCCAACCCAGGGTTCGAACCTGCATCTTCTACATTGCAGGCAGATTCTTTACCACTGAACCACCAAGGAAGCTTTTGTTCGTATAACAAATATGGTTTGAGTACCCATCTTGTGCAGAGTCTGATGCCAGCGGGCAGGATACAGAAAAGAGGAAATGTCTCTAACTTCAGGATGTCACGGTCCTTGTTAACAAGCAAAACTGCAAATCCCCCTGGCACTGAGTGAGCCCAGGGATCATGTAAGGCCACAAGAGAGGACTCAGGGTCCTCTTTGTTCTGGGGAAGCTGCTGAGGCCATTCCTGCTGGGGAGGGAATCCAGGCACTTCAGGCTCTGGGCGTCAGCCACTACTCCCTAGAGAGATAACTAATAACTGTATAGTGTGTGTTCTGCTGCTGATAAACCTGGGCCATGGCAATATTCTGACCATGGACATTTCTCTGTTAAAGTAATTGTATCCAGTCCTGGCCTGTATGAACTCATTAGAGTGGCATTGATTAGTGGCCTAAGATCTGAGTGTTACAGGCCACTGCAGATCTGAGCGGTGCACACATGGGCCAACAGCACTCTCCCACTGGGCATTTTGACTCACGGTGTGACTTCTAGAACCTCCACAGACACTGGGGACACATAATGGAGAAAATGGGGGATGGCTTACAGCTGATGGGAGAGGAGTGCCTTAGATCCAGGATGGACAAAAACTTACCACCCACTTTTTTCTTTTTAATCTCCCTAGAGCCAATGCCCTGAAAGTTTCTCCTGATTTAACCATAACGGACAGCAGAAACAAGACAACCACTGTCAGTTATGTGCACGATACACTGTCTAACCCTTATGGCTGGATGGCCCTGCTCTTGGATCAAGAGACCTACTCCCTGCGATTTGAGAGTGCTTGGACTAGCAGTGCTCTGCAGGTAACCCTGACATCCGCTCACTGGTAGATTCCTCTCCCCGGGGGTTCCCAGCTTTCCTTCTGCGACATGATAGTCTGCAGCTATTAGCATCTTCTGGTGCTTGATCAAGCAAACTGCAGCAGAATTTTTGCCAGATGAGTGTAACCTGAATTTGAGATATGATTGCTTTTTTAAATTTGAAACTTGTAGAATCTGTTTAAACCTCATTTTGAACACAGCATGATTCTGCCTGAAAATTTAGCTTTATTAATACACTGACAAACAGCTTCTAAGCATCGTATAGATTTAGTCTTATGTTACTGGTTAAGAACCAACCTACCCCAGGGAAGTGTTTCATAGCCAAAAGAAAGTATCTTCCCAAGGCATTTTTACATTGCACACTGCCACCTTGTGGTCAAAGAGTAACTTGCACATGAAGGTCTGTCCTTTCCATTGTTAGGTTGAAGGAGTCAGATGGTTAGGGGAGGGATGGTAGGAATAACCATGTGGAAAATGGGTGCATTTTCTGAAGTAGTCCATTGGGTTCTCTCAAACTCCTTTTCTTCCTTTCAAGCACATTTCTTTCCTTCAGTCTCATCACACACACATTCTCCCTAACGGTCATGAGAATAGTTCTTTGGGAGCTGGAGGCAGGTGTGCCATTTGTTGCTTTCAGTTGCTCATTCAAGTCCAGCTCTTTGTGACCCCTTGGAATGCAGCCCACCAGGCTTCCCTGTCCTTCAGTATCTCCCGGAGTTTGCTCAAACTCATGTCCATGAGTCAATGATGCCATCCAACGATCTCATCCTCTGTTGCCCCCTCCTCCTCCTGCCCTCAATATTTCAAAGTAGAATCTTTATGATAGCTTCACCAGGGTTCTCAGGAAGGGTGCACACCTCTCTCCACTTCCCTTGAGGTTCCCATGAGAACATTCTGGAGAGGTGAAGGCCTTAGAATGGTGACTCTGGAGGTGGACACCTGGGTTTCCGTCCCAGATCAGCACTCTCCTACTTCATGATGTGGGAAAATTTACTGAACCTCCACCTGCCTCAAGTGTCCTCATCTATAAAATGGGGGCAGCACTAGTAACAGTTCCCAGGGCCTTTCAAGGATTGAATACCTTGATATGAATAATACCTGAGCACATGGCAAATGCTCAGCCATGTTAGCTGTTACTGTTATAAATGAATGGCACTCCTACCAATGCCTGCTATTTGAATCTTGGGGAAAACTGGGTGGTAATTCTAGACGTGGCTCTGCCTATTCCCTCTGGTTGACTTGAGACAAATTACTTCGCTTATCTGAACTTTGGTTTTCTCCTCTAGATTGTTAAACAAGAAGAGGGCTTCCCTGGTGGCGTAGATGGTAAAGAAAGTGAAAGTGAAGTCACTCAGTCGTGTCTGACTGTTTGTGACCCCATGGACTGTAGCTCACCAGGCTTCTCTGTCCATGGAATTTTTAAGATGGTAAAGAATCTGCCTGCAATGCAGGAGACCTGGGTTCAATACCTGGGTTAGGAGATCCCCTGGAGAAGGGAATGGCAACCCACTCCAGTATTCTTGCCTGGAGAATTCCGTGGGCAGAGGAGCCTGGTGGGCTATAGTCTAGATTGAACGATTAAAACACACACACACACAAAGAGCCTTACAGCTTTCAGTCCTCACATTTTATGATTTTTGTAGCTCTAGTTATGAAATTATTGTGCAGTAAATTTAAGTAAACCCATTTCCCATAAGAAAAGTAGCTGGTGTGAATGGTCCTGTTTCTAAACTACTTCATCCTGTTCTTTGTAACACTTTTATTGGCAAGAGTTTTCCTTTCTAAAAGAGCACTTTTGTACTTTTCTCTCACTTCAAGTACTCAGCAACATTTGACAACTTTGCTCCTGGAAATTACCTGTTGCTGGTGCACACAGACGTGTGGGTTTACCCTGACATCCTCATAAGGTGTGGGAGTCATGTGGGGCGGTCCCTCTCATCTCTTCCATCACCTGGCCAGGACCAAGGCTGTGACTGGTTCTTCGACAGTCAGTTGAGACAACTCACTTATCTGGGTAAGTATGATTGAATGAGTATGTTGAGTGCATGTAGTCAGAATCCACTATTCCCTTCAGAATTTCAAACATTGGTGCTACGAAGAGATGAGGAACTGAAAGGGACACCTGTGTGCTGTGATGAGGTGATTGTGTTCCAAAATCAGACTGCCTGTGTTTAAATCCCAGCTTCAGCACCAGCTACCTATGGGACACTGAGCAGGTATTCTTTCTAAGCCTCAGTCTCCTCCTCTGTAAAATGGGATAACAAAAGGACCTGCATGAAGAACAGGAAATTAAGGAAAGGATAACCTGTAAAAGTCTTTAAAACAGTGTCTGATCCAGAGTGAGTGCTTAATAAACTTTGATTGCCGTTCACATGTTTCCTTTGTGTTAAGCATTGTATTTGTAGAAAGGTCAACTGCACTTGTAAAGACAGGGTGGCTGATTGTGATCCCAGGGACAGGGAGCAGCGAAGAGTACACGGAGACAGCACAGAAAGGCAGGACGAAGAATGTGGTCATTGTGGAAGGTGAGGAGCTTTAGAAGGCAGTCTGAGGTCAGGGAGCTGAGATGCACAGGGGGCTGAGGCCTGGGGGCTGGGCTGTCTCATCCTGTGTCAGATGCAGCATCAGGGTAGAGGATCCAGGGGCCTTGTTTTATGGAACCAGAAACCCTACTGTGACTGCACAGTAACAGGGGCCGGCAGGATTTCCTTACTTTCTTACTGTGCATGTTTCACGGGAGCCCGTGTGTGATTCCGGGCCATAGATTTCTTTTGACTTCCTGGAGCTCATCTCATATTGCCTTTCCATGTGATTTCATTGATTACTCTGAGTGCCATGATGTCTGCTTATGCTAACCTTAGCTCAGTGGTCTGTAGGAAGGAGAATCTGAAAAAATGAGTCCCTAGAATGACAATTTTGTTACAAATTAGTCTTCATAGATCTTGGTCTAATTCAGAACCACGTCAAGCTTGGGAAGACCCAAACTCTGCCGTGAGTCAGACTTGGCCCTAAGGGCTTAGAGAGCTGGCAGGCGTCCCAAGTTCCGTGTCTCTCTCACTGGTGTCCAGTCGTATGTCAGCTGAGTTGGATCACACTTGAGCCCTGGTACTCTTACATTTTCACAGCACCAGAGAGGAGAGGATGGTGTTTCCCAGGTTTTTAAAAGTGTTTGCAAATGGATCTCTGTATATTTTATTTGCACTGAAATGTACCATCCAGATTTTATTTCTGATCTGATCCATCTATAAATATAATTTCAAACTATAAAACTTCAAGATGGACAGAGATGCCTGACACCATTTTACCACTAAAGTCAAATGCAACCATTAAGTAAGAGCAAACAGTTGCTGTTAACTTTAACTGTGGCTATTCATTTGATGTATATTCTGAAACAAAATTTTAATTTCAAATTGCTCTTGTTTTTTTACTTAACATGTTTCTGAGGAGTCTGTCTTGTTCATTGGTCGGATTTTGTTCATGAACTGCACACTAGTTTTGAACAGTCACAAAAAGCAAGCATGATAAAGGAACATTTGTGGCATAGAGAAAAAAAATATCAAGTAATGCAGTTACAGATTTTCTTCCTCTTTTATGGCATTATTTGTTGAATTAATAGCAAGTTATACTATTGTGCTATATTTATACATATGTTCTAAACATACATCTGTATAAGTGTGTCTATATTTATTTGTATATTTATATTATATGTACATATATAGGATGTAGGTGAATATTTCAATATAAACCGTTTTTATTAGGCAGATGGCTTTTATTAATTGAAGAGTCTTTGTATGAGAATCCTTTAGTATCTCCACTTTTGAACAATGTGAGTTGGACAAGGAACAGGAAGTCACAGGGGGTTGATGGAATGTTTAATAAAGTTAGAGACCCTTGTTCCTTGGAGAGGATTTCCAGGACTCCAGGTTGTGACTTTCCTGGTCATTTGTGCCTCTGAGTGTGTGGAGTACACAGGTGGTGAGAGCCAGTCCTGTTCGCAGTCTTGGGCTGGCACAGTGAGGACTTGAGGGCTCAGGAGGAGCCAAGGTTCACAAACAGGTCCCCTATGGTGGTGGCCCGTGCAGGGATATTGGGTTGTGTATGATGGGTTGTGACTTTTTATGACCTCTGTGTAAAGCTTGCACCACCACTGTGAAGTTGATGAGGAGGCTACCATGTTTTCCATAGACCAACCCCCCGATGGCAGTGACATGGTTGTAGCTGACACCTCAAAAAGGCTTCATGCAATAGTTCCAGTTACATATTGATTAGCTTGTTGTGAAAGTCACTCACTTGTGTCCAACTCTTTGCGACCCTATGGACTGTGCAGTCCATAGAATTCTCCAGGCCAGAATACTGGAGTGGGTAACTGTTCCCTTCTCCAGGGGATCTTCCCAATCCTGGGATTGAACCCAGGTATCCCACATTGTAGGCAGATTCTTTACCACCTGAGCCACCAGGGAAGCCCTGATGAGGTTGTTACTTTTGCCTAATTGTTTTTTGGGCTGTGTGACTTTATGAGTCTGTGACTGGGGTAACCTACATAAACTACATTTAATCTAAGATGAGAAGATAAGACCTCACAGTCAAAGTAGACATATTTCTGGAATTAAAAGAAAAAAAAAAAAAGAAAAAAGACTTATAGAGAGCGTTGTGTGTACAGAAGATTCATTTTATTGTAAGGGAGCTGCTTGACCTCCTCCAGGTCCACTGAGTTTCCTGTCAGACTTTGAGGGGTGGGCGTGGGGGAGACATTGCTCTTTTACCCGCTGGCCTTCAATTCGGAATCCTGCTTCACTGACGTTTGGCTGGCCTTCACTCATTCCTTGACCACTTCTAAGTGGCCCGTCTTTTGTATTGTTTGTTCATAACCCTACCACATCCCCCTCGGAGAGGAAGTTTTAAAAAAATCCCAATTATCTTCATTTCCTCCATTTGGCTCCTTGGTGTATGATTTAAGAAGCCTGACTCCTTTCCGACCCAGGGAGACTGGCAGAGAGTAGAACCCAGGCATTCTGGCTCCTGGCTGTGCCTCTCCACTAGAGTGTGCTACCCACTCAGTAATCATGGACCCCTGACCAGCCAGGCTGGGGGGTGCCCGGCAGGTTTCTGGGAGAACATTTCTCACTGATCCCCAGTGACAAAGAAAAAAATCCTGCACATATAATATTCTTTGACCCTTGCTTTTCTCTTCTTTACCAAGGCAAGTTTAACCTTTGTTCGGCAAACATCTTTACAGAAAGCAGCTTCTTGGGAAAGCTCACGGCCAGAGTTTGGGGCTTTGGGCTTTAATCAGTGGCTGGCTGGTTATTTTACCTGGGGCATGGAATTATAAATGTTCCCTTCCTCTGTGGCTACATCCATACAATGAGGTTAAGCTTACTTATCTATTGGAATTGTGCTACAAAACACCCACCCTCTTTAAGTGTGATTAGCATGCGTTGTTATTTCACTATACGTTTTCTCAGTAGATGATTTCTCTAAAATGTTTCTTTCCTCTCCCACCTCCGCCCCCACCCAGAAGATGAACAACCTCAGGTGCCTTGAACTCAGTGTACCCATCATAACTTGTCTGCAAGAGTCTCATTCTATTTTCCTTGACTAGCTTTTGTAAGATAACAGATTCATGATAACATGACATGTATGATATATGGGTCCCCTGATTGAAACTTAATACCACTTAAGCAATTGTTACCCACAGACTAAGATAACCTCGCTCATTTAAAAACGTCTCTCTTAAGGAGATTGGTTCAGGTTGCCTTTCTAATGCCCCTGAGATTTCTACCCAAGCAACCACTTAAACACAGACCATGAGTGAAGTCCTTGCATGCTATAGTTTGTGTTAGGGTCCCGGTGGGGCAATATTTGCTAGAATAAACTGTTATGAATGGCAGTCATGAACTGTCACTTCTATGCTATGCTTGTGGACAGGTCTGACTGTAAAACAAGAATTCCTTTATATTTTCAAAGTCGGAGTCAAATCCAGAGAACCCCTTTTTCAGTTTCTGCTATTGGATTCACCAGCACTCCCATCTCTACCTTACGCATGCAGTCAGTTTCCCACTGCCTCTGTCCCTGCTTTTTTTTTCCCCAGGAATGTTTCAGTTCATGGTGAACTATTTTTATTTTTTAGTTACATTAACGCTATGAAATAATTAGTCAGCTAATTAATCTGGTGTACAAGCTTTGTAGGATTCTTCAGCTGTCAGTCAGGCCCAGGCCTGAGGCCTGCATCTAGTTTCAGCACTCTCGCCCATGTGATTCCCGTTGCCATGGCTACTGGGTACATCTGCTGACACCCCACTCTCTATTTATTGCTTAATTAAGAATTTCACGCTCAGCCCTTATCTGCCTCTAAGAACAAGCGCACACTGTTAAGAAATTCCGAATTTAGGCCTGGGCACAAGGAAAGCCTTTCTTGCGGGGCTTGGCTGGACTGGAGCCTCTCTAACGATCTTCTCAGCATCCCAGCCGCCACCCTTCAATCAAAAATCATTAAATGGGGCAGAGATAATGAGCATGGAGCGTATCAAAGAAGGATGTTTGCTTGGTCCAAAGAAGGAAAAGCTGCTAGGCTCCATGCTCTGCTCCACTTCAAAGGCAGATGAGACCCCTTGTCACTGGGGCCTGATAAAGCCTCATTTGTTCTGGGCTTGACTTATGCAAAAGGTCTGGTATGTCAAAGTCCCATCTCACAGACGCGGGATTCCCTCCCCCCCAACTTCTTGCCCCTACCTCCACTGGCCCCCTCCCTGGCCTTCCGCACACGCTCGTGTGTCAGCTCTTAGGCAGCTGGGCCCCCCAAAGCATCAGGCGGAGCGTGTAATCACTGACTCCACGCTGACAATGGCCACTTGTAGGGGGGTGGCCAGGAGGAGGTCTTCATCACAATAGGAACACAATTATTGCAGCTGCTAGGGAGGGCTATGCTTCTTCCTGTAGAAATAGAATAGGACTTGCCCCAAACAGGAGGACAAGGTTGGGGGGAGGTGGTGGGGGTGGAGAGGGGTGGAGAAAACAATTCTGAGTTGATTATTCATATTCTGACTCTTGGAAGCCTGATGCAGAACCAGTGGGGTCCCAGCAGCTGTTCCCGCACCGTCCTCTTCTAATAATCGTGCATTCTGTCTGAGGTCAACTTACTTTTGACCCCGTCCTTTTTACACAGGGAAGAGGTTCTTTAGGGCAAACTGTTGGGTTGTGGCAGGGTGCATTAAACACTCACAGCCCCTTCCCCTTGCTCTATCCCCCACCCAACCAGCAGCCGGTGATAAATTCATATCAGATGCCGAGCTATTCACACTCGCCCTCCTGAGTTCACACAGTCCTCACTCGAGCAGCGGAGATGCAGCCGAGCTGGGATATTGTGTGAGGTGGCAGCTGAGAAAGTCCGCCTGCTAGGCTCAGAGGCTCCCATGTACCACCTTCTTCTCATCAGACTGAAAAACAGACATGTCTAGCCAGCCTGGCCGCTGCTTATTTCCAAATGCCCCACTCACCAGGATAAAGACAGGCTCTTTGGCAAAAAGCCAGGGCTCTTGTCCACGAGGGCAAGAGGGCTGTGGATAGAAAGACAAATGGACTTTATTGTCTGTTCCTATTATTCCAAAGAACTCAAGTCACATCACACTGAAGTCTCAGAAAAGATGCTTTAATTTGAGAGATCCTGAAAATAAGGAGTGTTTTCCTAATTGCCCAGGTTTCTCTCTCCTCAAAGCGCTAAGGTCCTGGGATGGAGCAGACGGCTGCCTGGACCCTTCTGTTTCTCAGCGGATCTAGTAAATCCCATGCAACTCCTCAAGGAGGAATCTTGTCAGAATCTAAGGAGGGAACAGTCCGCTGGCTCCCCAGAGCTCTTGGGGATGATTCTGTGAGCAGGGCAGAATCATAATCCTTTGAAACTCTGTACCCATTCCCATGTTGAGGCCCTCTGAGGCAATCTATGGCATTCTAGTTAATAAATTAATTTACATTCTTATAGAAAACTCATTCCCCAAAGATCCCCAAGGATTTTGTACCAGTAATATTGAGAGTTGACTTCAGGGACATGCATGACAAACCTTTATGGCAAAAATAGAGAGAATGGAACAGGAGCTGTGGATGTGAGAAGTGATTTTTGCTTCTTAATTATGACCAACTTCTCCAAAAGGCGAAGGAAGAAAAGGAAAAGGAGAAAAGGAAAGAAAGAAGGAAGGAAGGAAGGAAAACCCAAGAGCCAGAATCAGATACTTTTTCAAGGAATCACTCAAGATTAAGAAGCTCATTCTCAGTGATGCTGGTGTCTGGCTTTGGTTCATGCAGGTCACAGGTGGTATAACCAGTGTCGTGACTTGGATTTTCTGACTCTGTTTCAGTGCTGTTTCTAGTGTACTAGTGTTTTGTTTTGTTTTAATCCAAGCTTATATTCCTACCCTTGTAAACCAAATCTTTCTTCTATTTGTAGGAAAACCTATACTTATTAACCATGCTTCTTAAACTTTAGGCATTTCAGTACCACCTTCACACTTTGTCACATCCTGCCTCCTGTGCTATTTATTACTCACGTGATAATTTTCTTAAGTCAACTCCCACACTGTTTTCTTTTAAAGCCCATCTCTTTTTAAGCAATAATATCCATAAAATCATGGGTTTAGTGGCCTACTTGCTTTCTCTAAAATATATTAACATAGATAACTATTAAAACTTTTGTCCTACTAAAATCATCACATTTATTTTATATTTTGGGAGTAGACTTTGACCTTCAAGTTTCTGGTATAAATGATGAAAAGTAAGAATTGTGAATGTAAGGATCTTTTTTTTTTTTTTTTAATTCTAGATCCCTTTCCTCATTTGCTAAGAACACCTGCCTCTGAGTAGAAATCGTGTTTTGAGAGTAGGGTACGAAAAAGGTTGTAAACTTCCTTCCATAAGTGCTTTCTAAGTGTGCCTCCTGGGCACACAGCTGGAATGCTTGCTTCCAGGTTCCTTGCCCCCCTGCCAGAGGCTCTGGTTCTGTAGATCTGCACCGGGCCCAGGAATCACACACCTGCTGCGCAAGTGCAGCAAACATTGCTCTAAGTCAGAATAACAATTGTGATTGTTCTCTGAGTTAATTAAGAAGGTATAATTGAGCTAACTCTCAGGACTGTTTAATGCAGATATATCTGTCGACATCTCGATCAAATTCTTTAGCTCTTAAAAAATTACACCCTTTTATGAATGAACGTTATCGGGAGTAATAGAAGACTCACAAGTCTTAGAAGGATTTTCGTATCCTGTTTCTTCGAAGGTCTTGAAAAGATCTTGAGTGATGAGGGCCGAGGTGATTCAGTGGCTATCTCTGAGAGGCTGGAACCAGACAGTTGTGTGGTCCTGCAAATCAAGCTTTAGCTGCCCAGGAACCAGTTGACAAAAAAGCTTTCTCTGTGGCTGGGTGAAAGAGCTGATTTCTAGGGAGCAAGAACTGAACAGGGAGGGAGAAGCAGAGCAGGAAGGCACAGGAGTTGTGAGAAGTGGTAGAGGTCAACAGGGCAAGTGAAGATGAAAATGCCAAGAGAGGATCAAGCCAAGAGCTGGCCCATGAGGATGGTGCTGGAAGTGGGTCCAGGGCCAACAGAGATGGAAAGCAGGCTTGAGATGACAAGACTGGATGGAACTCACAGACACAGAAGGAGTTACTGTTTTCTGTTCTGTCCACATGCAGTTAGAGGGTGACTCACCCTAGATAAATGTGGACTGAGTGAGAAGTCCCAATGTGTGCATGATAATTTGCCTACATACAAGCGAATTCAGTTCTATACTTGTGTGTAACTTGTGCATAAGTCCAATTTGTAAGTCCAGCAAAGTTAACCTAGGTACCCAACTAACACAATTAGCTATGTAGTAGTGTACTGTAATAGGTTTCTAATACTTTTCACACAACACTTAAAAAGTGAACAGACCCCCAAACAAAACATTTTTAAACTCACAGTATAGGACCTTGAAAAGTACAGTAGTACAGTACAACAGCTGGCTCACAGGGGCTGGCATTGAGTGAGCAGGCAAGAAGAGTTACTGACTGGAGGAGGGAGAGGCGGTGGGAGACGGTAGAGCTGAAGGGTCGTCAGCGATAGGAGACGGAGGGCAAGCTGCAGTTTCACTGGCACCTGATGCTGATGGCACTGGTTCTGGTTCCTTACTGGAACAAGATGCACTTTCACGTCTTTGAAAGTTTGCAACGTGAAGGTTTGTATGTAGGGAGTCTTACTGTATAATCCTCAGAGGCCAGGTGAGCATGGTGATAGAATGAAGAAGAAAACAGGCAAGGGATCTATTGCTAAGATGCAGGTAATTTTTTCTTTTTAGATAGACAGGTACTCTTCCCCTCCAAAATTCCAAGAGAAAATGGGACCTGCTCTGGGAGAGAATCAATTAATTTTTCTCTTCCCTAGGGCCCTCATGAGGACAGAATTTGCCAGCACAACACATCACTCTGGCAGGCACTAGAATCAGATCTACTTGAGTAATTCTCTCCTCTCTCACCGGGAGCCATTTTCTTACACGTTTTTCTCTTTCTCCTAGATGTCTGTGTTTATAGCAAGCTTAGATCATATAGCACTCATCAGAATAATTTGGCCATGATTGACCTAAAGACTTCTTTTCTTTTTGAGGACTAACCAGATATTCTTACAATCTGGGAAGGATCAACAGCAGTGAGTTCCATTGATAAACAAAGGAGATTAACCATTCTCATCTTACAAACACAAAATCAGAAATCATAAGCACTGAGAAAACATATGTACAATATCACAGCTTGTGTTAGGCTCTTAAACTCTCCCTGAGTCAATACCTTTAGTCTCAGATGATTTTTATCCTTCTTTGTATGTACCCAAATTGGAAATGACACTACATTTATACTGTCTTTTATAGAGTCAAAGCACTTTAGCAAACTTTAGTGGATCTGGTTAAGTTGCTTACAACTTGGAATACTAGGGCTCATCATGATTAGGTGCAGCTGTCAAAAGAGTAAAAGCATTTTTTTTTTTTTTTGGTTTTGTTAACTGGCTTCTAGAAAAATCAGCATGACTTAATAACAGTATTGATGATGACTCACACGTATTGTTTATTGAAACCAAGTCCTGTGCTAAGCGTGTTACCTGGATTATCCCATCTTTTCTTCCTGATCGCCCTATGACGTAGGTAATAGGATGATTCCCATTTTCAGAGGAAGTGAGTGAGGCTCAGAACTTGTCAGTTACCCACATGGAGGGCCTGGAAGGTCTAGGATTCAAATCTAGGCTGCTGTATTTCACCCACAAGCTTCCTGTTTACTCTCTGTGGTCTCTCTCAGCCTAGAAGGGGTGTTGGGAAGAAGCATCCTCCTGCATCAGCGCATGTGTTCAGAGGCAGCCCGCAGGACGCATGCGGTATAGGAAATCAGACTTTTCTCATTTTTCCTACTTTTGGTGCCTGCGCCCCATTTTCTCTGCTGCTGAAACTGCTTCTCTTCTCAGATCGAATGATATTTACACACTTGATTTAATAAAATGAGTAGTAAACTTTTCAATGCCTATTTTATTAATGGTTTTAATGTCTGCTTTGAGGAAGAGGTTGCTCTGGAGGTTGGAGCCATCTGTTTACCTGTAGAGGCTGAACAAAGCCAGAATCTGTCCAGTTTGGAAGCCACTGGTACAGAGGTGCAGGCGTGACAGCCCGCTGTTCCAGGGAGCCTTGGTTTACTAGTAATAGGGCCTGGGTGAGGGCTTTAGTGGACAAAGGAAAGTGAGACAGCCTGTAATGGGAGTCAGAGATGTCCAGGGTTCACCGTTTCAGTCTTCCGGGTAATCATCACTGCTGCCTATCAGGACTGTATTGTCAGTGCCAGACACTGCACTGCTGGTGGGATCCTTTACACCCAGGGAATTCTGGATGCATGGATTATTTTCCCTTCACTTCAAATTCCCTCCTCTATGTAGTGGGGAAAATGATGTTTCTATTCTGCCCTAAGTATAAATATTATATATTTTGGGTTGAATAAATCATTATAAAATTGCTAGAGTAGCTTTGAAAAAGACTCTTTACATGTGACTTTTTTTTCCACTTTCTTTACCTCAGGGGTTGTCTTAAGGAAGAAGGCACAGATGTACTAAAATTTACAGATGCCTGGAAACTATTAACAAGGATAATTGAAAATTTTTTATTGAAATCTAGTTGATTTACAATGTTCTGTTAGTTTCCGCTGCACAGCAAAGTGATTCAGTTATACCCCCCATATATATATATATATATATATATATATATATATATACTTTTTCATAGTCTTTCCCACTATGGCTTATTACAAGATATTGAATATTCCCTGCACTATAAAGTTGGTCCTTGTGTTTATTTATGTGTAGTATTGTGTGTCTGTTAATCCCAAACTCCTACTTTGTTCTTCCTCCACCTTTGGCAACCACACATTTGTTTTCTATCCTTGTGAGTACAAGGATGATTTTTATAATATCTTTAAATTATCTGACTTCCCTTTCCAAATGATTCTTGGATTTTTTTAAAATTTACCTTTCCTAGGGTTTGATTCTGTTACAATATTTTATTCCTTTCTCTTGTGCAAGGGTATTTTATTGTTATAGACTTATGCGTGTTTTTAGATGTCATTTTGTCATATCTTTGACTTTTCTTTCTGATTGAATCGAACTTTTTTTTTTACTACTTTGTCTTTGAGTTCCTTTAAAAGGGTTATTTCCTGCTTCCAATTGTTTAATTTGTTGAAATGGTGAGTTATTAATAAATCCTGGCATCCAGAGTAGAGCAGTTTATCTGGATTGCTTCATGAAAGTTAAGATATACATGCCCAACAATGTTGAGGATCTTAAGGTACAGGAGAAAAATCCCTCCCTTGGAGATTTAGGGACAGAGCTGAGGATCGAGGCAGTCCTGAATTCACCACTGTTGATGCACAATAATATTTGCTCATTGAGAGCGACCTTGCTTTAAGTATCACAGTTTGGTTTTAGAAGCACTTTTCAACTTTAGGAAATGCATAGATCAGTATGAGTAGAAATGGATATTAGACATTATAGGAAAAAAAAGAGATGAGATGTTGAGCTGATGGCTTTGTTATTAATTATTATTATTAAGTTCGAAAAGTGGGTGAAATAGACAATAGTATAAAAAAACAACATAAGCAAAGTTTTGGAAGTAATGATAAAGGAGAACACTTAAAGAACAGGTTGGCCATTGTGTCTGGTCTCAAAATGTGTACAGTGTAAGGAGAAAGCCACAGAGACACACATTTTATAATAGGGAAAATATTTTTCACTGAAGTATGGTTGATTTTCAATATTATATTAGTTTCAGGTATACAGCATCATGATTCTGTGTTTCTGAAGATGATATTCTACTATAGGTTATTACAGAAAAATTTTAAATGAGAATAATCAACAAAGAAAGAATAAAATCAAAG
This sequence comes from Muntiacus reevesi, assembly GCF_963930625.1. Classification (NCBI taxonomy): domain Eukaryota; kingdom Metazoa; phylum Chordata; class Mammalia; order Artiodactyla; family Cervidae; genus Muntiacus; species Muntiacus reevesi. The sequence goes on along the minus strand of NC_089268.1, from coordinate 25,406,171 downwards.
AGGTCTCATCATGGGTGTTTTGGGGACTTATTTTCTTTGTAATGTTCTAAAGCTTATGCTTTGTAATTAGAAAGAATGATCCTTGGTCTACTCCAAACCTGCCACAGAGGAAAGGGTTTAGTGCTCCAGGGAGAGGCAAATGGGGAGGATGAGTGGGACCTAGGCCCCAGGGCTGCAACCTTCAGCATCACTGGGCTCTTCAGTGGTGGGAGGTTTTGGCCTTCATGGCATCTGATAAGGCAGAAAGGTAATTAACCAATAAGAGACAAGGTGTTACTGAAAAGTGGGGTTCGTGCACCTGATTACTAATTAATCAGGCGTGAGAGCACCTTGTAGATGCATTCACTATTTAATTATAGCAGCCTCTCTTGGCAAAGGAGCATATGTTCCCAGCTTAATCTACTGGTTTATACTGACATCAAATTGTCATTATCAGAAAGAATCAGGCCTTTTGATTATTTTCACTAATTTATTGAACACTTAAAATTAATGAACCCCAGGCCTTTCAAATGTGCTCAGTTGGTTTGGAAGATAGGAGGAGAAAGTGGGAGTGGGGGGGTTGGAGAAATGACTTCATTAAAAGGACAATTTGCCCGGATAAAGGTAAAGCAAATACATTTCATGGGTGATCTGAATTCTATTGGTGAAAAACACATGAATTCCAAAAGCTGAGCCTTCAAACTGATGGAAGGGAAATAGGATATGAGGGATGTCCTGCTGACCAACACTAGCCTCCAAAGAACATATGGTTAAAGGATTTTTTTCCTCTAATTAATTATGTGCCGATTCTCTTGGAAACCTCACTGTGATTAAGTTTAATCGAAAGCAAACAATCAAAATCAAATGTTGGAAATCAACTGTTAGACTAACTAACAAGGACTGCATTTTTTTTTAATTTTGAAAATGTAATTAGATTGGGGAGAATTTAACATAAACTCATCTTTCTCACACATGAATATCTTTTGTATTAAGAGAATCTTTGTATCATATCCAAGTTGTTATTCTTTTTTGTATTCAGTTTCAGGTGAAGGCCAAGTTCAAGTAGTTCTCCGGGTGAGGAAGGGTGTGGACCCAACTATTTCAGGTGAGTATTAACCCACCAAATAGAATTGCCGGATGCAAAAGGATGTCTTCCCATCATTATATAAATTTCTCCCATCATATTTTTTTGTAGGGAGGGTATCAACCCTAATGCTTTTATGTCTGACAAGTCCTCATTGTGTCACCCCTATAGCTAAAATATACGTATGCATGTCAAAGAAAGATATAAGAGTGGTGCATTTTAAAACATTGGAAAGTAAGAATTACAACATGTAAATAAGCACATTTCATAAATTATGGACCATATGTGCACACAGGAGTCCAGCTCTGCAGATGGGCCATTAGGCCCCCACCAAATGGAAAGAAAAATTCAGGGAATCACAAAACTTTAATTGTTCCCGGTAATTTCAGGAAATCGGGGTAAACAAACCCTCCCCAAAAGTCGGTTGGTTCTGTGAAATCTTCCTAACTCATAAAAGCTAAACTCTCAGAGACTAAATGACTCATAAGCACCTTCTAATGTATTTCATTGTTTGTTTTTGTTTATTCTGAGGCAGTTTAACTATACATTTGCAGCCGGGATAAATCTTTTCAAAGGCTGAGTTTTCCTTTGATTTCCAGTGGCATTTTTTTGTGTTATGTCAGAGAAGAGCCAGGCTAATCAGAAAATGATCTAATTCCTCCATTTATTTTATTTTTTTAAAAAAGTCCTCCATTTACATTAATAAATAAATGAGGTTAAGGTATTGCACTAAAATTATAAACTAGAAGTACTGACCTTGACTATTCCATGCTTATTTGACTGAGAAGAATGGGATTCTTTGTTTTTATATCTGTGAACTGCCATTGCCTTTGCTCTTTACGTTCCTGGTCCTTTTTCACTTTTTTCCTTTAGGTGACTCTCAAGTCTTTGTTGAATGCCTCCCATGTGATGTGTAGGGGGCTTCAGTGGTGAGCAAGATGGAGAGCTCTTTGACTTCATGAGGTCTTATGGTCAGTGGGAGGTGTCAATCAAATGACTAACTAATCAAGGAATATGTTTCTTTTAAAATAATTGTTACCAAAGAAAAGTGTCTTATGATTGTTTCCGTGTTCAAACTCCACCAGAAGAGATGCGATTGGGTGGGTGAGCACTTATTTTGTAGAGAACCACCTGTAGGGGGAGCTCTCACGCCAGGTCCACGGGGAGGCTCCCGGACCATCTTCATCTGTAGGTGGCCATTCCTGGTTCCGACAGCTTTCATCAGCATAACGTGCCACTCAGCACTTAGTGTGAAGAATTCTGCATTAAGGACTCGTTGGAAGGACATTGTGGGTAGCTGGTATCTGGGACTTTTCAGCAGGGGTCAGTTTAACTGGGAGATGCTTCACTTGGCCTGTCAGTTGCAGCATGCTGGATAAATAGAAAGCTGGTGCTTCATAGAGTTGTAGAATTTTAGTTAAGAGAAGGAACCCCATAAACTATCCTATCCAGCTGCCTCATTTTACAAATAAGGACATGGAAGGCTAAAGGTTAAATAGTTTACTTAGTCACATTCAGTGGTTGAGCCTGGATGAAGTATCAGGTTTCCAACTCAGGCCAGTGTCCTTTTTGTTATACCATGTAAACCCTAACGTGTTCAAGCTACCTTTTTTGGTATATTTTAATTTATGAGTTACATTAAATTTATTATATATAGCCAATTTTTGTAGCTTATATAGATTGGGACAGAAAACTACTCTAAGACCCAGGGAGTTATGGAACTAGTATGTTGCTGTTTGTTATATTCAAATATTTATTATTGATATGGTTCCAAGGCATTGATTGATCTCTATCATGTGGGATATAAGCACTAATGTCAAAATTAAACTATGGGTGTGTATTTTGTTTAATGGAGAGCTCTATGAAAAACAGTAAAATGTTTGCAATATCAAATATTCTTCGACAAAGCAAGAATGGAATAAATAATGGAGTTCCATCTATATGTTCCCCTTAAGAGATTCAATGAACATGTAATGCAGAAAATATATTTTGTGTTTAGGCGTACTGCTACAGATTCTTTAGCCTTTTATTTAATTGAGGACTTAGCCTGTGTATAAGACTGTGCTGGTCATTGTGGGGATGTTGGAAACTCCAAGGAAGCAGAAATTAAAGTATGTATGGACCAGTGTTAGGAAGAAGCAGAGAACGTGGTGCTGATGAAAGATGTTGTGTGGTGTTAGTCAGGTTGGGGTAAGGATGTATGCTAATCTGGGTCAAGATAGGACCCAGTTTTCTGAAGACCCCAATGCAGGTCTTTAATGCTCCTCCAACACTGTGGCTTCACTGGTTTTCTCTTGGTGTCCATGGTGCTTTATAAAAGATGAAGGAGAGGAAGAGGGTGAAGCAACTCACATTAGGGGAGAGTAAAAATATTTCTGAGGAGACTTTACCTCAGCCATGTTGTCTTTTCAGTGGGGGCTAATTGTAAATATTGTTGACAGTCATTTACAAACATTCAGATGATTGGACGGAGAAGGAAATGGCAACCCACTCCGGATGGGGTAGCCTGGTGGGCTGCCGTCTATGGGGTCGCACAGAGTCAGACACGACTGGAGCGACTTAGCAGCAGGAGATGTTTGGATACTCTTTTCCTAAATTTGCCATCCCTTTCCCCACAGATCAGGTTTATTTCCTTTCTTCTGGTTTTGAAATCTGTCAGCCTTTCTTCTATTTCAAGTCAATCCATCCCTGCTATCATCTTTTGAACTTTGTTTTGTCAGCAAATGAAGTTAACCTTTCCATCATTCCTGGCTCCTTCTGTTTAGTACCTCTCAATTAAAAAAAAAAATCAAAACAAAATTCATAGACACTGAATCTTCCTCCAGTTGATATTGCTTCTGCAGATTTATCAAAAGATGAGCCTTTTCTTGATGCAGAGCCATAAAAAGCTTAGTAAATGAAGGATTAGATGGCAATATTTGGCTCACATAACGAGTTGGAGACCATCTCAAGTGGTGGCTATTGTTGACTGACAGATTTGAGAGGGAAATGTTGGTCTTGAACAGTGTTCATGGACTCCAGTTTTAAGATAAGTCTAATTTATCTAAAGAGTAGGAAGACAGATCAAAGGCTCAGGATCTCAGATCCTTTCCTCAATAAGTGTTTTGCATGATCAGACTTAGTGTCTTTTCTTCCTCACTGCTAGTGTACTCCTAAGTCTGCTATAATTCAAGTGGTTTCCACCTCCAGCACTCCACTGACGCTCTCATCTTGATCACCCATGCCCTGGTTGTCACATTCAGCAGTCACTTCTTATTCCTTCTCTTATTGGAACTTTGCTATTAACCAGATCACTTCTACTCTCTGAACATTCTTTATTTCTTAGTCTTCCAAGACATTCCTCTCTTCTGGTTCTCCATGTATATAACTGATAGCTTTAACTCTTTAGGCTTCTTTTCCTCTCCTCTCCTTTCTGTATTAAAAATAGTCACTTGGAAGCCTGATGTTAACTGTATAGACATCTCATAACTGCAGGAGACTAAACATGTCCTTCTCTATTAAGTGTTCTTATTTTAAGGCAAGATGGCATAAAATAATCAAAGTCATTCATCATAACATTTTTTAGAATAGCAATTTCAAGATTTAGTTTTTTCAGTAAAAAACAGGTTTAACCCTCCCATAGACAAGAGTGAAGATGACAAAAATGAAGTATGTTTCTAACATGTGTGATACAAAATTGAAACAACTAAGGGTTTTTGAGGCTTGGAATAGGGTTTTAAAGAACCTGATCATTGCCTGTTTAAAATATCACTGGAAATGAGAACATCTCTTTCTGTTTTGTGGTGTGTGTTAGTGACCACCCCAACAAATATCCCCACCCTATCACCATCTGGGTATTTAGAGTATAGTATTGAAAAGGAGACAAAATTGAAAAGAAACTTAGAAAGTTTCTTTATAAGAATGTATTATATTATTGGTGTTTATAAAATATTTCTATTTTTCTAATTTTATTTTTAAAAAAATGAAGTATAGTTGATTTATAAGTGTATAGTTGATTTATAAGCTTATAGTTGATTTATGGTTTCTGGTGTACAGCAACATATATATACATAATTTTCTTATGCTTTTTCACTGTGATTTGTTATATAATAGTAGATAAATATAAAATGTTTCTAAAACCTCTTTCACAGTAAGTTTGTTCTAAGACATCGCCTGGTTTCCATGGTGTGGGGTGTATTTTGTGCTAATTAAATTGTCTAGGATTTCTACTTGACCATAATCCATGTATTTTTTAAGTTATCCTGGGGCCCTAATTAGACCATAACCAGCAGGGAGTTGGGTTCATACAGACAAAATAGTCAGGTGTTCTCCATAGTTCTGACCTTAGGCATTTTGTCTTTCCACACTGTAGTCCCCTGGAACCCTTACAACCCATCCTCAGATTTTCAAATATGGCCTCTGGGCCATTGATGCCAAGATCCATCTCTCAGATTCAAAGTTCTTTCCCATCCTTCAGATGCACATCCATCCCCTGCTTGCTGTGCATCTCCACCTGGAGGCCTCGAAGACACCCCAATCTTTGAATGGCCCAAACTGAATTAATCAAATGTCGGTCTTAATGGGCATCTCCATCCGACACCACCTATGCTGGAAACCTCCGGCGGACCTTTGGCTTCTCCATCTTTGTTACCCTTCCCACTCTGACCTCTGGTTGCTTTTCTGGCCCTATCACTTGCCTCTTTCTGACTATGTGACTCAGCAGTACCAAATTACTTATAGTCCTTCCACATGATCTCTCATTTCTTGCCATTCCTTGTTCTCAGTTCATATCTGCACCCCCTTCACCTCAATTAGGTCCCAAGCCTTTAAGTGCAACTCAGATGCTCCAACTCCAGGAAGCCTCCCCTGGTGAGGTCTCACTGCCTGCCTTGGTCAGGTACCATCAAAGATAATTCCCTTCAGGATTCTATCCCCCTAGTATTTACTTACATACTTAAACAATGCTAGCACCTCCTTGGGGGCAAGAATGACATTTTATTTCTTTTTGCACTATTTCACTGTTTTTTAGGACAGTTCTGATAGAAGAAGCACTCATTATTTATGCTTATGAAGTTAGCAAGTAATAGAGGAGATTCTTGCTCTCATTATGTGAGTTCATGAATCTCCCAGAAAACCTGCCAAGTGAAATAAGCACTGAATGTAAAATTGCAAGTTATATGATCTAAATTACATAAAAATACTGAGAGATTCTGGAAGGAAACACAAATAAAAGGTTAATGGCAGTTATCTCTAGGTGGTGAGATAATAGGCAAATATTTTTCTTTTTCTTTCTAGATTTGCATTTTACAAATGGCTCATGCCAAACATATGCTGTGCTATTCATAATAAAGGCAAAACACAAGTGTTTAATTGTAAAAGTAGAATATATTTTCTCTACAAGTGGAGGTAATGTAAGGATTGAATAATTACTTATTTTATACATGATAAATGTTTTCATTAATATAAATATCTGAAGGCAGCTTTTTGGGGGAAGTGAAAATGTCACCAGGATCTTAATGTAAGGATAGAATTTGTGAGTTATCATAGTGAGTCAGATTTTCATTGTTACCCTTGCTATTTCCCTTTTGTTTTCTAGCTTCTACCTCTGTACCAGAGTCAGTTTTAAAATGGTCCCTCCCTGAAGCATGGGAAGGCGTGGCTGAAGGCTGGGGAGGACATAACGGTGCAAGTCCAGGCCCTGGGGATGACGTCCTGATTTTATCCAGTAAGTGAAGCAATCCATGATGTGAATAATCACAGAAAGACTGAATCAGGCCAATCTGGGAATTATCTGTCCTTTAGATATTCTGAACAACACAGTAAAGAATGTGAAAATAAATAGGCAATTATGTCTACAACCTTCTCTTTTGGGTTATTACAAGACAGGAATTTAATAACCCAGTAAAAACTGGAAAAGATAGTTCAGCCTACCTTCATTAAAGGTGGGATAAATAGCCCCATGCCAAAAGGAATTAGACTAATTCACTAACTGGATAATTTTTCTAATATGTCCAAGAACAGATTTATAGAAAATTTTAGTGTTCTTATATTTGAAAGACACAGAGTATGGAAAGAAGCAATTTGTAAATGTCTCCTGATCTTCTGCCGTTGTGAATCTTTTAAATATGGGATTGAGAGAAATGACAAGATCTTCTATTGCCATGGTTTTTCAAAGATGATGGAAAAGCAACAGATAAATAAAATAGAAAAGTAAAATTCTACCAATCTATCATCTCTAATCTCTCACCTATCTTTTCATCAATCCGTCCGGTGGCTTCAGATGGTAAAGAATCAGCCTGCAATGCAGAAGACTCAGGTTCAATCCCTGGGTTGGGAAGATCCCCTGGAGAAGGGAATGGCTACCCACTCCAGTATACTTACCTGGAGAATTCCATGGACAGAGGAGCCTGGAGGGCTACAGTCCATGGATTCACAAAGAGTCAGACATGACTGAGCGACTAACACACTTCTACCTAGAACTCTCTTTTTGTTTAAATAAGAAGGGAAAGATGATTCCTCAGATATACAAATTTACACATCATACTTGTAAAATTCTTCTTTTTTAAGAGAGAATTCTTGAAACTCCCAGAAAATTTTCCTAGCCTGAGAAAAATATTCTTCATAGAACAGATACAGTTTCTCTAAAAGACCTATTTCCATTTATGATTTAATTTGAACTTCTAAAGATAATACTGAATAAAAGAAGATCAGTACTTAAAGAAGAATATTTGGTCATCTGTGAAATAATAATAATGCTAAAATATTAAACAAGGATTTTCTTGTAGCTCAAATGGTAAAAAATCTACCTGCAATGCAGGAGACCCTGGTTCAAACCCTGGGTCGGGAAGATCCTCTGGAGAAAAGAAGGGCAATCCACTCCAGTATTCTTGCTTGGAGAATCCCACAGACAGAGAAGCCTGGAGGGCTACAGTTTGTGGGGTCTCAAAGAGTTAGACATGACTTAGTGACTAACACACACACAATATTAAACACAGATTGACAACTAGCAATATTCAGGAATCATTCTTCATATATTAACTAATTTAATCTGCATAATAATTCTGCAATACAAGTAATATTATCATCCCCATTTTTACTGACCCAGAAACAGGGGCCCAGGGTGGGGAATTTGCCCAGGTTTACACAGTTTGCAATTCAGCAGAGTCAGGATTTTGACACAGGCTGTCTGTCTCCAAGTCCTTACTCTTAACCAATCAAGTACATTTCCTTTCTAAAAGGACTATGAGTAAACAAAAAGAGTGGTGATGTTGTTTGCTTTATTTATGATGGGACAAGAAGGCAGAAAGATCAAAACATACTGACCATCTTCTGGGTATTGGTGGGGTGCATGTGATACACAGAGATGAGGACTGGAAGAGGGGGCTGACCGATACAAACTTAAACTGCTGTTATCATTCCCACCCCCTATCACCCACCTCTCTCCATGGAGGATGGAACTTTTTGAATAAACAAGCTCATGAGTCATTCCTATACGGAAAGGAAAAATCTGTTCTGTCTCAGCCATCTCTTTGATGAATGTAGCCAGTGGATTGGCCCTGGGCTATGGTTTTTCCCACTAAGCAAGCTGTTTCCCCCACCCCATGCAGGAAGCACAAGAAGCTTTTGAAGGTTGCCAAGCTTTTAGGATCCTTTGGGACCTTTATGCTGAGTGACAAGCAGTCTTCACTTTCTTGCTTGGCGTTGCTATTGTCTGTATCCACTCTGTGTCCTGGTTTCCAGGGCCCCTGGCATTCTCCATCTTCCTTCATTCCTTTGTTCATGGTCAGCTTGTAACCTGGACCCGAATTCTTCACAAAGTTGCTCCTAAGGAGCACAGATCAGTGCTTTGGAAAAAGGCGGGAGTGGGGCACAAATACTGGATATCTGAAGTATTTCCCAGTTGGTCCTTCAGTATTATTGTAAAAATCAAAGTTAAGATTTTTAAAACCTGCAATTATTGTTCATTATTTAGTTTTAAATTGGAAAATAAGTGAATGAGAGCAGACTTGTAATATATAGTAAATGAAATCCTTACTTCTTATTGTCTCTCTCTTCTAAAAAGCCCTGTCGAAAATTCTAGAAAATTATCTGAAAGTGGCCAATGTTTGAAATCTGTTCTGTTTAGGGTCTAATGTAGGAGCTGTGCTGAATTACTTCTCCCTTTTGATTTTTGGTAAACCCTGATATTTTGACCTTTGATGGACCTTAGGATTGAATTGACCTCCTCTTTCTACTTGTGGTTTTATCTTCTTGACCTTTTTCCTGTTTGCTCTGTTTTCTTTCCTCCTTTGCTTCCTCTAAATCAAGACAGTTTGTTCACTCAAGTCTGGCACAAAAGAGACACCAAGTATTGCTTGAATGAATCACACAGCCTCCATGCTCCCATCTGTAAATTAATACCAGAACTGAATCTGTGGGTTTCATAGGATTGACCCAGGGCAACTGTAGGATTTTACAGGACTATAGAAGATAACGCTTTCTCCTTCAAACAGAATCCTAAAGATTAAGATTTTCATGATGATGATAATGATGATGGTCCCAGCTACTGTAATTTGAGTGCTGGGTGTGTGCTAAGTGTTTTACATGGATCTTCTCAGTTATTCCTCACAACTACTCTGAGTTGGATCCTGTTGTTATCTTCATTTTTAAAATTTTTAATAACTGAGGGATTTGGTACCCAGGCAGGTTAAGTAACTTGCCCAAGTTTCTGCCAGATAACAAGTAGAAAGGCTGGCTGAGGGAAGCAGACAGTTTGATTCCAGAGCCCTACCTCTTTGCCACATATATTTTTTAAAAAACTCACCATTCCTACTTGCTCTGATACACTCAGATCAGACTCCACATTATACTGAATTTGTACTTCTCTACTTACTGTCCCCATTGTTCCCTTCACTTGGCATTAAAAATACTATTTATTGAATACCTGGCATATGTAAGATATTCTCCATGACACATTCAATCTCACTACATTCTCATTAAGTGCATACATGTAGAGAAGCTGGAAAAACTCCCTAAAGAGGTATTTGATGCAATGAGCCGTTGGTGGAAGTACCCACTTTGCATCTGGTAGCAAGTGTAGTTCTAATTCAAGTTAACATTCCTTTTCCAATTCAGTTTAACCAACAATAACTGAACACTCACTGTGTTCAAGGTGCTGAACCAGGACCTCTGATCAGCTGTGATCTCAAGCAGCTGGTAAATTAGCTAGGTTGATAAAACACATACTAAAGCATAACAATACAACAAGCAGCTGTAATGAACAGAAGTGTTTAGAATCAAAGTGTCTCAGGTGAGGAGAAGAGAGTTGGCCTCGCAGAGCAAGTGGCATTTGAGGAGGACCTTGATGGACGGGATAAAAACCTGAAGGCCAGTTATGAGGGTGAATTGGGGAGGAAGCAATGCTTTAGGAGATGCAGGATGGACTTTTGACTAGGATAAACCTGGGTTCACATTCAGATTCTGACATTTACAAACTGCATGATATGGGACAAGTTTAAATGTTTCCGACCTTCACTTTCTGACCATATGAGGGCTGTAATTAATACATCATTATATTGAAAGTATTAAATGAGATAACGTCAGTACTCATGACCATTGTATGGAGTGTTGGCAGTAATGGAATCATAGATGAAAGCTGTGATTTTTAATGTGTCAGGTGCTCTTTTCTTTCATTTTTCCATCTGGCTGCCCCTGTTGGCCTCTGGTATTAGCGACACTTTGTATTTGCTTTCCAATGGCTTATTATTTAATTTTCACAACATCCTTGGAAGCTAAATAGGTAATAACTATTATTACAGTAAAAACCCATTTTTACATAATACGATTTTAATGGAACTGCTGATTTTACAAAATGAAAGTGACTGGTAAAGAAGATTTAAGTGATACTTTTGAACCTCTAATATAATTTTATGATGTTTTGTGTATTTTAATTCATTAATAAAGGAAATGTGTAGAACATTCCCATCATTATTCAAATAGAATAGCATAATTTTTCAATAAAATTCTTAGGGTAAATTGCCTATTTCCATTTTCTGGGAAATCAATTTTATGGAATGACCTCAGACCCATCCTATTCCATAAAAATAGGACTTTACTGTACTAATAAAAGATATCACTATTTTAAGTATGGTACCATTTTCCTTCGAGGCGTTCTGTCTTTATAGACATTGGATTTTGAAAAAGCTATATATTATTCTTGGTGGTATTATGGAGTGAGCTGAAGTCATCTTGGAGAATTGGCTTTTGTAGTTTAGTTTATGATGACTTTGCTTCACACAAACAAGTATATCTGGTTGTCTTTGCCACCTAAATACTAGGAGAATTGGTCTAAATGCATTCACGACATCTCACAAAGTGGAAACAAGTTCTAATAAGTCATGCAAATATCAAAACTTCACAAATGACCCTACTAACTTGTACTCCAGGTTTTATCCTGAACTGATCTGTGAGGATTTGATGCTTCCAGTTCGTTCTCTGAAGGAGTCTCAGCCATGACAGGATGACACCCTGTTGACACAGAGCAGGCTTAATGAAAGGAAAATGTGTTATAATTCTAAGGGGTAGGATTCTGTCTTGAAGGGTACAGATATGATATCATGTAGCCTCCAGCATGATTTTATTTTTGCATGTATGTGTGGTAGAATTCACTGTGTTTCATTTTCCCATATTACTTTGAACTGTCCTTATTTGAAGAGATGAATGGAGAAGTACTGGTTTTCTTTCATAACAGTTCTTCTGTTTGTTCTGATTTTCAAACTCGGGTCCTTTAAATGGCAGTGAGGCTCATCAAAGTCCTGTGATGTTCAAAATCAACAGTGCTTAACACATTTCCTTGTTAAATCGTGAGGCATTAAGGTTGGAGATATGAGTTAAGATGACCACAAACCAGGAAATAAGTTTTTCTGGGGAAGAAATTTTTACAAAATGTTCTAAGTAGAACATTATTAGTTTGATTTACTTTTTTTTCTTACCTGAAATTAAAAGTAGTTTAGAGTAAGATGTTCATAATACAGAGATTTGGGTCTGCAACATCAATCAGAAAACAAATACTATAAATACCAGTGTTGTCTCAAATAGTTTCAAAATTCTGGTCTTTTTTCAGTTGGATGAAACAGAAAGGCACACAAAGAATCACCCCCATATATTCTGGATTGCTAGAAGTGGGAAGAATGAGTTAATTTAAACTTGAGTTACTGTGGTTCTTTGTATGGTGGATGCATGGTATCAGTATGCTGACTACAGGAGCGTGAGTGTTCTGAAAATCTGTCATTACTTAAAAAGCCACCTAGAAACTTAATAGCTTAAAACATACCTTTTATTTTGTTCATAATTTTGTTGGGAAGGGCTGGACTTGGGGTCTTCTTGCTGGGGTCTTTCATGCACTGCAGTCAGATTACGGTTGGGTTCATCTAAGGTCCCAGCATGTTTGGGTGGCCCAAGAGAGCTCATTCATGCAGCTGGCAGTTGACCCTGGTTATTAGCTGTGAGCTCAACCAAGGCAGTCAGCTAAGAAGACTCAGTTCCTCTCCACACGGGTTTCTCTGTGGGACTTCTTGGGTTTTCTAATAGTGTGGTAGCTGGATTCCAAGAAGAAACATCCTAAGAAAGAGTTCCCTCAAGTGAGCAGTTAAGCTGTTGTTCAGTTGCTTAGTCATGCCTGATTCTTTGTGACTCCATGAACTGCAGCATGTCAGGCTTCCCTGTCCTCACTATCCTCACTATCTCCTGCAGTTGGCTCCACCATTGAGTCGGTGATGTCATCCAAGTGTCTCATCCTCTATCACCCCTTCTCTCCCTGCCCTCAATCTTCCCCAGCATCAGGATCTTTTCATGAGTTGGCTCTTCACATCAGATGGCCAAAGTATTGAAGCTTCAACTTCAGCATCAGTGCTTCCAATGAATATTCAGGGTTGATTTCCTTTAGGATTGACTGGTTTGGTCTCCTTGCAGTCCGAGGGACTGTCAAGAGTCTTCCCTAGCACCACAGTTTGAAAGCATCAATCCTTTGGTGCTCAGTCTTCTTTATGGTCCAACTCTCACATCCATACATGACTATTGGAAAAACCATAGCTTTGATTATATGGACTTTTGTCAGTAAAGTGATGCCTCTGCTTTTTAACATGTTGTCGAGGTCTGTCATAGCTTTCCTTCCAAGGAACAAGTGTCTTTTAATTTAATGGCGGCAATCACTGCCCATAGTGATTTTGGAGCCCAAGAAAATAAAGTCTATCACTGTTTCCATTGTTTCCCCATCTATTTGCCATGAATTTATGGGACTGGGTGCCATGATCTTAGTTATTTGAATGTTGAACAGGTAAAAGACCAGGAAGAAAGCTACACACCTTCCAAGACAGACCTAGCAGACTGAGAATATCATGACCATCACACTCTCTTGCTCAAGCAGGACACTAAAGCCAGCCCAGGTACAAAGAAGGAGAACTAGGCTTTACTTTCATTGAGAGGAATAGCAAAGAACTTGCATCTGTCTTTAATCTACCACTGTGCATGTGTTTATGTATGTGAGTGCATATGCACGTATGTAATTAAGAGCAGATGTACCTGACTTAATTCAAAAGGTTTGAGTGTTTAGGGTCTTGTCAATTTGTGCTGTCTTCCCTCTCTGGGCAGACATTATTTAGATTCTGTTAGCTTATGTGAGTCAGAAATTGAAGAACGCCAGGAGACAGACTGGTCAAAGGGTTTTAGTTTCTTTATTCTCTACTACCTAGCATGCTGGGTATTATGATATTGCTTCTTCACTGCCCCAAAGTGGGATTCTTCAACACTTGAACATAATTAGAGCCCTGATCTGGGATTTCTCACCCCAAGATGGGTGAAGGATGACAGTATTTGGGTTGCAACCTGTGTCCAATTCTCTACATGCACAACCAGAAGCCTCTTCTTGGGAGAAAGGAGTGCCTTGGCATGAGGGGAGAAGTAGAGCATGAGTATGTTGAACATTTTGCTTCTTTCAGGGCAGAAATTAACTGTCTGCAAGGACAATGGTCAACATTTCCTTTACCTTATTAGGACAGGAGTGTGAAAGCTATTTAAGATTGTGTGGGGAAGAACAAATATGACTTCAAGATACTTGACACAGAAATTTTAATCAGCATTATTAGAAAATAAAAATAAACAAGTAAAAAGAAAATTTGAAACCAGAGATCCAAGGACCTTAAATACTGTATACATCTCCTTCTTTTAGGCAGTTTCATTTCGGAAGGGGAGCACAGACCTCTGAGAACCTTGCTTTATGGTGAAGGGTGTTGAGGCCATGTCCTTCCCACAAGAAGGAAATATCAGGATCCCAAACTCCTTGGGGCAAGTATTTCCACAGACCTCCTCAAATAGTTATGAAAGGCTTAATGTAACCTGACTTTTAATATATTCAGTTATTTAAGAATATACCATAGAAGCTTGCTATTTAAGGCAATCCTGGGTGTTCATTGGAAGGACTGATGCTGAAGCTGAAACTCCAGTACTTTGGTCACCTCATGCGAAGAGTTGACTCCTTGGAGAAGACCCTGATGCTGGGAGGGATTGGGGGCAGGAGGAGAAGGGGATGACAGAGGATGAGATGGCTGGATGGCATCACTGACTCGATGGGCATGGGTTTGGGTAGACTCTGGGAGTTGGTGATGGACAGGGAGGCCTGGCGTGCTGTGATTCATGGGGTCACAAAGAGTCGGACACGACTGAACGACTGAACTGAACTGAACACTGAACACTGAACGCTTCAGTTCAGTCCAGTCGTTCAGTCTGAACTGAACATTGAACACTGAACACTTCAGTTCATTTCAGTCGTTCAATCTGAACTGAACACTGAAGACTGAACACTTCAGTTCAGTTCAGTCGTTCAGTCATGTCCGACTCTTTGCGACCCCATGAATCACAGCACGCCGGGCCTCCCTGTCCATCACCAACTCCCAGAGTTTACTCAAACCCATGCCCATCGAGTCAGTGATGCCATCCAGCCATCTCATCCTCTGTCATCCCCTTCTCCTCCTGCCCCCAATCCCTCCCAGCATCAGGGTCTTCTCCAAGGAGTCAACTCTTCGCATGAGGTGACCAAAGTACTGGAGTTTCAGCTTCAACATCAGTCCTTCCAATGAACACCCAGGACTGATCTCCTTTAGGATGGACTGGTTGGATCTCCTTGCAGTCCAAGGGACTCTCAAGAGTCTTCTCCAACACCACAGTTCAAAAGCATCGATTTTTTTGTGCTCAGCTTTCTTCACAGTCCAACTCTCACATCCATACATGACCACTGGAAAAACCATAGCCTTGACCAGACAGACCTTTGTTGTCAGAGTAATATCTCTGCTTTTTAATATGTTATCTAGGTTGGTCATAACTTTCCTTCCAAGGAGTAAGTGTCTTTTAAGTTCGTGACTGCAGTCACCATCTGCAGTGATTTTGGAGCTCCCCAAAATAAAGTCTGACAATGTTTCCACTGTCTCGCCATCTATTTCCCATGAGGTGATGGGACCAGATGCCATGATCTCAGTTTTCTGAATGTTAAGCTTTAAGCCAACTTTTTCACTCTCCTCTTTCACTTTCATCAAGAGGCTTTTTAGTTTCTCTTCACTCTCTGCCATAAGGGTTGTGTCATCTGCATATCTGAGGTTATTGATATTTCTCCCGGCAATCTTGATTCCAGCTTGTTCTTCTTCCAGCCCAGCGTTTCTCATGATGTACTCTGCATATAAGTTAAATAAGCAGGGTGACAGTATACAGCCTTGACGTACTCCTTTTCCTATTTGGAACCAGTCTGTTGTCCCATGCCCAGTTCTAACTGTTGCTTCCTGACCTGCATACAGGTTTCTCAAGAGGCAGGTCAGGTGGTCTGGTATTCCCATCTCTTGAAGAATTTTCCACAGTTTATTGTGATCCACACAGTCGAAGGCTTTGGCGTAGTCAATAAAGCAGAAAGAGATGTTGTTCTGGAACTCTCTTGATTTTTTGATGATCCAGCAGATATTGGCAATTTGATCTCTGGTTCCTCTGCCTTTTCTAAAACCAGCTTGAACATCTGGAAGTTCTCGGTTCATGGTGCAATATGGTATCCTTGGGTGAATTGAACGATTATCAAGCAATTTAGTTTTATTTGAGGCATTTTTCTATAGATTTAATTGTATTAGGTAAACATTAATATATATGTAAAATATGTATACATGTTAATAGAATTGTTGAACTGGTAGGGAACTTAGTAACACTCAGATAAGCTAAAATAATGCAAGAGGTCTATAAATTATAAAATCCTATGAACCACATTATTATCATTATTCAAATGTATATGAACTTTTGTATCAAGGATAAGAATAGGATTTCAGTTTCCTTGTTTTCAAACCAGTGTTGCACATTGTCTGCTAAAATTGATAAGAAAGAAACTGTTGCTTTATTTGTTATATGTTAGATAATTTGTGCCCTTAAAATAAGTTTACTTTTGAGAGAGGTACTTGAAGTCTAGGGAGCTCCTTTAAATTGTGATGACTGTGATTCAAATGTTTTTTTAGAAATGAATAACAGTGATGCCCTAACTACCAACCCAGACCTGTGATAGGGCATCCATGTCAGTGGTGGAAAACCAGGAGTTGAATTATTTTTTAAAGTATTTTTCCAGCTGTATATTTTTCCTCATAAAAATTAAATTTCAATTAAAATAACAACAGAGATTTTTTTATTTCCTGCAAGTGAGAAAAGGAATATAATAAAAATATATTACAATAAGGTGATGTCCTTTCTAGAATCTCAATTTGTCAGTCTGTTTGACTCAGTCATGGTGCTTGTTTCTGTACTAATTAGAACTCACTTAGAATCTTCTCTTGGGACCCAAGTCATGTAGACCCTGACACTCTTTATGGCTTGCTAACTTGCTGTAACTAATTGGAGTTTCAGTCTAACTGAGCAGTTTTTCAAACTCTTTTCTGTCCTTACTCACCTAAGAAACACACTCGTCATAGTCCATTAGTATTAGGCTCATAGTGCTTTTTTAGGAGGGCACATACTTCTCCAGGGTCTTCAGGTCATAATTTGGGTAAGAGGAATATCAGCAAGTATGAAGTATGTAGGAGACTCAGGGTTTATTTTGGTACTTACCCCACCCACAGAATCACTACTTTTATAAGTTTACAAACCCTCAACTCCAGTCTCCCAGAAGTGTGACCCTTCTGGACCTTTGGGTTCTAATTCTTCATCTGTTCATCAACTGATGAACACTTAAGTTGCTCCCTATCTTGGTAATTGTAAATAATGCTGCTGTGAACATTGGGTGTGTGTGTATTTTCAAATTAGTATTTTGTGTGACTTTTAAAAAGATACATACTAAGGAACAGAATTGCTGGGTAATATGGTAGTTCTATTTTTAGTTTTCTGAGAAACCTCCATACTATTTTCCACAGTGGCTGCACCAATTTGCATTCCCACCAGCAGTGTATGAGGGTTGCCTTTTCTTCACAAGAGAGGAAATTAAAACACATATATATGGAATTTTAAAAGATGGTAACGATAGCCCTATATGCAAAACAGAAAAAGAGACACAGATGTACAGAACAGACTTTTGGACTCTGTGGGAGAAGGCGAGGGTGGATGATCTGAGAGAACAGCACTGAAACAAGCATACTATCAAGGGTGAAACAGATCACCAGCCCAGGTTGGATGCATGAGACAAGTGCTCTGGGCTGGTGCACTGGGAAGACCCAGAGGGATGGGATGAAGAGGGAGGTGGGAGGGAGGATTGGGATGGGGAACACATGGAAATCCATGGCTGATTCATGTCAATGTATGGCAAAAACCACTACAATATTGTAATTAGCCTCTAACTAATAAAAATAAATGGAAAAAAAAAATCAAAAAAAGAGAGGAAATTAAAAGAAAGAAAATCTGTTAAAACTTGAAGCAGTTAGTCACTCCCTGATGAGACAGTAACACTTCTAGTGTGGCAGCCCAGTTGTGCATACACACTCTGTTTCTAGAATACTGCCAAGTGTTCCAAATTAATAGGTTATGTAATAAGCTTAGTCTAACAGAACTGGTCAAGTTCTATAGCTCAGTCAGTCTGGGAAAATAGAACAGGCTGTTTTCTCTAAGGTAACATTATCATTTCCTAAAGGGATACAGTATTACAAAAATATAAATCAACACAATAGGTGCATTTTTAATAAAAAAAATTAGGCTGTATATAATTGTTAAAATGAGTTAAGTACTGGGTAAGAATTTATAGTCATATCTTTAATAGGCAATAGTAGCCCATCTGAGTACATTGGTGAAGTCCATTAAAATTCAGAAAAATGAAAGTAGCATCCAGAGATTTTGATGTTTACTTTGGGAAGTTGATCTTAGGAACTCATCTCTTTAGAGTCATTAGTAATTAGAGTGACAGACTACTCTGGTTTATCCAGAACTGAGGAGTTTTCTGGGACACAGGACTTGTAGTGATAAAACCTGAAAAGTCCAAGACAAACCAGAACAAGTTGGTCGCCTTACTAAGAAATCAGCTTTCAAGTTCTTAACGACCCCATAGTCTGTTATCTGCACTGCCACAAATTTGCTGAGAATTAATGAAATTTTTCCTTGATTTCAATGCAGAAACCTATATTTTTACCTTGCTTTTTTCCCCTAAGAAATTTGCCTCATGGAATTAATATTCTTTGAGGAGACACAGGCATTTCTTACAAGCAAAGGGGACCTGAGTGCTTGCATATGTATTTTACCCTCCTGGTTGGGGCCGGGGAAGTTGAGCCGAGTAAGGAACAGCTGCCTACGGGGCCCTTAATCTAGAGCAGGGCTTTTTTCACTTGCTCTAATCGAATTACTTCTTTTTCTCTTTACTTTATGGTCTGTTTTCCATGCAGATATTCTTGGAATGTTGAATTAAATAATTCATGATTTCCCAATTATTGGTTTAGGTATAGTTGCCATTTCTTGAATTGATTATACTTTCTGGAGGGAGCTTTCGGAGTGTCTTCACAGGCAGAGCTTTAAAGATAAGAAGTTGGCCCATTAGAGGTACAGCCCAGCCAGAAAGGGTCGACTAGCACAGCAGTTCTCTGTTGACCCTTGGGGGTCACCACGCTTTTACGCAACCCAAGGTTTCTGAACTACTCGTGTGCCCTTGGTCCCTGTAGCAGTCTCGTGAAGCCTGGATCCAATCTCAAAATAATATTTTTAATACATAAAAAAGAATAGGCTTATAAAAGAAAGCAGTTATGTTGATCCAGCTATCAAAATACTAAAAATTGAATTTGTGATGTAATAATATATATGCTTCTTTACTAGAACATTAAATAACAGTATCTAGTTCTGTGCTAATTACTATCATAATGTCAATGTTGCCATTGTAGATATTCTTCAAAAAGGGCTGCCATAGATTCCTTCTCTCCCTGTAAATGTATTCTGTTCCTCACTGGGAGAAGTAGGGGCGCTCTCTTTTTCCCTTCTTTTGCTTGACCAGTAGATGTGATGCTCTGGGACTCTCAGACCAGGTCACAAGAACCTTTGCATAAGAAGACCATTTTGCCTGGATGGCTGCTTTGCTATCGGGATGCTCTCTTTTGGGCAGAGTCCTCAGGCCATGAGACTTGAACCCTGTGGATAGACCATGTTTTTCACACTGGTTGGCAGGCTTGGATGAGCTTTATTAGTAGCTGGCATCGATTCCAGCCATGTACGTGATCTCTCTTGGATGTCCAGGTCGTCCTTGGAGCCCAGTAATGAGGTCTTACTGGTAACTCTGAGGTTTTTTTTTTTAAAACTTTATTTGAAAACACATTAAAAATCTCTTATTTTACATTTATGTGAATATTTCTCAGAATTTATCTTTTGTATTCTGGAATGCTCCCATAGAAGGGAGATTCCTGTGTTTGAGTTACTAACAGTCCACATGGGCCGTGAGGAGTTCATTGCCTTCAGGCTGTCAAAGAGAGTGAGAGTGATTAAAACTCCTCCTCAAAGTGACCATTATAAACTAATAAAATTAACAACTGCTGTAGAAAACATGCAGAGAGTTATGAAAGCATATACCATCCAGACTAGGATCAGAATGATGTAATTCTACCTAGGTAAACCATATTGTAAGGCTAAAACAATCATTAGATATTACCTTTTACTAGTGGTAAGTTTACCCAGAATCTCTCAAATTGTTTCCTACGAAATTAACTCTTTGTATGCATCACACATAATGTCCATGAAATTCTCCAGGCAAGTATACTGGAGTGGGTTGCCACTTCCTACTCCAGGGAATCTTCCCGACCCAGGAATCAAACCCAAGTCTCCCACATTACAGGCAGATTCTTTACTGTCTGAGCCACCAGTGAAGCCCATAAAAAAGATACCAGCATCAAATGACTTGGGAAAATTTGGGACTAAACACAGAAAAATTATTTCTTTGCATCCGATCTTTTCAGAGCCCTTTATTCGATAATATAGATTGTCTAATTTCAAGGGGGGATATAGCATGTACTGTTTCTCAAAGATATTTAACCCTGTAACTCTTTTATTCACAGAACAGTTCATGATGCCAAGAGTTTAGGGAAACCCTCTGAGTACAAAGTATTCTCACACTTAACATGACATTTGCAACAACTCCATGAGGTTAGTAGGTCTTCTGTGATTAACAAAGACCTGAACGTAGGAGTTTCTATCCATCTTATGTCTCTTTTGTCTATTCTGTGGCATCAAGGACTTGGATTCCACTTATTTTTTTGCTCCAATATGTGCTATTTCCATTCCCAAAGTTACTCTGTAGTCCAAGATGTTAACCGGAGCTCCAGCCATTGCACCCACATTCTAGGCAGCAGGCAGTATGAACGATTCCACCTCTAAGTCCCTTCTTCTTACATCTTGGCCAAAACTTGGCTGAATGGTCATAACTAAATGAAAAAAATACTGGAAAATGTAGTCTTTTGGCTAGGTGACAATATATTCAGCCAAAAACTGGAGTTTTTGTGACTAATGAAAAAGAAAAGAGATACTGGGAGACAACTGGTGGTCTGCCACAATTACCTCTCATTTTATAACTGAGGAAAATGGACTCCAATAGGGATGCCCGAGTAAGAGTTCAGAGACCATGGAGAGAGCATAGATTCAAATATAGGCCTCCAGACTCGTGGAGTCTCTCTAGTTCATTACAAAAATCCTTACTTAAACATGTAGGAAGGATCAAAATAGAGCCTTTCAAAGGCTGTGATCTAAAGGGTCATGGTGATATAAACAGATACATCACCATAAACTATATTTAAGAGAAAGGAAGGGGTATCTGTTTCTTAGAGGTATATCCTCATATTTGGAAATTGATAACACTTGATAAACAAAAACCTGTAAGTGGGATATGACAGTCCTTTGCTATGGGTGTATTATTAATGCATTATTGACTAGGGGATTTTGGAGAAAACTAATGCCTGTGGCTGGCAATATTTATTTTGGCTGACCAAAAATTAATTCTGTTATTTCACTAACACTTTGAGGGTTATTGTATTCAATAGTTACACTGGACACACCTGTAAAGTCTTCTAATTTTCATAAAATGTTGTCTTCAATTCATTCTTTTGTGGAAGCAAAACAGTCTCCAGCACTATGTGAATTTCCAGTTTCTGAATCAGAATCAATCATTAAGGTTTTTTTGTCTTTTTGTTGGTCTAACATTCACATAGTCTGAATCAGAACTATATTCTGAAGAACTATCATCTTCAGAGACACTAGTATGTATCGCTTGGACAAACAGAGACTTTCATCTGCATAAAATTCATCAAAAAATTCTTCTTTACAATATTGTAGTGGTTTTTGCCATACATTGACATGAATCAGCCATGGATTTACATGTGTTCCCCATCCTGAACCCCTCCCACCTCCCTCCCCATCCCATCCCTCTGGGTCATCCCGGTGCACCAGCCCCGAGAACTTGTCTCATGTATCCAACCTGGACTGGCGATCTGTTTCACACTTGATAATATACATGTTTCAATGCTGTTCTCTCAGATCATCCCGCCCTCGCCTTCTCCCATAGAGTCCAAAAGTCGGTTCTATACGTATGCGTCTCTTTTTCTGTCCTGCTATATAAGGTTATCATTACCATCTTTCTAAATTCCATATATATGCGTTAGTATACTGTATTGGTGTTTATCCTTCCGGCTTACTTCACTCTGTATAATGGGCTCCAGTTTCAAATTAGCCTCCAACTAATAAAAATAAATGAAAAAAAAAAGGGGGGGGGGAGTCTATACTGAACTTGTTACCAAAAAAAAAAATTCTTTCCTAAAAATTTTGCAATGTGTCATTTTTGAAAATTTCACATTTTTAATATACACAAGGTTGGAACAAAACCCTACCAGAGCAAAATATGGATGATAAAGACAATCATAAGTTGTAGAATGAACTCTTGATCAGTTTTAAGCCCTAACAACTTTGCAGGGTGATGCTAATTGTATCAGTCTCTAAAAACATACTGATAGGTCTCTGGTCAGTGAAGTTCCAGTAACAGAAGATCATTAATATGTCTCCAGTCAGTAATGTTTTAAGATTATTATTCTGTCTGTCAGGCTGCCGTGTGCTGCAGGACCCGCACTGTGTCTAACAGCTTATCCTTTCTTTCCTGCATTTGTGACATCAGTGACGCTCTGTAAGCCCTGGATCCCATCTGAAGCCATCTGTTGCTTCTCTTTATTTACATGATAACATCACCTTGATGGCAAGTTAGTGTTTGGATGAAACAACACTGCTCTTGCCTGGATTGAGCTGGGTTTCTGTCTGGTTTAAGGACAGTGGGCTAACCCCTCTGACTGCATTTCTCAGGCAGCAATAATGTCTGCACAGAGGTGATGAGCCTGCTGCAGTGTGCCAGGACTGGCTGGGCTGTGTGCATGGGTGAGGCTCTGTTGTCTTTCGGCACATGATGAGTACCAACAAGAACTTCACATCTTTGTGTTCCTGGGTCCATGATAGCTCTGGAGCAGAGGAGATGCTGTCTGCGTGTGTGTTAATGAATGAACAGTGAACTGGATGGAATGCTGATGAATCCCAGACCTTCTCTTCCATTCATATCGATGACATCCTTGCAAGACTTGTAGGAATGATTTTTGTTGGCAAAGTGAGACAGATGCCTTGAGGTGATTGCTCGATGGACACGGCTCTAACTGAATCAGAGCATTGACATTGAAACCAGGTCACTTTCTCTCCTCTTTGCCCATCATAAGGTGGGAGGTGGTGTGTGGACATACTTTGCTCTTGAGAGATCTATAGTGGAATGTGTCTAGAGCAGGGTTTCCTCCCATAGGTTCTGGCATTTAGGATTCCAACCCTTCACACTGTGGGAGTTTTTCTATCTAAAACCCTCTGAAAGATGGAAGTGAGCAAGATATTATGAAGGCACAAATCTCCCCCACCCCACTCTTTTTTCCTATTCTTGTATAGTTGAATTTACAATGTTTCAGGTGTATAGCAATGATTCACTTCTATATTTATATATATATATATATCCTGCATCCTGTATACAGCATGGGGGCTCTGTCCTGTCTGAATCTTTGCAACTCCATGAACTGTAGCTCCTCTGTCCATGGAATTTTCCAGGTAAGAATACTGGAGTGGGCTGCCATTTTCTACTGAGGGTATCTTCCTGACCCAGAGATCGAACCTGTGTCTCTTGCATGTCCTGTATTGGCAGATGGATTCTTTTACCACTGAGCCACCTGGGAAACCCATATATATATATGGGTGTGTGTATATATATATTTATACACAGGTTCTTTTCCATTAGACGTTATTATAAGATATTGAATATAGTTAGTTCCCAGTGCTATAAGTAGATCTTTGTTGTTTATCTATTTTATATGTAGCAGTGTGTATCTATTACTCCCTCCCTCTTTCCCCTTTGGTAACCATAAGCTTGCATTCTATGTCTGTGAGTCTATTTCTGGTTTGAAAATAAGTTCATTTGTATCATTTTAGATTCCACATACAAGAGACCTCATATATTTGTCTTTGTCTGCCTTACTTCACTTAGTATGACAATCTATAGGTCTATCCATGTAGCTGCAAATGGCATTATTTCATTCTTTTTTTTATGGCTTAAACATGTACCATATTTTCTTTATCCATTCATCTGTTGATAGACATTTAGGCTGCTTCCACATCTTATAAATAGGATTTATGCTTAGCAATGCTACCTCTGGCAAGGAAATATGCACATGTACCTCTGATGTAGAGTGGTTCTCAGGTTGCTGACTCTTACATCTTTTTGGGGGACAACCAGAAAATTAGCTCCTAGAGGTACAGACCTGTCTTTGAGAACCCAGTATTGTAGGGATATGAGAGTAGAGGCTCCCCTGGTAGCCTCAGGACCCCCCTCTCACTCCTCAGGTGAAATATCCTGCCCGTAGCCCTCTGACTTTGCCCAGGTTATTTTCATTGTGCAGTGAGGGGGACCAAGCGCTGGCTTCATCATTTGTGTTTCCTTAATGCTCATAGTGACCATGAGTTGCTGAGGGAAGGGTGTCAGTTGCTATCATCAAGTCATGATCTGTTGCCTTAATCTTTAATCAGCTACACAGAAGTTACTTAGGCTTGACTGTGCTGTTAATCACTATCCTTGAGTTTCTTCTTGTCTTTGTTTTTCTTTGTTTAGTTGGTTTGCTTTAATGAATCTCATACTGACATCTATCTGCATGCGTGTACATAAGAGTATCCAGGAGGTCAGTCTAGGTATTTGATAGCTACCTAATGCAGTGGCTTCTGAATGGGATATGAAAGATAATCCATCAAAGAGCACATAGAACATATTAGAACATTTATTCTACTTTTTTATCCTATCCTTTGAAGCTTTTTTGTGTGTATGTGTTATTTTGTAGATAATATTTATTAAATTAGTATTCAGTTCAGTTCAGTCGCTTGGTCATGTTCGACTCTTTGTGACCCCATGGGCTGCAACATGCCAGGCTTCCCTGTCCATCACCAACTCCCACAGCTTGCTCAAACTCATGTCCATTGAGTTGATGATGCCCTCCACCCATCTCATCCTCTGTCGTCCCCTTCTCCTTCTGCCTTCAATATTTCCCAGCATCAGGGTCTTTTCCAAAGAGTCAGTTCTTCGCATCAGATGAACAAAGTATTGGAGTTTCAGCTTCAGCATCAGTACTTCCAATGAATATTCAGGACTGATTTCCTTTAGGATTGACTGGTTGGATCTCCTTGCAGTCCAAGGGACTCTCAAGAGTCTTCTCCAACACTGCATTTCAAAAGCATCAATTCTTTGGTGCTCAGCTTTCTTTACAGTCCAATTCTCAGATTTAACATGACTACTGAAAAAACCATAGCATTGACTAGATGGACCTTTGTTGGCCAAGTAATGTTTGTACTGTTTAATATGCTATCTAGGTTAGTCATAACTTTTCTTCCAAGGAACATGTGTCTTAATTTCATGACTGCTGTCACCATCTGCAGTGATTTTGGAGGCCCCCCCCCCCCAAATAAAGTCTCTCACTGTTTTCATTGTTTCCCCATCCATTTGCCATGAAGTGATGGGATCGGATACCATGATCTTAGTTTTCTGAATGTTGAGTTTTATGCCAACTTTTTCACTCTTCTCTTTCACTTCATGAAGAGGCTCTTTAGTTCCTCTTTGCTTATGCGTGGCTGCCAACAATCTGGGGATGACCAACGCCAGCCTTGTCCTTTTCAAGAGTGTATCGTCCACAGTCCCCCACACCATTCAAGATGGAAACCCATGTGAAAAACATTTTCCTGTGGAAAAAAATACTAACACACAGAATCCAGCAGAGGTGTGGGTCAGCGATGGCTTGCTCCAGGGTCGGGGGCACTGACTTTGGCAGGGCTTGCAAGGAGATTTTGAAAGAGGTCTCGGTTATCTTCATTGCCTCCACCATAGTTTGGCCTCAGGTCAAACAACAGGGAGGGAGCACAGTCCAGCCCATCAACAGAAAATTGGCTTAAAGATTTATTGAGCATGGCCCCGCCCATCAGAACAAGACCCAGTTTCCCCCTCAGTCAGTCTCTCCTATCAGGAAGCTTCCATAAGCCTCTTATCCTTATCCATCAGAGGGCAGACAGAATGAAAATTACACTAACAGAAAACTAATCACACTGATCACATGGACCACAGCTTTGTCTAACTCAATGAAACTATGAGCCATGCTGTGTAGGGCCACTCAAGACAGATGGGTCATAGTAGAGAGTTCTGACAAAACATGGTCCACTGGAGAAGGGAATGGCAAACCACTTCAGTATTCTTGCCTTGAGAACCCCATGAACAGTATAAAAAGGCAAAAAGATAGGAAACATTAGTATTATATGTACATAATGTATCAATAGATTGATAAGTAAATAAATGATATTGAGAATACATAATTAAAATTTTGCTCATATCAAGAAGGACTACTTGGCATTTATTTGAATTTTAATACCATATTACTGTTTACTGACTATACTAAGAGTCCTCATTATTTGTACTGTGTTGAGTATGGAACACGTCACTGTCACTCTATTTGTATATGGTTTTATATGTTTTAGAAATTAAGTGACAAAATATAAAATTAGAATTTTGACTTCAGAACCAATTTGATTTTGAAAATAGGTTAGCCTTTATGAAAAATTGAAAAACCTAGTCATCAAAAGCAACAATTTTCAGTTTTCTGAAGGCCTTGCCATAGGTATAGAATACAGTAGATTGTTCCAGGGGCTCCCCAAAGGCTTCACATTAAATCTCTATGTCACTAGTTTGGATCACAGAGTCCTATATGATTTGGCCTCCTAGGCTACTCATTCCCAGTGTGTCCTGCCACCCAATCATATGCATCAACTTATTGTTCTTGGATGAAGTCAGCTCTTTCTCCCCTTAGCACATTTATACTTCCTGTTCTCGCTGCCTGGAACTTTCCCCACCTCTCCATCCCACTTCTCCTCCTCACCTCCTTTACCACTCTAAGACTCTGCCAGTTTTTCCTTTCTGTCTTTGAGCACTCCACGGGGTTTTACCTCATTCAGAAAGTGTCCCTGAATCCCATTTAATGTAATTCTCTTTCGTCTATGCTCCTGCAATACCTTGAGCCTATTTTCATCATATACCCTTCTTTGGCAATTACTATTTATGTTTATGTTACCTTGAGGACAGAGGGCATATCTTATTCGGCTTGTACCAATGGGAAGCACATGATGTGGTGTGGAGCCGATGCTCCATAAACGCCAGTGAGTGACAGGGAGTGAGATGCAGGTACTGCCTAGTCGGTTTATGCTGAAGTTTCTAGGGGGGTTGAAGCTGAAGGGAGAGCTGTCATGTCAGTCTGAGGATCTTGGCATATGAGGGGGAATGGAGGGTAGTGAGTCCTCAAGAATTTTAGCAACTGACTGGAGGGTGTGGACCTTGTCGGGGAGCCCTGGTGGTCTGCCACAGTACCCAGCCTGGGACTCTTTCAGCGCCAGGATTTATTCAGGTTCCTTGGGCTGGAAGCTTACTCTCTGTGAGTCCTGCTTCCCACAGCTAAGAAGATTCTCTGTGCAGGAGAGCACGGGCTCATTCCTTGTGCTAATGGAGTTCTCTGAACTCTTGTGTTCCCAGTGGGTGCTCTCATTTCTCTTCTCCCCTGCGGAGCCGGTGGCCTTCATTCAAGCTTCTTCTCTGCACAGCTTGCCTCCTCCCCCACCTTCCACCTGAGCCGCTGATGGGCCTCCTGTGGATCAGCACCTGAGGACCTGCTGGGCCTGGTGTGGCTTGCCGAGCTGGAGCTCAGAGCTCTCTAGGGGTTTACCGTCTCCCCAGCCCACAGGCCTCCCGCGGCTTAGCATCTAGGCGGTTGACACACCTCCTGTGGTGTCAGCTAGGGAGCAGCTTGAGCATCTTCTGTTTGTTGGGAAATCATTTCAGAGGTTACCTTTTCTCATTTGCATAGTGTGAATGCACCTGGTTTTGTTTCTTTGCTTTTTTTGGTGAAACTATAAAAGGAAGAGGGTATACAAGAAAATGTCAACGCCTGCTTATAGTGTGACATTGGCTACCACAAAGGGCCCCAATTTTTGCTGTTTGGCAACTAGTTTAGGCCTTTATTGTAATGCTGGTGAGGAAATCATTGTAACGGGAAATAGGAGTAGGAGTAGATCCAGTAAGTCCTTCTGTATCCTGGTGTATGTAGTAATACTTGGTGTGTAATGATATCTTACGAGTCTGAATGAATTAAAAAGGCTTCCCACACATCTTAAATTATCTCATTCATCTGGAAATGCCACTTCAGAGGAGGCTTTCGGCAGAGCAAGCTGGCCCCTGCAGTTCAAGTAGAAAGGGAAGGAAACAGTTAAAGGGTTTTAAACTGTTAATGAGGGCTTTTCCATTTTTCTGGGAAAGCAGCAGTTTGCATGTAAATCACAGCTTTTATACATTAAGTATGGTTATAAGTCTCTTCTCTAAAGCTGTGTGAGAAATGTGGACTTTTTCCCCAAGGGAACTAGGGACCAAAGGAGAACTAGGACCGAAGAGGCCTGTAGTTTCATGCCAAGGTTTTCCAGGTAACAAAGGAAAGAGAGAGAGACTGGTCGGTGCTTAGAAAACAGAGGATTTTAAGAGTTTTGCCACACCATGCTCACCTCAGGGCTTCCCTGATAACTCAGCTGGTAAAGAATCCGCCTGCCGTGCTGGAGACCCCAGCTTGATTCCTAGGTCTGGAAGAGCTGCTGGAGAAGGGATGGGCTACCCACTCCAGTATTCTTGGGCTTCCCTGCTGGCTCAGCTGGTAAAGAATCTGCCTGCAGTGTGGGAGACCTGGGTTAGATCCCTGGGTGGGGAAGATCCCCTGGAGAAGGGAAAGGCCACCCACTCCAGGATTCTGTCCTGGAGAATTAGCCACATTCAGAGAGGACAACGTTAATACCAGTTTTTAGAAATTCTCCTATTTCACTTTCTCTTCTTTTCTCATCCTAATTCCATCATAGCCCATCATAGGCAAACCCAAATCACATGGCATAATAAGGACCATCTCAGCACCTCGGTGCCAAGTGCTGGCCCTACCTTTACCAGGATCCAGATTACTTGAATAATAGTAATCAGAGATGCTGGGTTAAAACCAGAAGGTCATAAAATATCATCTGCAAAAATAATGCAGGAAATAGGAGAGATATTAAAATTTAATTTTTTGAGCCCCCAAAGGAATACATTATGTAAATATAAGGGGATAGAAACACAACACATCAAAGAGATTTAGATCCTTCATTTGGTAATAGTAACAGTAATTACAGTATTGTGTTAATAGTAGTGCTACTGGTAAAAATACCCTCATTTGTATAATAAGATAATAAAATGAGTTCAGTATTTTTATGTGCCAGTTAGCCAGTTATTGTGTTAATATTATTTTATCTCACTGGAACTTCACATTCTATGCATAAGGAAACCAAGATTGAGGCAGTTTCTTAACGTTTAGCATGCATGAGATCAACTGAGATGGTTATAAAATACTAACGATTGCCATTTTGAGTCAATTAACATGAAAATATGTCTTAAGTATTCATATGGACCTTTAAAAAATTAATAATACCTTGGAGATAACATATCTGTAAAAAAAATCTACTGCATCCTTTTAAAAGACTACATACTATTCCAGAGAAGAAATGTAACATGATTTATTGAACTACTATGTTCTTGATGAACTCAAGTTTTCCCCCCCAATTTTTACAAGCAATATTATAGCAAAATTATTCATATCTTATTTTATGAGTGGGCAAATTTCTCTGGGCCAGTTGATTTCCAAAGTGGAGCCCATAGCCCACCTACCCTTGAAATCACTCAGGCACACTCACTGATTTTCAGTCTTTTGAATGTATGGAGCTTTCCCTCACTTCATACTTTTCATTTATACTACTTTCTCTGTCTAGAGCACTCTATTCCCATGATATTTGCAATTTTCTTTCTTTGAACTTAGCACTATTTTGTGCCCATGTAGTTATTTGTGTGATTATGTTTAGATGTCCATTTCCTCCACAAAAACTTAAGTTGCATGAGATCAAGGCCTTTGTCTCTTTGGCTCACCAATAATGAAGTGACAGGCATAGAGCAAACACTCAGAAATGTATGTCAGGTGTAAAAAACAAATGATAGCTAAACCTTTTATGCCTGGTAAGTGCAGGCACTCTAATACTTTTATGGTATTCCACCTAAGTAGGTAGTATTCTATCTAATCCTTACTGTTGGCTCCATGAAGTATTAGTTCTCTTATTTTGCATGTGGGGAACAGAAAATCAGAGAAATCTAAGCTGTTTTCCTGAGGAATGGCTTATTTGGGATTCAAATTCAGGTCTCTCTGTATTCTAATTAGGTGACCATTCCATTGTACCTGTTAACTTCTTGGACTAATAGTAATAGATGGGTTAGACAGTGTTCTTGCCCTACATTTGTTCTTTATTGGGGCTTTATTGGGACTTATTTTGGAAGCACAAAGCATTAAATAGATATAATTTATTGGAATTTACCAAGAAATTCTTAAAGGCTTTGGGAATTTTAAAGATATAGTACAATGGAAAATATGGAAATGTTGAGAACAATGAACACCTCTAAAGGAGGTTGAGTGCAGAAGAATTGATACTTTTGAACTATGGTGCTGGAGAAGATTTTTGAGAGTCCCTTAGACTGCAAGAGATCGAACCAGTCAATCCTAAAGGAAATCAACCCTGAATATTTGTTGGAAAGACTGATACTGTAACTGAAGCTCTCATACCACCTGATGCAAAGAGCTGATTCATTAGAAAAGACCCTGATCCTGGGAAAGACTGAGGGCAGGAAGAGAAGGGGGCGACAGAGGATGAGATGGCTGGATGGCATCACCAACTCAATGGGCACCAACTCAATGAGTTTGAGAAGACTCTGGGAGATAGTGAAGGACAGGGAAGTCTAATGTGCTGCAGTGCATAGGGTTGCAAAGAGTTGGCCATGACTCAGCAACTGAACAACGACAACATAAATACTGTTTGAATTTAGGAATGAAAATATAGACTCGTTTGCTCAGAAGTTATAAATTCAGTTACGACATGTCAAAATGTAGAATAGAGATTGTTTACTTAATATTTATCAGTCAAGTACTATATTCTAAGTTTTCTTTTAAGCATCAGTTATGTATTTATTAAATAATACCTATGGTTTTAAAAACAAATAGAGTATAAGCATTTTATTTTTAAGGAATTTAGTGATGTTTTGGAGAGTTCCCCTCCCACTGCCAGTTAGAAGAAATAATTGAAAGTTTGAGAAAAAATAATCAATATTATTAAAGAGAAATAAAGAATATCATAGTTTCTGGACGCATTGCTCTTTCTAGTGTAAAGCAGAGACGAAAAGAGAGGATTTGTTTTCTGTAAAGAGCTGATGGGGGAAATAAACTCATTGAATATAATGGCTGCTACATACCTAAACAGCCTCATTCAGGAGTGACTCACTTATTTCAAAGATCTTCATTTTTTTTCTTCAGGATTAAATTATGAAAACATATTTAATTACTAGAAGTTGGTTTCATTATTTTTCTTAGGGAAACAAATCACAAGCCCACATAGGAAAATAAATTTGGTGCCTCATTTGACTTTAACACTAACTGCTGCATATGTTAATAAAAACTTAATAATTGAGTTACCTGAGATTTACAAGCTTATGCCTCTTCATATATGAATGTATCATTCCCTACAAGAGTTGAAGAGGAATTTAATCACAAAACTTCAGGTTAATACAGATTCATTAATGATATACTGAGGTCAATAGAGTTATGTGTATAAAGTCAAACTCTAGTTTAATACCTGACCTCACATTTATCAAAATGCCTACTCTTCACTTTTAGGTCTTCTGGGGATTGCAAGGTCTAGGTTTTTGCTGTTTTTGTCTTGTTTGCTTGTCTTTTTGAGTCTTGAGTTCTCTGAGCTATCAGAACCTCATGGAACTTGTTTCAAATAGTAACACCAATGACCATGGGCATGCAGATATCCCTGAGAGCCTGTTTTCATTTTTTTCGATAAATACCCAGAAGTGGGATTGTTGGATTATGTGGTGGGTCTAGTTTTAAGTTTTGAGGAACCGCCATACTGTTTTCTATAGTGACTATACCAATTTACATTCCCACCAACCACATACTAGAGTCCCCTCTTCTCCAATTTCTTGGTGGTGGTGATTTAGTCGCTAAGTTGTGTCTGACTCTTGCAGCCCCATGGACTGTAGCCTGCCAATGGAATTCTCTGTCCATGGAATTCTCCAGGCAAGAATACTGGAGTGGGTTGCCGTTTCCTTCTCCAATTTCTTACCAACACTTTTTTATCTTTTTTTTTTTCTTGTTAAAAGCCATGCTAAGTATTGTGAGGTGATATCTTGTAGCTCTGATTTATATTTCCCTAATGATTAGTGATGTTGAGCACATTTTCTTTCTTTTATTTATAATTTAAAAAATTTATTTATTTTTGGCTATGCTGGGTCTTTGTTGCTGGGCTTTTCTCTAGTTGTGGTGCATGAGCTTCTCATTGTGGTAGCTTCTCTCGCGGAGCACGAACTCTAGGGCGTGCGGTCTTCAGTAGTGGTGTGTGGACTCAATAGTTGCAGCTCCCGGGCTCTAGAGCACAGGCTCAATAGGGTTTGGTTGCTTTGTGGCATGTGGGATTTTCCTGGACCAGGGATAGAACCCATGTCTCTTGCATTAGAAGGCGGATTCTTTACCACTGAGTCACCAGGAAAGCCCTGCATATTTTCATATTATCTATTGACTGTCTCTTTTCTTCGGGTGAAATGTCTACTCAGTTCCTTTGCCCATCTTTTAATTGAGTGGTTGCTGGACGAGAAAGATGGGAAAATGAAGAGATACTAGTCAAAGGGTACAAGGTACAGTAATGCATGATGAATAAATCCTAGAGAACTGTTGTACAACAAAATGCCTATAGTAAGCAGTACTGTGTTCTGTACTTAAACTTTGCTAAGAGAGGAGATCTTATGTTGTGTTCTTATTTCAAACTAAGAAGTAATTAAAAGGCTTAATTATTAATTAAATAGTTAAAAGAAACTTTTGGAGAGAATGGATAGGTTTATAGCCTAGATTTTAGTGTTGTTACATGGGTATATGTGTGCGTGCATGCTCAGTAGCTTAGTTGCATCTAACTCTGTGACTCCATGAACTGTAGTGAGCCAGGCTTCTTCATCCATGGGATTCTCCAGGCAAGAATACTGGAGTGGGTTTTCATTTCCTTCTCTAGGGACATGAATATATATGTATCTCTAAACTCATTAAGTTTTATACACGAAATATATACAGCTTTTTGAAATTAAAAGACGCTTACTCCTTGGAAAGAAAGTTATGACCAACCTAGATAGCATATTTAAAAGCAGAGACATTACTTTGACGACAAAGGTCTGTCTGGTCAAGGCTATGGTTTTTCCAGTGGTCATGTATGGATGTGAGAGTTGGACTGTGAAGAAAGCTGAGCACTGAAGAATTGATGCTTTTGAGCTATGGTGTTGGAGAAGACTCTTGAGAGTCCCTTGGACTGCAAGGAGGTCCAACCAGTCCATCCTGAAGGAAATCAGTCCTGGGTGTTCATTGGAAGGACTGATGCTGAAGCTGAAACTTCAATACTTTGGCCACCTTATGCGAAGAGTTGACTCATTGGAAAAGACCCTGATGCTGGGAGAGATTGGGGGCAGAAGGAGAAGGGGTCGGCAGAGGATGAGATGGCTAGATGGTATCACCGACTCGATGGACATGGGTTTGAGTAAACTCTGGGAGTTGGTGATGGACAGGGAGGCCTGGCGTGCTGCGGCGATTCATGGAGTCGCAAAGAGTTGGACACGACTGAGTGACTGAACTGAACTGAACTGATATACAGCTTTTGAATGTCAATTATACATCAATTTTTTAAAATATTAAGTTCTCTTTTAAAAAGGCAATACCAAGTTGGCTGCTTTGAATTCTTTGAAGCCTAATGGAGAGAATAGAGGCATAACAGCATCTCAAGATTAAAAAAACAGAACAAAACAAAGAAAGCCTGGAATGAGAAAAGGCACAGATTCTTTTCTATTTCTATAAAAACAGCAGCACCTTCTGGTATTTCCCTTTCAGAATTCAGGCTTTAGAGGACTGATCTGATACAGTTGGTAATTTTACTTAAAGACCTTCCTATTAAATAGATTCAAACTATTTTTGAAGAACAGATGGTATAGACTAGAGGAAGAGATAAACACTGTATGTTAAACATTTTATTGATCAATTAAAATATCATAATTTAAAATGTTGATTCTACTGTGGGAATTATGCATGTCTGTCTGTGATGGAGAAAGACACTGAGATGGTGTATGTGGGGAGTGGGTTGGGAATTTATTGTCCAAAGTTGAAATTGGACTCTTCCCATGAGGTGAGAATGAAATGAGCAGCCTCCCGCCCCCCCCTAATTCCAAACACACACACACTAGACAGGCAGATGGCTCTTCTTCAAGGTGTAAGGAAGCTGGCTTTCAGTCTTGAATCATGTGCCTCGGGGTGCTTTGAAAACTGCCTATTTTTAAGATCAGCTTGAAAAAAATGATAGAGTAGAATAAAGAAACCACCTGTGTGGATTTGAAGAAAAAGTCAAGCTATAAAGTTAGCAGCGCTTTGCAAAGAATAGAGTTTTAGAAAAACTGCATCCTTATCTTCTAGCACTTCTTTGTTCTGCTTTTTCTACAAGAGCATGAATTCCTGATAAATGAATATCAGCATCTCTGTAAATTAGTGTACTTGACATTAATTTTCATTAATGCCAACCTTTCATTCCTATGAATTACCTATGTGTAACAATTTCCATTCCATTGTAAACGTTCTTTTGTTGGATGTTTTCATAAATTGTGAGAGATAGAATATTTGGGTAAATCATGAGATTCACCAAACGCTAACCAACTATAAAGGAGATAGAACATCACCAATCATTGTGTACATATGTATATCTAAGTATGTAAAATAGTTACTTTAGAGACAGAAACATTCTTTTCTTTTTCAAAAAGAAAGATTGGGTCATTTAATAGTGATTGAAATGGTATTGAAACTTATTTTTCCATTGGTTCACATATTTATAAGAAAGTATTGGAGCTAAGACTGAAGCTTGTTAATTATGGAAGGTGCAGGAAAATAGCAAGCCTGCAAATAGCCTTGTATGTTCTACTCTGCCCTTGTGTGCCATCACTCTCCCTTTGAGGTCAGAACCATGTCCAAAGTTGGTGTAGGCTGTGTTCCTGACAACAGCAGGGTTGTGATGGAAACTGTCTTCACCACCCAAGTTATGGGCCTGATACAGTGAATCCCACACAAGCAGTGGGTCTGCCTGCCCCCAATTGTGCCCCATTTTATTCTCAGGATCTGTGTCCTTTGCTCTTGGTCTTTTCCTACAGGATTTAGATGAGTGTCAGACCCTTGGAATGCTACACAATAGTGACCTTGATTCTCTGACTTTGCCGGGGGAAAAATTGAGTTTAAATCTAGATTGAAATTATATGCAATGCTATGGTAGTCAGGTCATTTCTGATACAGAAGAAGACTTCACCTGCCATTAGAGATATCTGCTTTTCATTTGGCTCAGGCTTTCTGGTCTTAAGGGTAGCTATGCATTTACAGAAGATGAATGCTTGTTTTTTTTTTTTTTGTTTTTTTGTAGTTGCCTTGCTTTTGATACATGGAGAAAGTTGGGTAATTCTTTCTTAGTATTAATTTTCCAGATATTGTTTATAAAGGTTTATCCTTCTTGTTGTCAAAATACAACCCTTTCTTTCAGGGGTGAAAAATCCCAAGCACTGTTTGGGAAAAAAATGCTAGAATAAAGATGGCGGGATGGTTAGTGTTTGATGGATGAACAAGTGGAAAGAGGGTGTAATTCGGAACCAAGAGGCACTACCCCATGGCTGGTCCTGAGCTCCTTTGGGGGCAAAGCAGTCTTTAATTACATCTGGTACTCATTAATTCTTTTTGGAGTCTCTTTCCAGATCTGTTCCCCCATCAGCCTCCCATCGAGCAACAGAAATTCCAGATGGTTCCCTCCATATGCCAGTGCTCATTCTCTTAAGTAGGATAGATTGGTCACTGACAGAGCAGGATGCAGGAGTATTGGCCAAGTCAAGCCAAGATGAAAAGCATTGGGCCATAGTTACATTAGAGATGATCCATCATTCATGTTTCTAAATGTGTTGTATGTATAGCTGCTTCTGAATGTTTTCTCTGAAACACCTTGAGTAATTTTCTGGAAAGCATGGTACTTCTAGACAATGTAGCATATTGATCCTAACTGTCTACACCTGGAACAGAGTGAGATCCTCTAGAAGCTGTCATTATAGCTGAGAGTCATTTTGGACCTGATCTACTCTGGAGCCTACTTTAGCATGATTTTTTTTTTTTTTTTTGTCTGCATGAATTGCCATGCCAACTGTCATGTCTGTTATTGTAATGCAAAGAGGATTAATTGATATGTCTTTATAAGTCATAGGTTTATTTCATTTTTGCAGAATTTTGTTGTAATAATCACATGGACAGACTTTCCATTTTGAAGTTTTGAGAATGAAGATGAGGTCAATCTCCATATAATAAAAAATATGCTATTTCAAGTATATTACCTTGTATTTATTTATCTGTCTTCATCTGATGAAGGGAAACATGTCTGATTCATCTTTGAATTCTCACCACTCAGCAAGATGTGGCACATATTGAGGAAGGAAAGGAAGCAAGAAAAAAGTGTGACCAGATGGATCCAGGAAATTTCAAAGTGCAGTTGGCATTGAAAGAAATAAGAGTAGTGTTTCTACTTTTGTCTTCATCTTATTCTTTTCTTCTAATGGCTGTCGGATTTTACATGTATGTGTGTGTGTGTGTGTGTGTTCACTCTTTGGTGTTATTTTTTGAGCACCTACCAAAGTCTGGGTATGTTCTATGTGCTCAGCAACTCAATGTGACAGTGACAGGTATAGTCTGTGTTCTCATAGAGCTTGTAATAGTTAGGCTAACTGTGCTTTGTGCACAATTTATTGGTGTTTTTGGAAGGTAAGACAATTAGGAAAAATGTCTTCTAAGGGGAAATGTGATAAAGTCCAAAGGGAAGATTTTAAATTCCATGTAATTGTCACATTTTAACTGAAAGGTATATTCAAAAGAAGCCTAATATCATCTTGTGTGTGTGTGTGTGTGTGTGTGTGTGTGTGTGTGTGTATTTTGTGGTTGAGAGAAAACATTTATTGAAGAAGTTAAGTTACTTTGTACAATCAGGTTCAAAAGTCAAACACTGGTAGAATGGGCCACAGATTGGAAGAGACAAAGGTTATTTGTATCGAACTCTTATATTTAAATGTGTTTGCTTGAAGTAATTTTTGCCTTGCTTTTGAAGTCACATTAAGTTATGAACTTATAAAACGTATGTGAAACCTATAACATTCTCTAGATATTTCACTCTTTTGTTTGAATGTGTGAAAAGGAGTAGATGTGAAATTGAAATACATACGTATTTTCATCTGTTTAGTCTGATTATTCATTTTACATCAGTCACTGATAAACTCTGGAAATTTGAGGTGTGTAGGGAACTCAGCAGATCTGAGCAACATTTATGGCACAGCTTTATCTTTGATGTCATAAGAAGCACTAGGAATTTCTTAAAAGGGATGTTGTCTTCTCCTAAGGAATAACAGTGGGAGAAAAGACATAATTATGTTGAGGATCAGCCCAGTGATAGCTCCTTCTTTATAAGCAATAATCATGTAGTTATCATATTTTTTTCTTTAATGCTGTGTGTTATAAGAAGGTCCAGGGTATCACTAGAGAGTGAAAGAGAGAGATTTCCATAGAGGCATGGTAGATCCAATGTGGAGACTTACTAGCAGATCTAAAACTTTGTTGCTTCCGATGGATGAGTGTATGGTGCAGATGCTGTTGGATCATCCTCACATCCTGAGAACCAGCGTTCTACTATTTAACTGAGACACGAAGGGAGGGAGAAGATGTGTTCAGGAGAATTTAGGGATCAGGTCTAGAGATGTCACACTTCAACTCTGCCTACACTTTATTGGCTACCCTGAGTCACATGTCTTCATTTAATTGCAGAGTAGTGTGGAAAAAGTAGACTAACTATGAACCCAGGAATAAAAGAGAAATGATTGGTTTACAACCCTGCAGTGTCTGCTACAGGAAGGTGTGGTGGTCTTATCCCTTGGACAGAAGGCAGGGACCAGAGGAGACAACTCCTGAGAAGTCAATTTGGGGAGCAGGGCCTTAAGAACAACAGGGTGCATTGTTTTCTGGAATCAGATGTGAGATTATGTTTAAAAATTCCTTAAATATGAAACAGAAACAGACTTACAGCCATAGAGAGTAGACATGTGGTTACCATGGGGGAGAGGACGCAAGGGAGGGAAAGATTGGGAGTTTGGGATTAGCAGATGTAAACTACTATGTATACATAATGGATAAACAACAAGGCCCTATTGTATAATACAAGGAACTATATTCAGTATCTTCTAATAACGTATAATGGAAAAGAATAAGAAAAATCACAGATATGTACACCTAACTGAATTACTTTGCTGTATACCAGAATCTAACACAAGACTGTAAATCAACTGTATTTCATTAAAATAAATTTCAGAAACTCCCTTCAAAATCTTTGCATGTGTCAGTGATTATAGTATTAAGATGTAAACAGAAATGCTTATTTGATATCTTCAATTTGGGTTGAATTACTACTGAACTTTAGAAAGTAACACTTACTACTTTGGCACACATGAAGCAATTATTGTTTTAAAAGCAGATTTTTATTCATGTATTACTCTATTATCACTTTTAAGCAAAAACCAATGTTTCTTTCCCCTGAAGTTATATGGAAACTACTTTTAGAAAGGTGAGATGAAGACTAATGGTTTCAAGTTGCCCCATGAACTCTGTGAGTTCATCCAGCTAATGAAAACAATACAAATAATGAATATATTAAGCTTTTATTGAGCATGTAACAGGCACTTGGTTTTCTTGGTGGGACTGGGGGATTGAGATTGTCTTACTAATACTCTTCAGTACTTTATATCTATTGATTCATTTAATCTTAACAAACATCCTATGAATGAAGAGATATTTTTATTATCATTCTCATTTTATAGATTAGAAAACTGAGACACTGAGGAGTAAATTGTTGGCCCACGCAGCTAGTCAGTAGCAGCTTATTCACAGCCAGATAGTTTGACTTTAGAGTTCAAGGTCATAAAATGTGATTGTCTACCTTTCAAACACAAGAGCCTAGGGAGGGACAGGGACAAAGGGTGTGGAGCTTATCTGGACGTTTGCATTAAAGCAGGCTTGGGGTAGTGTCAGGGGACGTTTGACTTTAAGGAATCCAATATGTTGCCATTTCTCAAGGATTCTCTGTTCCTTATCAGTTCCTATTTGAGGAACAAGTGAAACCGCACTCTGTTCCCAGGACTGAGGTCATAGGATGAGACATGTATGAATCCCCTTCAGTGACTCTTTTCAGCGTCAGCGACCTTGTATGTATTAGACTATCCATATTGTGGCTATTGATAAAATTTCATCCTGTGTAATAGCTGAGTAATCATCTTACTAAAGATATATAAACCTGCATTTCTGCTAATAAAGCACTCTTGCTCCATCAGAGCTTGGGTCCCCGTGTCTTTCTCTCTTTCTTTCTCTCTCTCTCTCTCTCCCTCCCTCCGGCTCTCTCTTTCACTTTCTTATCGTTGACTCTGGACCACCAGGTTCCAGTCCATTAAAGGATGCCAGCAGGGCAGGGTTAGAGTCATCAGCAATGCCTTTGGCCATGACCCTTGGTTTTCAAAGTAGTGGAAGAATGTTTTCATGACACCTTCTCTTTTCCTCTGCCTCTTCATGAAAGCCTAGCCTTTGCAAACACTTTGTTCTTCCACTTTCTGCCCCTACCTGGCCCAAGCAGCAATGCAAGCAACTCCCGAGCTGCCTGGAGAACCCAGTATAAGTCACTGGAGGAGAGGAGGCAATTCTTGTCTTGGTTACATGTCTGAGCAATTTCTTTTCCTTCTGCAGACAGGACTATCCTTGTGGATACTGATCTTCCACCCCTCAGAGGCCTCTACGTGATGGGGACTCTAGAATTCCCTGTGGACAGAAGCAACGTTCTAAGCATGGCCT
Source organism: Muntiacus reevesi (assembly GCF_963930625.1). NCBI lineage: Eukaryota > Metazoa > Chordata > Mammalia > Artiodactyla > Cervidae > Muntiacus > Muntiacus reevesi. The sequence goes on along the minus strand of NC_089268.1, from coordinate 25,366,016 downwards.
GCATGCTCATTGCTGGTGGGGAGCTGAGAGTTGGTGAGTCAAGGGCAACAGGACTGGGAGCAGAGAGAGGCCTTGGGAGAGGATAGTATCTCTAGCAGGTTGCTTAAGGGGGTCTGGGGAAGACTGAGGCAAGGAGGAAGTTTACTAGCCAAAGTTCTCCCCAGCCAGCTTTGGACACAGACAGAGGTGACATTTGTTGGTCACTCCTGTCCACCCACTGTATGCAGTCATCTGGCCCCAGGGTCCTCATGCTCATTTTAGGGCTCTTTTTGCCTCCACCAGGCCACACATCAATTCTCCATTTAGTTCTCTGAGTGAGAATTTACCTGTGGCTTACTCTTCCAGAAGATCTTGTAGGATGGCAACCCAGAAGAGAATTTCAGTCACTGTTGTAGTGCATATCCTTCAGAGAACAGACCTGGGAGCCAAGCTGATGTGTTCACCCTGGGACAGTAGAGAGAGAAACCTGGGGAGAAGGCAAGCAACTCACTTGTCTCCCACTGCCCCACAAATTCATGAACTCTTCTGTCTAGTTATGTTTTATGACTCCCTAGGAAGCTGATGGAAGGGCCAGAGATGCAGTGGAGCTAAGAGATGAGGGTCCTCCCCCTGGGAATTGAGGGATGGTGCAGGAGAAGTGGATCTGGGATGATGAGTTAACCAGGTCTGATACATTGAGAGTGTGAAAATGTTAGACACTCAGTCGTGTCTGACTCTTTGTGACCCCATGAACTGTAGCCCACCAGGCTCCTCTGTCCATGGATTCTCCAGGCAAGAATACTGGAGTGGGTAGCCAACTTAAAAACATGAGTTGTCTATTTTATATATAGTATAATGTAGTAGTATGTATATATCAGTCCCAATCTCCCAATTTATTCCTGCATGTTATCACCTGGTAACCATGTCTATTTTCTATATCCATGACTCCTGTCTTGTAAATCAGTTCATTTGTGCTTTTTTTTTTTTTTAAGATTTCACATATAAGGATGGACATATGCACATTACTATATATAAAATAGTAACTAATAAGAATCTGCTGTGTAGCACAGAGAATTCTATGCAATACTTTGTAATGGCCCAGGTGAGAAAAGAATAAAAGAAGGAGTTCATTATTTGAATGAGAGATAGAGGCGGATGCATGGAGTTGGTTGTCAGAGAGCAGCATTAAGTTGTGTGTGACTGGGACACACTCATTACTGGGAAGGACCTCTGGGAATACCCAGATTTCACTCTCTGTCCTCCCTCGTCTCCTGCTCATGCTACAGTTTAGTCAAACCCAACCTGAACTCCGAGTCAAGGAGGGATCACTGATGTCCTGTGTGTGGGTCAGCTGCGTCCCAGGGCAGTGAGCTGAGGAGGGCAGTGTTTGGGAGTGAGGTTTGAATGCTCTCTATCACATTCACTGGTGGAGAATGGTTCTTCTGTTAAAACAGCCAAAGATTCAGCTTTATCCAGCTTCATTATGCCAACTGCATTGTCACCTCTAATTCCTACTCTTTCTACATGTACTACCTCAAATACAGATCTCTGTGTTATACACTTGCATAAGAATTGTTTTGTTTTCACCTGGGTTTTAAGGAGATGCAAGCACAAGATTTTTTACTCATCTCTATTTCAATCCATCTTTCCACAGTGAGGAAATTCTTTTGGCTCCTGATCTTTTCCTCCCAGATTGATGTCACTTGCTCATTGGTTTAATATTCTGTATCCTCATCCAGTTAACTGATTGAAATATTAAATAAAACTGAGCCTTGTTCCCATTACTGGAAAACTTATTTTAGGTTGACATCCTCTGTTGCTGAGAGAGGTCTTTTTTCATAATATTTTTTAGGTTTCTGAAGTGACTGATTACTGTAATTCAAACTTGCTGCCTGGAAATTTGTACCTTAGAAGAGAAATAACGCAGTGGCACTTTCCAGTTTTGACTTATACATTTCAAATCCTATTTTTATTTTGTCCACTCCCAACTACACTTTCATCTGTTGCTAGACAATGGCATGTTCATTTTCTCTCTGCTTGTCCATGTGTTCCAGGCCTAAAGGTTGATTATCCAAAAGGAACCCATCTGCCCAATCCTGTGTGTATGATGCCTGAAGGGAGACTTTCAACCCATCTGTCCCATTCTACCACACCCTAAAGAAATCCCAACATGAAATAGATAATAAGACTAGTTAGCAAAGAAACCTAATAGATGTGGGCATTGGCACAGAGCACTGCCAGAGACTGTATGCTATCCAAGTCCCAGCACCATGGAATTATATTTCTTGGTGGTCCTGCTTTTAAGGCAACTGGTGCTGGCAAAAGGTACCAATTGACTTTTAGTAGGGTGGAATCATAATCCTGCATTAGACGGGAAGTTTAAGATCAAAGCTCCGCTTCGAGGGCTACAGCCACATCACAAATGCCAAACTCAATTTCATTCTGTTTAGTGGTTGTCTCGTTAGTCTGATAAAACACTTAAGATAAGCTGAAAGTATTTCACTTGTTTGTCCATCGTATCATTCATCATGATTTTTGCTCACTGTCTACCACGTGCCAAGTTCCATGAGAGGTTGGATGTACAGACATAGAAGTCATGAACCTGGCTTTCAAGAGCTGTGTCAATAAAGCAGCAGAGACAAACAAACAAAATCATAACTGAAAGTGTCACCTCTTCCAAAGTGGAGAGGGATTAAAGATAAAAGAAGAGATCTGAAAAGACACATATTTGTGGACAAGCATTATACCTTCAGGAAATTGTAGAAAACGAGTATGTCTGGCTTGTAGGATTTATAAAACGGTGGTAGCTGATGAAGCTTCTTGGCCTTATGCATTATGTTAAGGAGTTCAGGTTTTCTTGTGAAGACAGTGCCCTGTCACTGGATATTTTTAAGCAGGGAAGTGACATTATTAGATCCAGTCTCAGAGCCATCACTTTTGGCAATGCAGAGGATGTACTGGAAGGGGCACAGTGAAAAGTGAGAAGGCTATAAGGTGTTTCAGAAAAGAAACTGTAAAAGATTGAGTGAAGATTCTTCCTAAAGAGGAAGAATGAGTTAGGGAAGTACTGAGGAGGTAAAAAATTCCTAGAATCGAGTGGCAATTTTGATGTGAGGTGAGAAGATGATACTTCCTAGGTTTCAGGTTGGGAGATCTGGGTCCGTGGCAAGGCTAGGACAAAACCTCCCTCCCACTACTTTTTAGTTGAGTGTGTGTGCCAAGTCACTTCAATCATGCCCAACTCTTTGTGACCCTATGAATTGTGGACAACCAGGCTCCTCTATCCATGGGATTTTCCAGGCCAGAATACTTGTGTGGGTTGCTGTGCCCTCCTCCAAGGGATCTTCCTGACCCAGGGATAGAGCCTGTGTCTCTTATGCCAATGTCTCCTGCATTGGCAGGTGGGTTCTTTACCACTGGTGCCACCTGAAAAGCCCTTTCAGTTGAGTGACTCTGGCAAGTTACATGAGCTATTTCTGCCTCAGTTTTCTTATCTCTAAAATGGGAACAATAATAATCATGCTTATTTTATCAAGTTTTATAGGAACTGAGTAAATCAATAGGGTCACAAAGAGTTGGAAATGGCTTAGCAACTGAACAACAACAGCAATGACAATAGTTATTTATTAAAGGCTTCTTTGGTGGAAGTGCTTGAACAGTGTCAGGCACCTAATAAACCTTTAGAAACAAATGTTAAGTTTAGGTTTCAGTGGGATGTATAAGTGGTAATATGTAGAGGGCAAATAGATTAATGAGAAAGCACAGAAGAGAGGGCTGTGCTAAATATATATATTTGAGGGCCATCAGCCAAAATATGAAATCAAAGCTGTGAGATAGAGAAGGCTTTTAAGGGTAATGGAGGAAGCTGGGATCAGGAAAGAGAAAGGAAAATAAACAGCTATAAAGATAGATGGACAGTGACAAGAAAATAATGTCTTGAAACAAAAGGAGAGATTTGCAAGAAAGAGGGAGTGGTTAGTAGTGTGAGATACAGCAGAAAGAATAAAATCAGGAAAGTAAATTGACCATCTTATTCTGGCTTTTAACTTTTTTATTTTTGTTGTTTAGTCACTCAGTTGTGTCTGACTCTTTTGCATCCCCACAGACTGTAGCTTGCCAGGCTCCATGGGATTTCCCAGGCAAGAAAACTGCAGTGCATTGCCATTTCCTTCTCCAGGGGATCTGCATAACCCAGGGATTGAACCTGCATCTCCTGCATTGGCAGGCGGATTCTTTATCTGCCACCAGGGAACCCCTTTTTTTTGTTTTTTTTTTTCCAATGGCTGTCAAATATACTTTTGACACAAAATGTTACTTTGCATGTTGAACAAAGAAAAAAATTTCCTGAAAGACAGTAACTTCTAATAAGTTTAATGCCACTTATCTATTCTTTAACAACTTCATGTTTTGGCTTAAAATATAGTCTTAAATACAATTGAACGGATTCAATCTCATATTTGAAAATGAACAGTTGTCTCTATTGAGTGATGTCATCAAACTTTTACATGCTTTCTTGAGTAGCAAGCTTTCTATTGGACGATAAAATGGAATGAATCAGTAGGTTTAAGGAGAAAGTAGACTTACCCCTGTCTCCATCCCCTTCCTCCTGCCTTCCCTCACTTTCTCTTTCACTGAATGCCCATTCAGTGACAAGCATTCTTCCTCTGACTTGAGTATTCAGCAGTGAGCCAGACAGATACGATTCCTCCTTGTATTCTTTTGTTGGGGGAGATAGACAATAAAATAGTAAAATAAAAGGAAACATAATTTTAGATGGCAATACATGCTCTGAAGGAAACTAAATAGAGAAGTGAACTGAAGAGAGGTGTTGGCACTGGAGATTAGGTAGTCAGTGAACAACATTCTGAAGAGTCAGTGTGACTTGAGACCATAGAGACAACGAAGAGCTAGACTTGCAAAGATTTGAGCAAAAAAGTTTCAGACAGAAGGAAGACCTGGTGCAGAAGTCCTGCGGCAGAACCAAGCATGCGCTTTACATCATTGTGAGGCAGAGCAGCAGTCACTAGCTGGAGACTGGTGAAGAGTAGGCGTGAGTTTCATGGTGTGGGCTGGATTGTGAGCTATGCTGTGTTGTTTTTTAAAGCAATAAAGAACACAAGTAAGTCCAAAATCTGCAGAAAATTGCTTTTTGTTTCCATTGTATTATCCATTTATTTATTTTTTCTAACAGTAACAGACATACAGTTGACAATGAGGCCAATGAGTGAGTGTGTAAATCAGTTCTTACAGTGTTTATATATTTATAGTGAAGTATTTGTGTGAATAGATTTTTTTTTGCTGTGAATGCTTTCCTGTATTTATTTTTAAAACAGACTCTTTTTTTTCATATAGCAAATTCCCATTGACTGTCTATTTTACCTATGGTATTGTAAATTTCCATGTTACACTCTCCATACATCTCATCCCCTCCCCAAAATAGCTACTTTTTTATAATCTCATGCATATGACTTTAACAAGACAGAAATTAGTTTGGGACCTTAATGAATGTGGGAATTCTAGAGATCTGGATTATAAATCTAGTTTAGCAACTTGTTACACAATTTCTGGAAAATTCCCCAATAGTGGATTTATAACTATGATATCTTAGACCTCAGAGATTGTGTGAATCATCTGTATCAGCTTGTAGATAATGGAACTGAGACCCACAGAGATTATTGATTGGTTCCAAGGTCTCATAGCTGGTAAAGAGCAGGACCAGAATTAGAGGTTATTTTAGTTCTTCAAATCTTTTTCCTTCAAACCTTTGCCCAAGGATTACCTTTACTATGAACATTTTCTGTCTCCATTCAGTAGGTTTTAGTGTATATTTTCTTCTGGTTCATTCTATCATTCATATCACCACTACTGCATTCATTTTTATGTTATGAAATGGTATGATCTCATGAATGTCTTCTCTGTATTAGATGATAGACTTCTTTACAATATTTTTGTAACCCTCGTATCTAGGACATAGTACACTTCTGATAACGTGCCATATGACTGACCAGTGTATATATAAATGAATGAACACATCTAAGTCTGTCTTTCAGCTTAATACCTTTTTCTTGCAATACATCCAGTCTCCTGACACTTAAATTTCAACATCTGTGAGGAAGGACTTGTAGTGTTAATGTATAAGTGACTATGTTTCCCCACCCCCATATGGGAGAAATAAATGGGGGTAAAAAATACATTGAAAAAACTGGTGATCTTGTACAAATCTAAAGTATTTTCAATCTTACCCTGTCTAGGAGAGAAAGACATAAAAATGCCTGACTCAAAGCCTGTTCAATAAACATTGGTTTGTTGAGCGCTTTGAATGTTTGTATTTCTTTGCCCAGGAGTAGCTGTCTGTACTCATCCTTTTCATCGTGTCCTTTTTTAGATGAGACATCATTTCCATGCTTTAATTTGTGTGCTTTGTTATCTTAGATATCAGTGATGTTAACATGTTATTGATCCAAATGTGCAACTCAGTGGAAAGTGTTTTAATCTTATGCATACTTTTAAAATTGCAAATGGAAAATTCTCTCGTGATAGTTTGTAGAATTTCAGAGAGGGATGATCAGTAATAATATATGTGTGTCTTTAAAACTTAACAGAAATCTCCTTGATCCCTAAGTAAACAACACATGCCCCACATTTCAGTGTCCCTGAGGACTCTTCAGAACACTGTGCCTGGCCTGTCAGAGCCAGGTCACATGATGCACTGCCTACTCACTCAGTAATTATGGTAGGAACTGGGTTTTTAGCCTAAAAGTTGTCACATATTGTTTTGCAGAGCCCATGATGGGTATTTGTCAGCCCTGTCTCACATTTGTAGCCCGGAGCCTAAGGTCATCATTAGCACATGACTTTGATTGTCAGGAAATGAAGTACTACGTGTATGGAAGTTTCATTGTTTCCGTGATTGGGACTTTCTCAATCCTAAAGAAGAAGAAAAATCCATACACAGTTTATTGCCTTCCAAACTGACAGTTCTGTAAGGCTCATTGGATGATTAAGTAATAAGAAGGAGACAAACCAGAGAAAAGTGTAGATTAAAACATATCCTCCAGCTTAAAGCCACAATACCCAGTAGTCAGACTCTTTGAGTTGCCAGAGAGAATCTTGTGGTGATGTTTGTTTAAAAATAATATATTAAATAAAAAACCCAAGCCAAACAAAAATATATTCTTTCAAGTTTATGATTAAAAATATAACAAATTAACTACACATTTCATATGTAAATTTAAGGGTACATAGATATCTTAAAATAGTTTGTAACTTAGCTAATATAGATCATCAGCCAACAAATAATTTTTTGTCTACACTGATCATTGTCTAATCAAACTACTGGTTAATAAAAAGGTGAAATCAAAAGAATGTGGCTTATAAATATTGTATTTATTTAACTACAAGGGCAAAAGCATAGAAGCTCTGTTCTTTATAGGTTCAGCAAACACTAAACTCCATTTCTGTGAGTTCCTAAGAAGATTGGTAGCCAACAGTTAAATAACACATATTTCAATATCAGATCAAGCATAGAAGTATCTGTCTATTTTCAGGTGGATATTAGTTCTCTGACAAACATCACATTTTCTTAAATGTATAGATTTTTAAGCAAAATCTATCTTGGGTTTGTCTCTACTAGACAGACTTAACAGTAACCATTTTGGTAAATAAACCTTAAACACATGCATTTTTTGTACGTCAGTTATATCTCATTAAAGCTTTAAAAAATTTGATAGTTTAGAGAAGCAGAAAAACAAGTGGAGTTTTGACCAATTTTCATTCTTTTGATGAATAAGTACTTATTGACGAGTATCCTCGAAATGTAATCATTTACTGTGTTTAGAATATGACGTGAACAAAATATGACACATGTTCAGAAAACTTCATAAAATAAACAGCACATAGTTCAACTAAACAGGAGTCCGTGTTAGTGGGAATGTAATGGGATCTCATGATTGTTTTAATTTGCATATCTCTAATGTGATTTGAGCACTTTTGAAATTTTTCTTGTCTATTTGTATTTTTTTTTTTTAAGTAGCTATTCTCTTGCTCCTTTTTAAATGATGAATTATCTTTTTTGTATTGATTTGTTAAAGTTATTTATATATTTTGGAAAGTACCTTTTGTTATATGTGTTGCAAATACCACTACATACTCTGTGGCTTGCTTTTTCAGTCTTCTAATGGTGCTTCTAGATAATTGGAAAACCTTTATTTTAATATAGTTCATTTTATAGATCTTTCCCTAGATGAACTGTACATTTTGACTGAAATATGGCAGGCAAGCATATGCTGTATGGTTTTAATCCTTTTAAATTTTCTAAATTTGCTTTAGGGTCATCATATGATCCATATTTGTGAATGTTTTATGCAAGCTTGAAAAGAATATATTTTCTTTATGAGTCTATTTCCCATCTACACCTATTATTTGTTAATTGTATTAGTCAAAACTGTTACATCCTTATTATTTTCTTGTTCATTTTATGAGCAGTTGTGTTTAATTTGACACTGTTATTTTAGGTATATCTACTTTTCTTTATAATTCTTTTAATTTTTGCTTTAGTTACTCTGAAGCTATGATGCTAGGCACATACATAGTTAGTATTCTTATGGGTGAAATGAGTCTTTTTTACTGTGGAGTATCTGATTGTTTTCTGCAAGAGGATTGGTTAAAATTACCTACTTCACTCTTTGGGGGACAAACTATAAGTGAACTCTGCTAGGAAGACACAGCCCTTTCTCTCCGGGAGTGTACTTAAAGAGGAGGAAGCCTAGTAGAAGGCAAGGCACTTAGAGTACAATTTTGAAGCATTGAGGGAAAACGTGGTATGTGTGGTAGCCCACAGAAGGCCCCTTAACACGATGTAGTTGACAGGAAGGATCCTAAAGAAGGTTGCCTCTGAGCTTGGTTTGGTCTTGTTTGGGGACTTGGTTAAGATGACTCAGTTCTTGAGGGTGGCAAGGAAACTGACAGGCAGGGGGAAGGGAGTAGTTCTAAAGGCATAAATTTGTTTCCAATCATTTGCTATTTTAAAGCATTTTCCAATGTTTGCAATTATAAATAGATAACACTGCAGAGGAGAACTTTGGGCTTTAACCTTTGCCTGTGTTCCATACTATTTCTTTAGGGCAAGTTCCTCAAAGGAGACTTACTGCAGCAGGGGGTCTGGACCTTTTTATGCACAGAAGGGGGCATCTAGTTCAAGGTCATAGGAGGCTTTTAGAAATAGACCACAGTGAAGCCAAGTTTTGAGGGGTGATTAGGAACAGGATGGATGAAGGTAGGCATATAAAAGCCTGGGGAATCTCATGGACACACAGGAGGGTAGAGGGAGCATTAAGTAAGTAATTCAGTGTATGCTGGCTTAGTCACCAGGTAAGGAGAGTCATGCTCAAAGTGTGGACTTTAAGTGTAAACTATGTTTATGTTTGATTCTACCAAAGAGTTAATAAAATCATATAAGGCCCTTTTCCCTTTTTCTTACCTTTGAAGTTCATGGAATTCATTTGTACCATATTCCTCAAATCATTGTAACAGTTACCTTTTATATACCAGAACTTACTTTCCTTCTATCTCCCCAGGTGATTTTAGCATCTGGAATATATTCTGTTTCCCCTCCATTGCCCACCATCATCCTAAATTGTGACAACTTCTCTTTATTTCTTTCCTATTCATCTGTGGCCACGTGATCCCTGATAGGATTTTTCAGTCTAAGCCCAGCTCCCCCACTTCTTAGCTGTGTCATTTCTTAAATGCTCCTTAACGTCTCTTTGTCGCCATCTCCTCACGAGAACCTAGTGATACCCATCACAGGGTTGTGAGAATTCAGTGAAATCATGAATGCAAAAACACCTGGCTTGTCTCTGCAGCATGACGACAATTTCCCCTCCACTGTGAGTACCTGCATCCATCAAGGCTGAGAATGCCTTTTGTTACAGTTTAGAACATCTCTAAGCAGCTTTAGAAAGGAAAATCAGAGAATTGCATGATTCCTAGAGCCTTCTCTTAGCTGTGGTTCCCCTCATTTAGGGGCAAAGCCCAGACTGGTGAGGGCACCTCACCTTTCTTTCTTGCTGGATTTGAACATACAATGAGGAGTTTGAACTTTAAGGCTTTTCATTGACTAGCTTCTACACATTTGAGAGACACTGTGTTTTCATGTTAACATAGCATGTCTTTCCTTCTCTTAGGTCACTCTTGCCTTCTTTCTGCTTGGTCCCTATTCTCCATCTTTCCCTTCCCCCACATCACAATGAAGAATCCAAACTCTGGCCATTTCAGATATCCAAAGATCAGGGCAGGCTGACTAATTTTGCCCAGACTTTCTGTGAAAGCTCCGCATGTGCTGCTGTTTTGGGTTGCATAATTGATTTAATCTCTGATTTTAGAGGAACGTTGAACTCTTTTTCATGGGACTCTGCATACATTTCTCTAGGGCAAAAGCTGCCCTACTTTTTTTTCTCTCTGGTATCTGTTTAGTGCTAGGCCATTTTCCCCCCAAGAAGCTAAACTACCCTCCGTGAAATAAATGAAATCACAGTTGGAAAACAGCTTACTGGACAGACTTCTAACCGCCAGATAAGAGCTACACCATGCACATTTTCTTAACATTCTCCTCCTCTCCAGCATCCCTTCTTTCTGCTCTAGCACTTCTTTGCTTTGTCTAAGAGGATACATTAGTCACTCAGCTGAGTACCTAGGTGGAGCTACCAAGTACTTTACCATCTTATTGAGAAAACAGGCTGTGGGGTCCAATTCTTGCATGCCCATTGGCCTACTGTTTGACTCCAGGAAAATTTACTAACCTCTCTGAGTCTTACTTTCAACAGTCCTTTGTAGCCAGATGGCTGTGAAGCTTGGACTATATAGAGCTAGGTATGCAGCAAGCTGGCAACTCACACTGAGCCTTTGGCTACCCAGGTATACATGGGGTGCCAACTGGGGAACATGATTTTATGCCCCTGAAAGACCATTTAGCCAAAAGAACAACCAGGCATTTTTAAGTTTCCATTTACTTCATATCATATTTGGCAGCCTCATTCTAGGTTATGTTTTCAGGCATTTCGAAGTGGAAAGACACCTTTGATAGCAGATGTATTTTGTCAACTTCTCTTAGCCAGTTTGGAGATAATCTTCTCATTAGTTGCTTCTTTAAAAATCTAATACGCCTACTAAGTTGCTTCAGTCATGTCCGACTCTTTGGGACCTTATGAACTGTAGCCTGCCAGTCTCCTCTGTCCATGGGATTTTCCAGGCAAGAATACCATTCCTTCTCCAGAGGATCTTCCAGACCCAGGGGTTAGACCTGCATCTCTTACTTCTCCTGCACTGGCAATGGTAGGCAGGTTCTTTACCACTAGCGCCACCTGGGCTTTGTAATATTTTATATCCACTAAGATATATTTTTGAAGAAAATAATCTTTGATAGGTTCATACTCAGAAACACAGTTTCAGTAATTTCCCCAAACAATTCTCTTACTGTGAAAGTCAACAAACTCTGCAGTTTAACATCAACAGGTTAAGGTCAGAAGTAATTCCCAACTGTTCATTGAACATCACAGCCTGAAGATTGTGTCCTTATGCTGTTAAAAGAATTTAGGCTTAGATAATAACCTATTATTTGTTTCATAAAACACAACACAAACAGACCATTGTTCAAATTCAGACCGTTACTTACTAGTTGGATAAATTTGGACAAATTCCTTAGCCCCTGTTCCTCATTCTGTATGAATATTTAACACTGAGATGAGAATCTTACTTCTCAGGTGTGTTGTGAAGATTAATTGCTAAAATGTATGTAGAGCAATGTGGGGATCCAACTATAGACAGTGTATCAATCAGGTTTTGCTGTAATAATGCTGGGTAACAAAGAATCCCCAAGTCTCAGTGGCTCTCAACAACAAATATTGATGCCAGACTCAGTTTGATTTGGTTCCAGCTTGGTTTTGTTTGGGTCTGCTGCATATGTTTCTTCATTCACACCCTGGGGGCTATTTAAGGAATTCTCCATTCATGGCAGGAAATATTATTATAAAAGATCAGATGAAACTTGTCCAGCATCTAAAGCATCAACTCAGAACTGGCATTACTGTCACTTCTACCCAAATTTCATTGGCCCAAACAAATCATGTGACCAGGCTCACTATTAATAGGTCAGGAAAGTACACCCTGCCTTAAAAAAAGTGAATATTTGCTGAGCAGTAATCCAGTCTCTTTCAGACAAGTTTACTGCATCTCATTTCTCTACCTTTTCTTATTTTATCTGTGCAACACTGGCTGTTTTCCATCTTGTCTGTTTTATAGTATCTATTTTGCATTCTCAAAATTACATCACAGCTTCCTTCTATCTCCATAACTTCAAATAAATTTACATTATATATTTTTCTTTTTAAACAGGTACTTCAGAAAATCCCTTAGAAAAAGAAAAAAAGCTTCTAATTCACCTTAGAGCTTCAGAGGGAGTCTTTTGTGACCGTTTCAGTGGAATTCACATTGATCCAGGAACAATTGGTAAGAGTATAATGCCATTCTTGTGAAAAATGAAATGTATGTATTTCTGATAGGGAAGTATCATTCATAGAACACCTGCTAAATTCCAGGCACCCTTCCAGAGCATTTATATTTATGATTTCATTTAATGGCTCTCCTGAAAGGAGTATCCATTCTAGAGATGTCAAAACTAAGACTCAGAAATGATAAACAATACTCTGAAACCCACACAGTGTTATGTTGTCAAAAACTTAGATTTTTATCCAGACTGATCAGACACCAAAGGCTGGACAGTTCGTATTATCAACTTTAAATACTGTGTGCTTATTCATAATATTTTTAAACTGGTAGGTCTATAGATTACTAAGAAACATTTACTGTTGACGGTTTCTTCATTTGAAACTGCCCCAGTACCAAGTCTTATTTTAAAATTCGTCTATAGAAGAACAAAGAAACTGGGACTGAGCTTGTATATGTATGATGTAAGGGCCACACAATAAAGAAGTTTTAAGGGAAAAGTATAAGAGACTTTTTATAGATTTCTGGTATTTTCTTATTTTCTCTGTATGGCAATTCCAATTTTATAAGATCTCAGTCACTCAGTAAAATGGAAACAATCATGTTAGGATAGTATGAAGTTTGATAACCTAGTTTCCTAAAGTATAACCATGCCATATAATACTTTGATAGTGCTTTATTGCTTCCAAATGATTTTTCATACGTGCTATTTATCTTTTTATGAACACAAGGTTAAGGAATATTTTACTTTATTCCAGGCTGACAAACTAGATGGATCATAATAGGAACACAGACTTTTTTGTCTGTGGTAACCACTATGTTCCATGGAGTGCCACCAAAGACGTGAACTAGACTTGTGTTAGGAGTATATGAAAGTGTATGGCTTGATTCCCAAAGTCAGCTGTATTGCCAAACAAGTGGTTTTTGAAAATTTCTCTGATGCCAAATTGAAAAAGGAATGAAATGTTTGTCATTGCATGAATAAAATTTAAAATAATCCCTTCATGTATTATAATCTCCTTGAAACAGCTAAGAAATTGTGTCATTTTGCAGTAAACCTTTGGTGACTGGGAATGATCAGGAAATCTTTCTGGTAAATTAAAGGAAATAAACTTGTTTTTGCTAAAGTCTTTGTTGTTGGAAATTCTTCTAAATTACTCCAAGTTCCTCTCCTATCTAGCTTCCTTAGCTAATAATGGAAATGATTAATTTTTGATAATGATGATATTATATTACTGTTATGAAAGACTGATTCCACGACATGTCCTGAAAGTGGGAATATTGTTTTCATTTCCACTAATCCTTATTTTAGTTTTATTATCTTCTGACTTTTTGCTGAATTAGAGTATGGTAAAATTGTGGTGTTGATACGAATAGTTGATTAGGTTCTAATTAATTGAGCTTTTTTAGTTCACATTGGATGAAAGCCCAAGGCATACTATTTATGCCTGACTGGTGTTTACTTCTTTTATTTATGCATTTGCTGCTAAAAATTGTGAAATCTTTGGATTTCACTAAAAGAGGTACATTAATCCAGGGGTATGAAGGAAATCAATCCATTTGGGTACAGGAAGAAAATACTAGAAACTTCTATTCAAACATGTATAAATGTATTCATTTGTATGTATAGTTATTTATCTAATAACAAATAAATAGACATGTTAGGGGTGCACAATCATAATTTTGGTGCTGCTTGATTTCATGCTCAAAACATATTTAGATGACTAAAATATGGTGAATTTTGCCTCATGTGACTTTAAGTGGCAATAAAATGTGTAAGAGGAAAGACCTGAAGGAATAAAACTGGACTTCATCAAGCATGTCCCTGGTAAGACTTTAATTTATGAGTCTGAAATAAATTATATTTTGAAACAAAGGAGTTAGAGATCTATCCTTTGATATCTTTAATGCAAAAAAAAAAAAAAAAAAAAATCTGAAGTCCAACCCTGGAAAACAAAGCTAATAGCACCAAATCTCTTTCTTCAGGAAACAAAATTACCATTTTTTTTTTTTTTTGAAAATCTACTGTATAACACAAAATATCAAAACCAGTTAGCTTCCAATAGAGTTGCAAATGGTTTGGAGACACTTAATGGTGGAAATCTAACTAGTTACCTGTTAGAGTGGTCTCTTTCCCAGCTCTTCTAGATGTGATGTAGCATTCATTTCTCTATAACTTTAAAGAGAAAAATGTTTCATAGCCGTGTGAGATATAGTTGACCTGCTGAAAATAAAGCACTTAAATGTTCTTTTTCTAATAAGGTGGACATTCTTAACGTATAGTTTCTGTATCATGTATCTTGCACAATAAGCACTCCAATGAATTTTACTTGTGTGGTCTTAATTTTCTTGGAAGGAGTTTCCTATCACACTGTTGCTCCTTTTATTTTCAGGAGTGTTTGGGAAAGTTCGGCTTCATAGTGCTTATCCTAAGAAATCCTGGACACGTCTTGGGGCTGACATTGCTTCAGGCAATGAGAGGTAAGGAATGAGAGTAATTTAGGGATATATTTTTTGGTTTAACTTGCTTTGTCTGGAGGTTTTTTTACAATAGGAAATTAAATTTTAGATTAAGAATCATAATTCAAGGTTAGATAAGTGGGAAATATTAAAGGCTACAGGGATTTAAAATATTCTCTGTAACACAATAGAATTGTGTTACAAAAGGACAAAACAAGCAAAAGGCGGGGGAGGATATAATTTATTTAAGGAGTAAATTTTATTTATCTATTTTTGTTGTTTATTTTTTAACTTTTTGTTTTGTATTGAGGTACAGCTGATTAACAATGTTGCAATAGTTTTGGGTGAGGTTCTCAGCCACATATATACATATATCCATTCTCCCCCAAACTCTGCTCCTGTCCAGGCTGCCACGTAACATTTGCAGATTTCTATGTGCTGTAGTGGTCCTTGTTGACCCAATTTAAATATAGCAGTGGGTACACATTCATCCCAAACTCCCTAACTATCCCTTCCCCCAATCCTTGCCTGTGGCAACCATAAATTTGTTCTCTA
Source organism: Muntiacus reevesi (assembly GCF_963930625.1). Taxonomy (NCBI): domain Eukaryota; kingdom Metazoa; phylum Chordata; class Mammalia; order Artiodactyla; family Cervidae; genus Muntiacus; species Muntiacus reevesi. The sequence continues at coordinate 25,350,521 of NC_089268.1, read as the reverse complement.
AGTAAGGAGTAAATTTTAGATAATACATGTTTACTGCTGTCAGTAAATCTTTAAAAAATATGAGTTCTATGACATAATAGATAAAATATGAGGTGGGACTGCAATATCTGAATTGAAATGATGAGACAAAATGAGTGAGATGAAGTACATAAAGAATGTTATGAAATTTAAATTCAATAGTGGAATTTAATAATGCTTTAATGGCAATAAAGAATGAAATCACCACTGCCTCAGAGTGAGTGAGTGTGTGCATGCTAAGTTGCTTCAGTCATATCGGACTCTTTGCAACCCTATGGAGTTATAGCCGGTCAGGCTCTTCTGTCTGGGATTCTCCAGGCAAGAATACTGGAGTGGGTTGCCAAGCCCTTTTCCATGAAATGAGTAGGCAACATGAAAAAGAAACTGATGGAATCTACATGAATGAAGAGATAAGATCAAGAGAAAAAAATAATAAAAGAGAAGGTATTAGAAATAGAAAACAGAAAATAAAAGCACATTTTGGTAATGGCTCTTTTCTTAGTAAGAGTCCAGAATAATGAAACCACAAAGAATAACTAAAACTTAACTAAAATACACATAAAAGACTTGGAATTAGTTCCATTTCATTTGAACAACACTGAGAATCATGACTGCTCCAAATCCTCACAGCACAAGAAAAAAGTGAAAAAAGTCAAATAAAAACAAAAGAAGGCATAAAGCTTGATAACATTAGAATTCTCTGCACCATTAAATGTCAGAAGATAGTAGTGCAAAAATCTGTACTATGTTGGGAAAAGTGATTATAGCAAAGGTTTGGCTTATAAACATAGACCCTGCCAAAATGCTGTTCACATATGAAAGCAAAATATACCTTCCACTTTGCAAGAACTGAAAACAATTAAAAACTGTGTTCTAATAAAGAGATTAAACTGAATATAAAATTTAAGAATGCAAATAAAATCCAGAAATTGTAAAAAGGTTAATAAGAATAGGTATAGTAAGGAAAGTTTTACACTAGACAACATAATATAGAAATATAGTAAATCTCTAAAAAAAAAATGATAGGAAATTACCAGAAACAGAAATAGTAATGGAAGTATAGATATGAGTATAGATATAGTAAGGAAAGTTTTATACCAGACACTGTAATATATTATGTTATATATGAAATATATAAAGTAAATCTATAAAAAAAGAAAGGAAATTAACAGAAACAAAAATAATAATGAAGGTAATGAAGTTTGCTTACCTCTTTCAGTTTAAAACTTTAAATTAGATTAAAATTATAAAGAAAATATGAAGAAATATGACTAATATAGTAAAGACAATTTAATTGGTATAAATAAAATATATATCTGTTTAACCAATATAATTATAATTAAAAAGTTTAATAAGTTTTAATAAATTATATAGACCATAATCACAGTAAAATAAAGAGATTAACACAAAATTTTAGCCAACAACATTAATCTTTTGCAAGATGAAAGAAAAAAAATGATTACCTTCTAAATAACTTTGTATCTAAGAGATCAAACTTTTATCAATAGAATACTTGGAAAATAACAGTAATGAGAATAATTGAATAAGACATGGCCATACATGTCATCACATTAAATGCTTTTATTGTTGAATAAGAAAATATAAAAATAAATGAAACAGGCTATTAGTATTAGAAACCAGAAACAAATAACCACAAGCCTAATGAAATCAATCCATACCTGATAAAGACAGAAATTGGTGATTTACAAAGTAGGAAATTAGTAGACTTGATTTTTTTTTAGAAGTACTGATATACTCTTTAATAACTAAGCACACAAAACAAAATATAATTCAGAAATGGGGATTCAGATACAACAGATAAGGAAGAGATTAAAATTGTAATCTAAAATATGTATATCTATAGAGTATCATTCTGAAATTAAGAAAAAATAAATTATATATAGAAACATAAATGATCATAATTGGCTAAAGAAGACTAAAAATTGAGAGAAACAATAAAAGCAAAAATCATAAAGTTATCAAACATTTATTTCCAAGAATACATTTTGCTCAGATAAATTTATGGCTTGTTCTTCTACTCATTCATTCGTCATCACTTATTGTGTTGTATAATCTATTACATAGCATAGAAAAATATGTGAAGATTGCCAATTCGTTTTAGCAAGCATGCATAAAATAATTTTTAAAACAGCTGCTAAAGATAACTCAAAAAGAGAAAACAGGCAAATCCAAGTTGTATCCTAAATAAAACAGCAATAAATGAAATCCAGTAATTTATTGGAAAATGAGTGATTTATTCAAGCAAAGCCGGATGATTTGAAATGAATTAATTAATATAATTTACCTAAATAAAAAAATATAAAGACTAAGAATTTGTCCAGTTTGGTACAAAACAGAAATGCATTTAGTAAGATTCAGCTTGCATTCTTGGAATAAATGATAAATTAAGACTATAATGATATGTTTTTTAATGGGGTGGTTTAGTCATTAGTTGAGAAGCACTGCTTTAAGTAATAATACAAAATAAATAATTAAAAATCTCTCTTGGAAATGGCAACCCACTCCAGTATTCTTGCCTGGAGAATCCCATGGATGGAGGAGCCTGGTAGACTACAGTCCATGGGATCGCTAAGAGTCAGACACGACTGAGCGACATCACTTTCACTTAGACAAGCATATTTCTTTTCATTGAAAAACTGACATTAAAAATCACTGTATATTACAGTTATCATTAAAAATAGTTATCAAATTTTTAGACAGTATATTGAATCAAGGAAAATACTGTAACTAAAAAAATCAGCTGTAACTACCAAGAAGAATTCAAATTATCATTTTTTTTGCAGATTATATACACTTTTGTTCTAGAAAAGTAGAGAATCATCCAAAAAAACAACAGAAGCATTCAGTAAAAGCACAAATCAATAGCCTTTTAATATGTGAGCAATAAAATTTTAAATTACAGTGTACAGTGTTATTTAAAATTTCAATTTAAAATATCTATAAATAAACAAGTGAAATTATAGGAGCCATAAAAACAGATCTATAAAACACTAGTCAAAGGCATAAAGGAGATTAGAATAAATGATGATGCATAACATAAATGGAAAAACTCAATGTTTTAAACATGTCAATTTAATGAAAATTTAATCACAAACCAAATAAATGCATTTTGAATCTGACTCATTAAATCTATGTCTTTTGGTACAATAAATACTTGAAGATAGCCAAACATTATCAATTACTTAAATATATATATATATATATATGTATGTATATTGCTTCCCTGGTAGCTCATTGGTAAAAAATCCTCCTACAATACAGGAGACTCTGCTTTGATTCCTGGGTCGGGAAGACCCTCTGGAGAAGGACCAGGCTACCCACCCTAGTATTCTTGAGCTTCCCTGGTGGCTCAACTGGTAGAAAATCTGCCTGCAATGTGGGAGAACTTGGTTTGATCCCTGGGTTGGGAAGATCCCTTGGTGAAAGGATCTTTCATATATATATATATATATATATATATGAATATCTCTAATGTGAATGATTATTGTTATTGGCACCAGAACAAGAGAGACTACATAACAATAGACCCAGGTACGTATCATTATTTAGAATTGGAATAAATTAGCATTTCAATTTTAAGGGCTTCCCATTTAGTTGAAAATTTGTGCTGGAATAATTGGTCAATGCTTTGGAAAAATATAAAATTAGATTCTCACTTTATCCTTTACTGTAAGTTATCAGTTCAGTTCAGTTCAGTTGCTCAGTCTTTGTCCAACTCTTTGTGACCCCATGGACTGCAGCATGCCAGGCTTCCTTGTCCATTATCAAGTCCCAGAGCTTGTTCAAACTCATGTCCATCGAGGCGGTGATGACATTCAACCATCTCATTCTCTGTCATCCCCTTCTCCTCCTGCCTTCAATATTTCCCAGCATCAGGGTCTTTTCCAGTGAGTCAGTTCTTCCAATCAGGTGGCCAGAGTATTGGAGTTACAGCATTAGCATCATTCTGGACAGATTTCCTTTAGGATTTACTGGTTGGATCTCATTGCAATCCAAGGGACACACAGTTCAAAGGCATCAGTTCTTTGTTGCTCAGCTTTCTTTATGGTCCAACTCTCACATCCATACATGACTACTGGAAAAACCATAGATTTTGACTATACAGAACTTTGTTGGCAAAGTAATGTCTCTGCTTTTTAATATGCTGTCTAGGTTTGTCATAGCTTTCCTTCCAAGGAGCAAGTGTACTGTAAATTATAGATGAATTTTAAATGACTAAGTGTTATAAAGCAAAACCATAAAATTATCTGAAGAACATATAAGTAAATATTATGTGATTTTGAAGTAGGGAACACTTGTGGGATCATAACAAGAATTACAACAAACATAACAGCAAGAAATAATACATTTGACAATATTAGAAAGATCAATATTTCTGCATGTCAGTTACAAAATAAAATGGCAATTGACAAATGAGAAAATATTTGCAATATACAATAGTACGTATGGAGGGTTGATATTTTTGTATGTAAAGCACTCTTAAGAATAAAAAGAAAACAATATGAATACCATAAGATTAATTGCTAAAGAGTTGAATGAATTGCATGAATCACAAAAGAAGACATGTGTTTGACTAACAAACATATGGGAAAATTTTCTGAACTGGAACCGAAATAAATATTAATCAAACAAAAATTAAATACCATTCTAAAATTTCAAATTGGCAAAAATGAAAAAGAATGAATTCCAGGTGACAAAGGGGAAGAGATATAAGCAGTGGGGATGGGGGAGAAATATTACATATTACCCTACTTTTGTAACTAAAAATAATATTTATATATGCATATATGTAAATAAAGAAATGTCTGAAAGACATATAGCACAGCAAGGAAACTGTTGATGAGTTGATAGATAGCTGCTGCGTTGGCGTGTTTTTCTTTAAGTACAGAATATCTTAATAGAAAATTGTTATTTTTTTAGTTATGTTAACATTGCTATATATTTCAACACAATTTTTGTGAATTCTTACCATATGTCAGACATTGAATGGTGGCCTGAATATACAATTACCAGTAAAAATTGACATGATCTCTGCCCTCAGACATTAATCAAACAAAGAAAAAGTAATGTAAAATTACATCTGTGATAGAGGTTATGAAGGAAGGTGGTATAGAATTCTGAAAACATGAGAACTTGAGGCAATGACTGAGGTTAGAGAAGGCTTCCCTGAAGAGTGGTTTCAAAGGTGGGAACTGAAAGATGAGTGGGCATTCACTAAGCAAAGTGGGGGCAGGGTATGTGTGAAAAGTCCAGTAGCCAGAGCAAACAGCACTTAGTCATCCAGTAAATAGCTGATGTGCCAGGTGTGGCTATAACCACTGCAGATTTAGAGGCAAATTTGAAGAAATGGCTGTCACCTGGGAGTCTACATCTTATTGATGGAGATAGACAATAAACAAGCAAATAGAAAAATATAAGGGACATAGTTACATAGTTGTAGATTATCAAATGTGCTAGTAAGGAAATAAACTGGTTGGTATGATCCAAGATAGCTGGGGGATATGAAGTGTATCCTTTTATATTGAGTGGACAGGGAAGATCTTTCTAGAGAAGGGAAATGACAGATGCTGAGTCATATGGTACCTTTGTTTACATGTGAGAGGTCAAAGGGAAAGTTACAGAGTTTTATGCAGAGGAGTTGATGGACTCTGATTTGGTTTTGAAAACTGCTTGGACTTTCCTGGTGGCTCAGCAGTAAAGAATCTGCCTGCAATGCAGGAGACACAGGGTTCTATCCCTGGGTCAGGAAGATCCCCTGAAGAAGGAAATGGCAACCCACTCCAGTATTCTTGCCAGGATAATCCCATGGACAGAGGAGCCTGGTGGTCCACAGTCCACAGGGTCACAAAAGAGTCAGGCACTACTTATCAGCTAAACAACAGTAACTGACTGCTATGAAGTTGATGTATCTTGAAGACAAGAACAGAAGCTGGGGTATCTGGAGGTCAGCTGAGGTCAAAACATGGTGGCTGGGACTAGGGAGGAGGCAGTGGAGACGGAGAGAAGAAATGATGCTGTCTGATTGCCGATGAATTGAATATTGCGGTGGGGGAGTCCTTCTGGTTTTTTGATTGATCAACTTGTTGGGCGGTGGAAGAAGGCACTGAGATGGGAGACTAGGAGAGGAACAGACTTATCAGGGTGGATGATGGCAGGGATGTGCTAAGTTGGAGACACCAAGTGGAGATGTGAGGAAGGCAGTTTATACAGAACATAGGGCTCAGCGAGACCAGGACAGTGAGTCATCCTGATGATGAAGTAGATGGTGTCACTGATCTAGAAGCATATCAACAGGCAGAGGAGAAAATCAGAGCCTGGACATGAGATTGAGGCCAGTCTAATATTTTAGAAGTTGATAGAGGGGAGTCAGTGCAGGTGATGGAGGCAAAGAGACCCAAGAGGTGGGTCTGTGCTGGGAAGAAGAATGGAGAACATGAGGGACCCAATGCCAGGATGGCTGATGAGGAGAGAACAGACCAAGCCATGATGACAGGGCTTCAAGGGTTAGTTACGAGGCAGGGCTATAGTCACTGATGTTATCAAGAATTTCAGTGTTTAGCCTCCTAATAGCATTGTGCAACTATTTCAGGCTTTGAAGGAGATTGTATGGGTGGGAGGTAGCACCAATACTCTCATTTTTATGTCTAAAAAAATCATCCTAGGTACAACACAGACAACAGGAGGGCCAAAAACAGATCTAGGGACACTACTTAGGAGGTGCAAGTGAGAGACAGTGTAACTTTTAGTCAGGAGGTGGAGTAGCAATGGAGAGAAGTGCGTAGATGTATAGACAGGAGACAAAATCTCTAGGATTGTTACCAAAAGAGTGTGGGGTCTGGCTGCTCGCTGCTCACAAGCCAATAAACAGGCCAGGCTGGTGGAAAGCAAAGTCTCCTTTACTTCAGATGCCAGCAACAGTGTGTGAGGAGGATGGTGGACGTCCGTCTAAAGGTTGACTCTTCCTCCCTTACAAGGAGGGGGTGAAAGCTTTTATAGACAAAGTGTGTGTGGAGGGGAGGGGGAGCTGCATTCAGAAACAGCATAGTAATCTCTAACAGTCATTTGCAAATTGATCATCAGTGATCTGACCAGCATCATCTTGGTTGTTTTAAGTTTAGTTCAGTTCATTTGCTCAGTCATGTCCAACTCTCTGCGACCCCATGGACTGCAGCATGCCAGGCTTCCCTGTCCATCACCAACTCCCAGAGCTTGCTCAAACTCATGTCCATTGAGTCAGTGATGCCATCCAACCATCTCATTCTCTGTTGTCCCATTCTCCTCCTGCCTTCAATATTTTCCAGCATCAGGGTCTTTTCAAATGAGTCAGTTCTTTGCATTAGGTGGCCAAAGTATTGGAGTTTCAGCTTCAGCATCAGTCCTTCCAATGAATATTCAGGGTTGATTTCCTTTAGGATTGACTGGCTTGATATCCTTACAGTCCAAGGGACTCTCAAGAGTCTTCAAAAGCACAATTCAAAAGCATCAGTTCTTCGGTGCTCAGCTTTCTTTATGGTCCAACTCTCACATCCATACTTGACTACTGGAAAAACGATAGCTTTGACTTTATAGAACTTTATTGGCAAAACAATGTGTCTGTTTTTTAATATGCTGTCTAGGTTTGTCACAGCTTTTCTTTAAAGGAGCAAGTGTCTTTTAATTTCATGACTTCCATCACCATCTGCAGTGATTTTGGACTCAACAAAATAGTCTGTCACTGTTTCCATTGTTTCCTCATCTATTTGCCATGAAGTGATTAGAACCAGAGGTCATGATCTTAGTTTTTTGAATGTTGAGTTTTAAGCCAACTTTTTCACTCTCCTCTTTCACTTTCATTAAGAGGCTCTTTAGTTCTTCTTCGCTTTCTGCCATAAGGGTGGTATCATCTGCGGGTCTGAGGTTATTGATATTTCTCCTGGCAATCTTGATTCCATCTTGTGCTCCATCCAGCCCAGCATTTTGCATGATGTACTCTGCACATAAGTTAAATAAGCAGGGTGACAGTATACAGTCTTGATGTATTCCTTTCCCAGTTTGGAACCAGTCTGTTGTTCCATGTCCTGTTGGTTTTTATAGTTACAGTTAAACTCAGTTCCATTTGTTCCCATTTCTTTGAGGTCAGTTCTTGGAATTGTGGCAGCTCATGTCCTGGGTACAGTCTGGTCATCATGTAGTTAACTTCTTCCACCTGGTGTTTTAGTATCTATAAGACAGTTCACGGGATATGGCTTAGAATATTATCTATAAGCCCTTGAGAAAGAGCGAAGAAAGGTCCTTGACTATGATTCATGATTATATTATTATTATTTAGTCTCTGATTGTTTTCCTTTGTTTATGCATTTTTTACTTCTCTGATTAATCTTATTCTTTGACTAGAGTTACAGACAAAAGGCAGGCAGAGGATATGGTGGGAGGGGGTGAGCAAGGACCATAGGATCCTCTCCATCTCAGGATGAATTGGGCGTGAGGTGCTTTCTTGGTTCTGGTTTGTGTAAATGGATGGCAGCACCATTCACTAGTGGAGGACTAAATTTGTTGGAAAAGATGAGTTCAGATTTGGTCATGTTGAGTTTAAAGTGCTTTTCTGATGCCCAAAAGAATTTATCAGGGAGGCATTTCTAACAGGAATCAATAAGAATCTTTAATTGTTATCAGGTTAGCAAGTTGGAATTTGGCAGGAGCCATATGAATGGATTTTTCTTATAAGAATGTGTTAAAAACCTCATTCAGAATCAAGTTACAGGCTCTTCTGAAAGAAATTCAATTTTATTAATTAAAACTATCGATAGTAATTAACTAGCTGCCACTTACTGACTTCTTATCATCTAGGCTCACTCTGTGTCAGACATCTACCAAGTATTGTTACCATACATTATCTAACTTAAATCTCTCAGTGCTACAAATTAGATGTTACTGTCTGCACTTTCTAGATGTAAAAACTGAGGTTGAAGAAGGTAAGTAAAATTTCTAAGGTCAGAAAGGTTGGATTTTTACCATAGCTTGTCTGATTCCATTGTTTGTCTTCTACATACTACAAATGTTAAAAACAATCATATTAAAAGCAAAATTATTGAGTATCAGTATCAGAGGAGTACTTTAACAGAGTTATATATAATGATATATGGTTAACATAGTGCATTCATTTTATGAATTTCTTTTTTTAACCTTTTAAAAATATGTGAAATAATTTAAGACTCACAAGAAGTTGCAAAAATAGTAGAAATCCCAAGTACCCTTGATTCAGCTTTCCTTGATGATATCTTACATAATCACAGACTATAAAATTCAACAAGTTGATATTAGTACAGTATTAACTGTACTACAGACCACAATCAACCTGTTTCTTTAAACATTGATCTACAATCTTCCTGCTATTAAAAGCCAATTTAATATGTCTTTCTAATATACTGTTATGGGGACAGATTTTACCTGGACTCTTAGGAACTTCACCAAGATTTCTTTGATGTTTCATGATTATGTTGATGTTTGTACTCTTTGACATTTCATGGTTATTTTATCAATCCTAGGATAAAAGTTTTAAATTGTATCTTGGTCACTGGAAGATTTTAAATGGTCAGGGTCCAATTTATATTTGAATCTCATTTACCTTGTGTGAATAATTGACTGTTAGGAGGACAAAGGTGGAAGCAGAGAGATTAACTGTTAAAACATCGCAGTAACATTGCAGTCTTTTAGGTGACAATGCTGATGGTTTAGAGTGGGATGGAATGAAGGAAAGACATGGTTAAATACATGTTGAAGAAGAGCCAACATAATTTGCTGATGGCCTGGGCAAAAGGAAAGAGTTCAAAGATCACTGCAGAAATCTGACTTGAGCAAGTGGGTGAAGAGTGGTATAATTTATCTAGAAGAGGACAATAGGGAACAGAGTAGGCTTATGGGGAAACTTCCTCAAAGGCTCTTTTTTTTTTTTTTTTTTTCAATTTCTTATCTCATTTAGTTTTTAAAGAAAATGTGGAAAGCACTGGCCAATCCCTTTGTCCTGTTATTTTTCTGTTTCTTAAGTAGTTTATTCACTTATTCTGTTACTTATAAGGAAATGACTCTGACCTGAAGAACAAATCATTTCTCATCTCAACCTTTCCTGAGGACCTCTGCTTTTAATTCTAAGGTCATCCTTGATGGTATCTATTCTCTTATCTCCCATATCCAATCAGTGATAGCATTCTATGGATATGTTTGTTTTTCTGTTCCTTTTCTTTATAGTTTATTATAAGATATTGAATGTAGTTCCCTGTCCTATATAGTAAACCCTTGTTGTTTATTTTACATATGGTAGTGTGCATCTGTTAATCCCATGTTGACAATTTATCCCACACCTCCATCCCCTTTGGTACCCATAAGTGTATTTCTTATGTCTGTCTGTTTCTCTTTTGTAAATAAGTTCATTTGTATTATTTTGGGTTACACATACAAGTGATACCATATAATATTATCTTTCCCTGTCTGACTTATTTCACTTAGTATGACAATTTCTAGGTCCATGTGTGTTACTGCAAATGGCACTATTTCATTCTTTCTTTTAAATAGCTGACTAATATTCCATTGTGTGCGTACACCATGTCTTCTTTGTCTTTTCATCTGTTATTTGGCACTTGGGTTGTTTCTATGTCTTTACTTTTATAAATAGCGCTGCTGTGAACATTGGGGTACATGCATCTTTTCAAATTAGAGCTTTTGTCTTTTCCAGATCTATGGCAAGGGGTGGGATTGCTGGATCATAGGGTAACTCTACTTTTAGTTTTTAAGGGAACTTCTACATTATTTACCACAGTGGCTGCTCTATGGATACATTTTGTTTGGAATATTTATTGTGTCTCCTGCTACACTCTCACTTTGGCACTTCTATGTGACTTTCTATAACAACTTCTGTACTGGCTTTCTGAATATTTGATAAATGCAATTAGAGGGTCAGAAATACCCTTACATCTCTTCTTTACCTTTACACTTCCTACTGGTCTTTAAAGATTCTATCACACCTCCCACAAGACATTCAGTCTCCCCTCCAGCACACGCTGATTTTCTACCATTTGAATCAATATACCATGTGATTTTATGACTTATAATTTTAATAAAAATATGTTTCTTAGTGATTGATACTAAGCTGCTTCAGGTATGTATGTCCTGTTCCTATAGTAGTGTTCTACAGGAGAGGAAAATACTGTTTTTTTTAAATTGATTTGGTGTATTATTTAGCATCCAGCACACAACAGAAATTAAAAAAGAGTTCTAATAAGTGTGTGCTACACTGGATTGATGTATCTTTTCTGGAAATCAGAACTTATGGAGCCTGTTGACTCAATGGCATCTTGTCTAATAAATTAGAATCTTAAATTTAAATTAAAAAATTACTATAATTATTTTTGTGCTCATTAATCAAACCTCATGATTATACTATAACAACTTAGTTCAAATGTTAGAACATAGAGATGGTGGCCTTATTCATTTATTAGCAGGAGTTCAGGATCACACTGTAATATCCAAAAGAAGATGGTTCCTTCTGGTCCAATGAGCTACTGGGTCCTAATCTCGAACTGGCTACTGTCTCCATGCTTGGAAAAGACATATGAGTTAGGAAGGGAGGAGGGACATAGATTCTTCAGTGAAAATGAGCTTGAACATTGAGGACAGCAGATTAAAATTCTTTTAATTATGCAATTAACTAAAAGTGTAATTTCAAGTAAAGTACTTTCTCTGAGTCTCAGTTTCTTTTTCTATAATAGGAAAAAAATCATACTTGGTTAATAGAGTAGTTATAAGGATTAAGTGAATCAATGTGTGTAAAGCAGTTAGACTGGTTTCTGGCACCAAGTCAGCCTTGCATCATGGTAGTTATTACAGTAACCAGGATTCTTTCAATGGAAAGTAAAAATAAAAGCAACCCTTCTTAATCCATTTGGGAAATTGCATCGGATCCTCCCTCCACCTCTGCTGTTTCTCTGTTTCAGTCTCACTTGTTCCTGCTGAAGAGATTTCCACATTCTGTAGGGTGCAATGGAATCCTGAAGCCACTGGCTTTTCCCAGCTTTACCACTAGAGAGGAAATTTCTCTTTCTTCTTAGTTGCAATTCAAAAGTCTGGGAGACTACAGTTGCTAGCACTGTATTGTATAACTTGCTAAGAGAGTAGAACTCGAGTGTTCTCACCAAACAATAACAAAAAAAAGGGCGAACGTGTGAGGTGACTGACATATTAATTAGCTCAGTGGGAGATTTTTTTCATAATGTGTATGTATATCATATCAAATCAGCATATTATGTTTTAAATATCTTGAGTGAGTGAGTGAAAGTTGCTCAGTTGTGTCTGACTCTTTGTGACCCCATGGACTATACAGTCCATGGAATTCTCCAGGCCACAATATTGGAGTGGGTAGCCATTCCTGTCTCCAGGGGATCTTCCCAACCCAGGAATCAAACCCAAGTCTCCCACATTGCAGATGAATTCTTTACCAGCTGAGCCACAAGGGAAGCCCTACAACTTTATTTTTCGACTATGCCTCATAAAGCTGGAAAAGGGAAAGGATTTTAACTAATGAAGGCAGGTTGGACCCCTTGCCCACACTTTGGCAAAAGGTTTGCAGCTCTCACTAGGACCACTTAGTGTTGGTGAATGAGGAGATCAGGTCTCAGAAGAGATGTGACGTATTTCCTGGAACAAAGGAGAAAATAGATCAGGTAGACAAACAGTTGAGGGCATTCCCGATGGCTCAGGGGGTAAAGAATCCACCTGCAATGCAGAAGACACAGGAGACATGGGCTTAATCCCTGGATTGGGAAGATCAACTGGAGGAGGAAAATGGCAACCCACTCCAGTATTCTTGCCTAAAAAAATCCCACGGACAGAGGACCCTGGTGGGTTACAATCCAAAGGGCCCCAAAGAGTTGGACACAACTAAGCGTGCCATGGGGTGGCAAACAGTTGACGCCAAAGACCATTCATATTGTCACCGTCATCATCAATATCATTACAGGATTCAGTTTCTTTAAACACCTCACATAGTTCACTGGAGTCTGAGGGTCCTTGGCCAATTCCAATGGCAATTGACAAAAGAAAGTTTAAACAGGAGTTAAAAAAAAAAAACAGAAACAAAAATGCCTCAGTATTACTAAGGATCAGAATTCTATGGCCACTCTAATTCCTCAGGGAAGAACATTTTGACATCCAACACTCTGAGCCTATGGTCAAGTGCATCTGTTGTCATTAAGATCTTCCTAAAGTTTAGTTAAATTCATTTAAGTTATAGATATTTCTATATGAATGCTTTCTACATGGTGGCAAAAACTTTTAAATGAAATTTGTAAGTATATTTGTTTAATTCTTTGTAATTATGTCCTTTTGACCAAAAGTATTACATTTTTCTCTAAACTAGGTGAAATTTAATGCAAAAATAAAGGAAGCTGCTGATATTTTGTTTATACTTTTCAAAAGTTATCTTTCAGGAGACTTTTGCAGTGATTATTCAGTTTCTTCTCTCTTGTCATATGGTTTCCATTTACAGCCAATTATGTTGCAAACAACTCTTTTAATTTTTTTGTTTATTTATTATTTTTGGTGTGTTTTGCTCAGAAAAATGAGCAGATCTCCCCTCTCCCCTGTAGCTATAAGATTCTTATTAGTATTAATCAGACACATGAAATAGAGCTTCGATTCAAATCCTTAAGCTAGGATTTCTTGAAATGGTTGATGGGTCTTCCTTCAAGTAGGAAGAGTGAATCTTTGTATTTAAGGAATTTAAGGAATATTGATAACTTGACTAGCAGAACTTTCTAGACTATTAATACTGGAACGACGAAAGTTTTCCCTGAATTTACCACTATTGCTGTGTAGACAGAGAAGGAGGCATGCCCCCTTGCCATTTGTATATTTTCTTAAGAGATACAGAATCTCAAGGTTTCAGTAGTAAACAGGAGAGAGAATTATTCATAGATCTGTATGGTTTTGGAAGCCATCATGACAAAAGTTAAGTTCATTTATATTTTTATTGTAAAGTTTGGAGTAATAATTTCAATAATTCCTTTTCTCTTTGCCTAGAAAATTGTGAGGAGCTTTGGGGTTTACATAGCTGGATAGTTCTATTTTCATTAAATATTAACTAACAAGTGGCATTAGTGGTAAAGAATCTACCTGCCAATGCAGGAGACATAAGTGACGCGGGTTCCATCGCTGGGTTGGGAAGATCTCCTCAAGTAGGAAATGGCAACCCACTCTAGTATTCTTACCTGCAGAATTCCCATGGACAGAGGAGCCTGGCGGGCTACAGTCCATAGGTTGCAAAGAGTCGGACACGACTGAAGTGACTTAGTACACACACAGCAGTGTCAAAGTTGAGTAGCCACAGAAGACAGTACAAAATCATTTACAAAGCAGCGGTATCTGTTTTGTCAAAATGATGAACAGAAATGGGACTGCGTGTTCAGTAGAGAAGATCCCCATGGGATGACTTCTTGAAGGCAAAGGAGCTTCAGTAAGTTTTTAAGACTGAAGAGCAGAATACAGGAGATGATATTTTAATTGATAGGTGAGAAGCACATTATCTATTTCTTGGCAGAATGAGCAGGTTCATCAGGTTGGAGCAGAGGACTTACATAAGGGACTTGTGGGATAAGGCTCTAATTATTTCTTAGTTTATATTATGGTTCATACTTTGCATTGCTCTGTGGGCTTCAACAAATGTATAATGTCATGTATCCATCCTTAAAGTATCACACAGAAGAATTTACAGCCCTGTAAATCTCCCGTGCTCCCTAGGGAATGGGTTTTAATTCTCATTTTTCACAAGGAACTTTCCTGAACATTGTCATGATCTATGTCTGAAAAGCTCTATTCAACAATATAAACAAAAATAAAAAGATTATCCCAATAATACGGGCCATGAAGGAAAGGATTGATTTCACTTATATTCCTAATTTGGCTTTGGTGTGACTTTATATCCATCACCTGATTTTCTTTTTAAGAAGTAGATTTTTCTTCAGTATACTAACTGGTAAGTTAGAAAATTCAGATTTAAGTGATAATGACTAATAAACTCACCTTCCATTGGCAAGCTGACATTTTTAGTGTACATCTTTTCTATTTTCTGCTTTCTGTGCATGGATTACTTTTGTTAAAAATAAATGGGACATATTATTTTATATCCTCCTTTTTTCCAGTCAGTACATAATGAATCCTGTAATTCAGTGTTCTGGTACATTGTGCTTTTTAATGACTATATAATAATGCATGTGGGCTTCTCAGGTGGCTCAGTAAAGAACCCACCTGCCAATTCAGGTGATGCAGGAAACTGGAGTTCGATCCCTGCATTGGGAAGATCCCCTGGAGAAGGAAATAGCAACCCATTCCAGTGTTCTTGCCACAATAATGTCATGGACAAAGGAGCCTGACTGGCTACAGTCCATGGGGTCGCAAAGAGTTGGACATGACTGAGCACGCACACACACAATAATCTACTGTTTGAGTTACAGATCATACATTTGTGGGTTATCATAATATAGTCATTATGAAATGTAGGAGTTTTGCCTTTTATTATATGTGAAGAGCTAAGAATCAAATAGATAGGAGGATGTCATTTAATGGAAAGAACTTGAATTTGATCAGGAGACTTAGGCTTAATTCAACCTCTGACTTCATTTAGTTATCTAATCTTGAGTTTTGTTATTTATTCTTTCTGAATCTTGGTTTCCTTGCCTTTAAAAGCTAAGGGTTGCTTTATTATTTTGTAACTGTGAGTTTTCTAGGATGTCATAGCAAATAAACAAAGAATGTCTAAATTCTTTAATTAAAATTGCATAACTGATAGTAGTCTTGTCTCTGTCTTTGTCACTCTCTTCTTCTCTTTAATCTCAGGCACATCACATAGATTTAAATTAATTACAATCTTTGGTTAATAACAAATTTACACCATTGGCCCATAAATGACCCCCTATAACTTTTTTTTTTTTGGTGCTAATATTTTACACGAATCATCTGTGAATTCTCCACTCACACAGTAGACTAGTGTCTGCTAGTCAGAATCTACTAGTCAAGGATGTTTACTGAACAAAAAAATGTCTTCTAGTCACAATCTAAATTGTCATTTTTAAATGTAAATGTCATCTGTTTCATTCACCATTATGTCTCTAGCACCTACTATAGTGTGTGGCATGTACTGTTGCTCAGACAATATATGTTTCTTGATTGAAAGGCCTTCACATGGACCCGTTTCCTAGATGAAACTTTACTGATACAAGATACACTATTGTCAATGCTTGCTAAAGTGTGAACATTAGCAAAAGAGCCAGGCAATTAATATAAACTTATACTGTTGAAGTTGGTAATGACTGTAACGAGGATAAATCAGACATATTTACTAGAGAAAGATACGCAGCAGCAAATGACTGAACAAAAACCTTATTAAATGGTATTTAAGAAAAAACAAAAATTAGCAAAACTCACATTGCATATTGTGATGAAAACACAATGCTTGGAACATAGCACCTTCAAGAAGTGCATACCTTTGTCCCTGCAATAACAGGGGGATAGGAGAGGAAAACTCCAAATAGTGTGACTTTTCAAATGAAGATATAAAACTCAGAAGAGTTACATGACCTCTCAAGGTCCCACAGCTACTAAGTGGAACCTCTAGGATTCACACTATATCTGCTTGACCATGAAGGTATGAGCCTTAAATGTGTGATGAGAAATTGTCTGCAAATGGTATTAGAAGTCTTCAGAAAATGTGAGAAAAGATCCCTTCTGAAATACCTTTATTATTCGAACTGTTTCCCAATCAAGGAAGTAGACTTCCATTTTAGGAAACCATATGGAGAGGGCATTACTAAACTCTCAAAATTTTACCCTTTCTTGTTCTTTCGTCTGGTGTTTCATGGCCACAGAATACCTTGGCTATCCCTGTATTGCATACATGTAAGCCAGAAGATGAACTCCATTAGCATTAATGTTTTGCAAAAGTCTTTTTTCTCCATCTTGACTTGATGTTTCTACTTTACTCTCCCTGGTGGGAATTGCCATTTGCAGCGGATTTCCTCTTCTCCCTGGAATGAGTAGATCATATCTGAGTTGCACTGCCAATGTACTTGATACGATCTTTATGCTGTTACAGAATTATAGTAGAGGACACAGTGGATTGGCGACCCCATGACAAGATTGTCCTCAGCTCCTCTTCATATGAGCCTCATGAAGCAGAGGTCCTCACTGTGAAAGAAGTCAGGGGCCACCATATTAGGATCCATGAACGGCTCAGACACCGACACATCGGTAAGGCTTTGGTTTGTTAGTTAAGGGAAGTGAATGAGCCAAGACAAACGTGTTCAGCAACCTGCCTGGGGACCTTGGATCCAACCGGCGTTCAGAGGGGATGGATAATACTTTACTGCTGCCCTAGGCTCATCCTAGAAGGCTTTATCTCCATCCCTTCATTAATTTTATTGCCTAATTTAAAAAAAAAATACTTTGATGTGAGGGTATTTTTTTAACTTTTTATTTATAATGGCAAGCCTAGAAGCAAGCAGAAGGGTTAAGAAACTTGTTCAAGGTCACCGGGCATTTTCATGGCTAAGCCAGAATAAACCTCATGGGAGATGAATTTCCAGTTCATTTCCTGTCACATTGAATCACACAACCACTTAGAATGTGGCAGTTATTGTAAATAATGACTCCTTACTTTTTCCATACTTAGGAATGTGTCCTTTCTGACATGAAGTTCATTTTATGTATTGACTACTGCTACTGCCCCAAATTATAGATAAAGTCAAATACCTCTTTCTTTAAAAAAAAAAGTTAATATTTTAATACACTATATACACTTAAAATGCATTGCATATAAATAATAAATAACCATGTTTCGTGGTTCAGTCTAATAACTGCATTTAACCCAGGAAATATAGCTAATAAGTAATAAAATAGGGAAATAAAGGGATAAGGGGTTATCTTTTTATTCTCTGATATTTGAGGGGGAAATACATGATTTCAGCACGGTCATATCTAAAGCTTTCTAAGTCATAGCTTTAAGGATGATTTTATTTCTAAACAGTGGCAGGGAAAAGAAAATTCGTCGTCAATCCCTGCCTGTAATATGCAAACATGTGCAATACACATACAGGGGGAGAGGGGGCGATGTAACAAACACGCGAGACTGGAGAAGCTCCTTCTGAGCGGGATGAGCTTCGGACCTGCCAGGAGAGGGCGCTGCCGCTGCTACTTTGGTCCTATCGCTGCCTCAGTGGATCTGGGATTCCTCATTCTGAAGAAAGAGGTTCAGGAGGAGTGCACTATTAAACGCGGAAATCTCACACTGACAAGTTAAAGGAAGGGGGTTGGGGATCCCACTAATTGGACCGGTCTGCCCTGACATCCCTGTCCCAGTACCCATCGTGGCTGAGGAGAAATGAATTCTTGCTCAGATACTCTTACTCTGGTCCCAAGGAGAGACTAGAGAACCGGCTTTTCATTTCTCAGCTGACATTTGTGGAGAACGCCCGAGGAAAGGCAAACCTTAGTGTTGGGAGGACTTCCGCGGGGAAACGAGTGTTTTCATTTGTCAGGTTCGCTGAGTCCCTAACTGGCGATCTCCGAAATAGGTTTTTTAAAGTTTTTCCTTCCTGTTGCCCCAGGAAGTGCGCACGTCATGGAGGGTGGCCGACACATTCGTTTGGCTGCTGAGGTTGGTCTTTTGACACGAAACATACAAATCCATAGTGATACATCATGCAGAGGGAGACTACTTGTGGGGTCCTTCAGGAAGTCCAGCGTGGAAGAATTTTCAGGTAAATGAAAATTTACGTTGCTAAGCACTAAGAATTGGATGCTATGGGACCCTCCGAAATTCCAATAGTGGGAATTTTCATCTATAAAACAAAATGTCTGGAATAGATGCTTGTTGATGCTCTGAGAAGCTATGAATTTTCAGTCCTAATCTGTGCTTAATTATCAGTGTGATGTTAAAATAATATTCTAGCTATCAGTACATCGGCACATTTTTACCTCAGAAAGAAAAAAATATATATAAAGAAAAACCACCTTCAGCAGATGTGAAATTTCCTCTGCTTTGAAATTGTAGATGATTTAATGACCACTTGAATTTTATCTCTTTCCTGAATTTCTATTACTCTTTCCCAGTAGCATGCTTTATCTGATGGCAGACCTCATCTCATGCTATAAATTAATAGTGTAAATTTAAATAAGAAGATTTCCATATTCTAGACTGCTTTAGGGATCAATTCAATTTCTCTCATTTCCTTCAATCTTTAGCTCTTCTGGAATTTTTTTTTCATTATTTTTATTAGTTGGAGGCTAATTACAATATTGTAGTGGTTTTTTTTGCCATAAATTGACATGAATCAGCCTTGGATTTACATGTGTTCCCCATCCTGAACCCCCTCCCACCTCCCTCCCCATCCCATCCCTCTGGGTCATCCCACTGCACCAGCCCCGAGCACTTGTCTCATGCATCCAACCTGGACTGGCGATTTGTTTCACACTTGATAATATACATGTTTCGATGCTATTCTCTCAGATCATCCCACCCTCGCCTTCTCCCATAGAGTCCAAAAGTCTGTTCTGTACATGTGTCTCTTTTTCTGTCTTGCATGTAGGGTTATCGTTACCATCTTTCTAAATTCCATATATATGCGTTAGTATACTGTATTGGTGTTTATCTTTCTGGCTTACTTCACTCTGTATAATGGGTTCCAGTTTCATCCATCTCATTAGAACTGGTTCAAATGTATTCTTTTTAATGGCTGAGTAATATTCCATTGTATATATGTACCATAACTTTCTTATCCATTCGTCTGCTGATGGGTATCTAGGTTGCTTCCATGTCCTGATTATTATAATCAGTGCTGCGATGAACATTAGGGTACATGTGTCTCTTTCAGTGTGGAGATTCCTTAAAAAACTGGAAATAGAACTGCCATATGACCCAGCAATCCCACTCCTGGGCATACACACTGAGGAAACCAGAACTGGAATGTTGTGAAATAATTTTATTGGCACCTTATTTCTGAAACTTGGGTTCCTTAAAAATGATTCCAGTGTTGTTTCCTAGTCAAATAAAGCTCCATCTTAGAAAGCCACTGTCTACATGAATATAATAAAGGCTCTGAGAAGGCTTAGAGTAAAGGATCTAAGCCCTTCCCACATATATTGAGCATGGAACAATTTTTGTGGGCACATCTGTTTTCAGTTCAGTTCAGTCTCTCAGTCATGTCCGACTCTTTGTGACCCCACAGACTGCAGCATGCCAAACTTCCCTCTCCATCACCAACTACCAGAGCTTGCTCAAACTCATGTTCATCGAGTCAGTGATGTCCATCTCATCCTCTGTCGTTCCCTTCTCCTCCTGCTTTCAATCTTTCCCAGCATCAGGGTCTTTTCCAATGAGTCAGTTCTTCACATCAGGTGGCCAGTATGGTAAAGGATGGTGCTTGGACCTTAAGTTGAAAGTTCAGGATTTCTGGTCCATAGAACAAACTCTCCGTAAACACTAGCTCCACCAGTTTCTTTCTTTTTTGGCCACATGGTGAGGTATAAAGTGAAAGTGTTAGTTGCTCTCAGTCATGTCCGACTCTTTGTGACCCCATGGACTGTAGCCCACCAGGCTCCTTTGTATGCAGGATCTTAGTTCCCTGACCAGGGATTGAACCCTTGTTCCCCCTCCCACTCCTGCATTGAAAGCATGGAGTCTTAACTACTGGACTGCCAGGGAAGTCCCCTCCATCAGTTTTTAACAGAAGTCATGTAGATCTCCCTTCTTGGCTAGAGGACATTTGATGGTATCTGGAGACATTTTGCTTGTCACAACTTTTGTGGAGCTTCTGCATCTAGTAGTGGATGCTCAACAGCCTACAATGTGTGAGACAGTCTCCCTCAAGAAAGGATCAGTTCAGTTCAGTTGAGTTCAGTTCAGTCGCTCAGTCGTGTCTGACTCTTTGCGACCCCGTGAATTGCAGCACGCCAGGCCTCCCTGTCCATCACCAACTCCCGGAGTTTACTCAAACTCATCCCATCGAGTCGGTGATGCCATCCAGCCATCTCATCCTCTGTCGTCCCCTTCTCCTTCTGCCCCCAATCCCTCCCAGCATCAGGGTCTTTTCCAATGAGTCAACTCTTCACATGAGGTGGCCAAAGTACTGGAGTTTCAGCTTCAGCATCAGTCCTTCCAATGAACACCCAGGACTGATTTCCTTCAGGATGGACTGGTTGGACCTCCTTGCAGTCCAAGGGACTCTCAAGAGTCTTCTCCAACACCACAGTTCAGAAGCATCAATTTTTCAGTGCTCAGCTTTCTTCACAGTCCAACTCTCACATCCATACATGACCACTGGAAAAACCATAGCCTTGACCAGATGGACCTTTGTTGGCAATGTAATGTCTCTGCCTTTTAACATGCTATCTAGGTTGATCATAACTTTCCTTCCAAGGAGTAAGCGTCTTTTAATTTCATGGCTGCAGTCACCATCCGCAGTGATTTTGGAGCCCCCCAAAATAAAGTCTGACAATGTTTCCACTGTCTCCCCATCTATTTCCCATGAGGTGATGGGACCAGATACCATGATCTTAGTTTTCTGAATGTTGAGCTTTAAGCCAACTATTTTACTCTCCTCTTTCACTTTCATCAAGAGGCTTTTTAGTTCCTCTTCACTTTCTACCATAAGGGTGGTGTCATCTGCATATCTGAGGTTATTGATATTTCTCCCAGCAATCTTGATTCCAGCTTGTGCTGCTTCCAGCCCAGCATTTCTCATGATGTACTCTGCATATAAGTTAAATAAGTAGGGTGACAATATGCAGCCTTGACGTACTCCTTTTCCTATTTGGAACCAGTCTGTTGTTCCATGTCCTGGACCAAAATGTCAGTTATGTTGAGGTGGAGTAACCCTGCTCTGGAAGGCTAGACAAAGGCTGAGTCCTGGTCACGGTGGTGGTCATGTAAAAACAAATCTACCCTGCAGTTCGTGAAGACAGAGAATTAGGAAGAGAGTGCAAGACAGGGCCCCTTTACACGGTACCTGCAGGCCAGGCTAGAACCTGATTGCGAGAGCAGGACAGGAGGCTGGTTCTTACAGCTGAGCACCAAAGCTGGACCCTCACCACCTGCAATGCTGACTTGGTTCTGAACCTCTGGCTTGCTGGTTGGGACTCCTAAAACATCCCTGGGAAAGGGACAGAGAAGCTTAATCCAGTGCTTCCTATAGACTAGGAACTATGCTGGTTTTCATGCCTGTTTTATCTCATTGAATCCTAATATCCCTGTGAGAGTGACATTTTATCCTCGGTTTTATATGTGAGGAAACAGAGTCTATAATAAAATTGTCTGCTAATTCATAAAACTCCATTATGAGCTTTAGAACTTCTTGAGGGTAAGGCTGAGGTTTTCAGCCCTGTTTTCTCAGTATGGTATTATAACTGCTGTGTATTAGGTCCTCAATAAATGTGAGTGAGTTAAATAAATGAACAGTAAGAAAAGTCATCCAGCTCACAAAGTAGCACTCAAATTCAAGCCTGATTCTGAATCAGTTGATAAGCTTTTAGTTTTATAATCACTTTAGGTTTGTAAAAAAGTTGCAAAGATGGTATGCAGAGTTCCTGTATACTTTTCATTCTGTTTTCCCTAACATGAAAATCTACTATAACTCTGGTTCGTTTGTGACAGCCATTAAATTAACCTTACTGCATTAGTGTTAACTGAATTTAAGACATTATACCAGATTCCACATGTCTTTCCACTAAGGTCCTTTTTCTGTTTCAGAATCCAGTACAGATCCCCACATTGTATTAAGGACCCTTACACTTTTCTATAACATATTCCAGAGCCTGGATGATGTAGGACCTACAGGTGTGGGTCAAGGACACCACTATAGTGTTGAATGATTACAGGGCAGGAAAGCAGGCCAGGGATTAACAATCCCTACTTTTAAATCAGGTTCTTCTGTCATTCCCCTCCTTCTGACCAGTAATACCCAAAAAGTTATGCTCAGAATTATGATAAACAAAAAGAAAAAATAGGAAAACAGTTGTGAACAAAATCATTGCTTAATTCTCCATCTGAATCTCAGATATTTTAAGTATTTACTATTGATTAGTACTCTTGCCTGGAAAATCCCATGGACGGAGGAGCCTGGTGGGCTGCAGTCCACGGGGTTGCTGGGAGTCGGACACTACTGAGTGATTTCACTTTCACTTTTCACTTTCACGCATTGGAGAAGGAAATGGTAACCCACTCCGGTTTTCTTGCCTGGAGAATCCCAGGGATGGGGGAGCCTGGTGGGCTGCTGTCTATGGGGGTCACACAGAGTCAGACGTGACTAAAGTGACTTAGCAGCAACAGCAGTTTTCAATTGTTGAATAATATGCACACGGGTAAAAAGATCTTGTACAATTTAAAACTATGAATTAAAACTGTGCAAGGATGACAGAAAAAAACACACTAAGTAAAACAGTAATGATACGTTGCCTTGAATGAGATTCTAGAACTATTTTCCAGTCTGTAAACTAAACTTCTACATGTGGACATGATGTGCTTTGGGCCAAAGTTCTCAGAAGCGGGTTCCATGATCGTTTTAGCTATGGATTGCTTGGGTTGCAAGGGTTGCTTGCAAGGGTTGCTTCAAATTACATTGAAAAGTGGTATCATGCTATAAATAATTTGTAAATGTTTTCTCATTCTGTGAATATTTCCATACCATCAACTAGTGTCTCTTTAACCAGCATCCTCTGAGAAATCTAGATATAGTGGAATCCTGTTTGACCATTCAGAAAGACACACAGATTTCATTTGTCCTCACAGTAGTTTGGTTTTGCAATAGATTGATTTGCAAGGGTTCAGGTTTCTCATCTATGAAAAGGGAGTGGGGAAGGTGGAGGATTAAGACTGGACTATACTTCCCTGGTAGCTCAGACGGTAAAGTGTCTGCCTACAATGTGGGATACCTGGGTTCAATTCCTGGGTTGGGAAGATCCTCTGGGGAAGGAAATGGCAACCCACTCTAGTACTCTTGCCTGGAAAATCCCATGGATGGAGGAGCATGATAGGCTACAGGCCATGGGGTTGCGAAGAGTCAGACACGACTGAGCGACGTCACATCTCTGTGCTTTAAATACTAAAACACCACAATTTCCTCCCTTTTTAGTGAGGGAAATAACTTTATAGTTTACCTTGGGCAGTAACTTTAAAAAAGAAATATAAAGAAAAGAAGTGAGGTCTACCTAGCTAAAGACATATGTTGTCTCTTCTGTTAGAACAGGGCTGTACCCCAGTTGTGGGAATCTCAGTGCAAACCTGTTTGTTTTATTCTACCATGGGACGTGTACTCCCCACTGAGCCTGCGTGAGGGATAACAGTACAGCATCTGCACCATATGCCCAGGTCCAAGTCCTAGTGCGCTCCTAACCCTTCTCTGCCTCAGGGGATAGTGGGGATATCACCTCAAATGGGGATAACTACATCTATCACATAGGATTTTTAAAGAAATTAAGAGTATATATATCACACACATATACATTTATGCCTGGTATATAATTAGTGCTGTATTAGAGTTAGATGTTGTGTTTATTAATTCACCTCATTTCCCCCCATATTCATGTTATTATCTATTTTATCAAGCGCCTGTACACTGACAAATTAGTGTTCATTATATTTTCAAATCAGTCTAGTGGCTATATTTTATATTGTATTTTGTTGTATACTGTATTTTAATAATATCTGCTTAAAACAGAACCAATAAAATCTCCAATAAGGCTAAATAATTCACTATCCTCTCCTGATATAAAAAAATGTAGAAAATCCTCTTATTGTGAAAAGGAAACAGGGAATATAGTGTAGCTAGGATAACAATACAGGAAAAGAAAATTAAGAGTCTTTAAGGTCACTTAAAAATATATTATTGGCTGTATCATGTCTTCATCAAAAAGATTGTTATATTTCCGGACACCTATTGAGCAGAAATTTTGTACTTACACTCTTCTTTAAAAATGATTAAGATGTTGTATATATTTAGCCATTATTTTCTTTCATATAATATCTCTGTGGGTAAGGCTGTGACCTTTTCGCATGGGGTCACTGAAAAGAGACATGACTTTGGGGTGAGTGGCCAGGAAGCCATATTCCCTTCATTCTTAGCTGGTTCCTGACCCAGTCCTGAAAACGGGTACCCAGAATCTTTAAGCTAGCTGTGCCCACCCCCAAAGCCTCTGTCCTTCCCCTGTCTTCCTATCATTTCCTCTCCATCCTATGACCAGACTCTTAAGAATGTACAGGGAACTTTTCAGGAAGTATTGTGATATTTTTTAATGACTCAGACTTGATGATATAAAATATAGCACTGGTGCTAAAACTAAACTATTATATTTTAATGAAAAATCTGCATGTCCTGAGCCATTGAGTGGACCATCCTTCTGACTCTTGAGGGGACAAAATAAGTACCTGCTAACGTGCATTTTGCTTGTAGGTATCCTTCAACTTTTCAACGTGGAAATTCAGAACTTTGGGTCGCCGCTGTATTCATCCGTTGAACTCACTAATGTGTCAGCAGGATCCTGGATAATATCTTCTACTCTGCACCAAAGCTGTGGTGGGGGCATCCATGCAGCTGCCAGTCAGGGAATCATTTTAAATGACAATGTTGTGTTTAGCATTGCTGGCCATGGCGTTGATCTGGAGGGTCAGGACTATTCTCTCTCTAATAACCTTGTGGTTCTGATGACACAGTCAACATGGTCTCCTGGTTGGGTGGCAGGAATCAAAGTGAACGAGGCAAAGAACACTCATCTCCATGGCAATGTTGTGGCAGGATCCGAGAGACTTGGTTTTCACATCCAAGGCCACAGGTGTTCCTCTCCTGAATCTCTTTGGTCTGATAATGTGGCCCACTCAAGTCTTCATGGCCTTCATCTCTATAAGGGGAGTGGACGTGACAACTGCACTGGTATCTCTGGCTTCTTGGCTTTCAAGAACTTTGACTATGGTGCTATGCTTCAAGTGGAGAACAGCGTGGAAATAGAGAACCTCACTCTGGTAGACAATACTGTTGGCCTTTTCACAGCAGTTTATGTGTCTTCTGCTCCACAGTGTTATATCAGAAATCTACAGATTGTGCTTAGGAATTCAGTCATTGTGGCCACTAGCTCATCTTTTGACTGCATTCAAGACAGAGTTAAACCACATTCTGCCAACCTGACATCACGTGATCGAGCTCCTTCCAATCCCAGAGGGGGTCGAGTTGGTATTCTGTGGCCGATATTCACCTCAGAACCAAATCGGTGGCCTCAGGAGCCATGGCACAAAGTGAGGAACGGCCATTTGATTTCAGGCATCATGAAACTTCAAGGTAAGAATTTTGGGTTTCCAAGCAATGTAATCTAATACATCTGCACATAGAACCTTTAATAATATCTTGAAAGTGTATCACCAAAAGAGTACAGTATAGTTTGGTTCTTGCTGTCCAGTTGATCAGCTACTGGGCATTGATGACCACGGGGGTGGTTTATTAATATAATGACAGTGAGTGGTTCATTGAGGAACAAAATTGGGTCATTTGTAGAGATGAACCTTGAGCCTGCCATATAGGGTGAAGTAAATTAAAAAAAGAAAAATATTGTATAGTAATACATGTATGTGGGATCTAGAAAAATGGTACAGATGAACCTAGTTCCAGGGCAGGAATAAAGATGCAGAGAATCTCCACTATATAGAGAATGGACTTGTGAACACGGGATCGGTGAGGGGAGGGTGGGAGATTAGGTTTGACATAAATACACTACTGTGCGTAAAATAGATAGTGGGAACCTGATGTATAGCACAGAGAGCTCAACTCAGTGCTCTGTGAAGGGTGGGATGGGGTGTGAGATTCAAGAGGGAGGGTATACATGTGGAGTTGGCTTAGTTGCTGAGTCGTGTCCTACTCTTGTGACCCCATGGACTGTAGCCTATCAGGCTCCTCTGTCCATGGGATTCTCCTGTCCATTGGCAAGAATACTGGAGTGGGTTGCCATTCATTCTCTTGGGTATCTTTCTGACCCAGGGATTGAACCTGGGGCTCCTGCATTGCAGGCAGACTCTTGGGAAGCCCAAGATTGAGAATAAACATACACACACACACATACACACACACACACACACACACACACACACTGCTGATTCTCTTTACTGTACAGCAGAGACTAACACAAAATTGTAAAGCAATTATATTCCAATAATAAGAAATAGAAAAAATGTCACTGCTCTATACATGTTGAAGAGCTTTCACAGGGAGATATTTAATTTGATTATATGCCTGGTATTGTTTTTCCTATCATGCAGAGGAGGAAATTGATACAGGGAGGGTGTGCCTCAGTGAGGTTGTTAAGAATCTGGTGGGGTAGCCAGGATTAAATTCAGTTATACTATAACCTATGCAGAAAATGTCTCTCAGATCTCTTTTGTACTATTGTATTCACTCCCCATTCAATTTTGATCAAAACTTTTATGGAAAGTATTGCTTGTAAGATGGCAGTGTATTGGAATGCTCTTCTATTTTGCATACAATGTCCATGCCTTCAAGAGTTAAAGGTATTTTAAGTCAAGATTTATGTAAACTCCTGGAACTATTCTGGGCAGTGACTTAAACTTACTCCTGGGCATTAGTATATGAATATTTAGTTATGTAGCCTGTATTTGTGGCTGGTTGTTTACATGATATTATGTTATAATATTAATACTTTATAAACATTTTTTTTCAGATGTGACCTTTTCTAGTTTTGTGAAGAGTTGCTATAGTGATGATCTGGATGTTTGTATTCTGCCCAATGCAGAGAACAGTGGAATCATGCCTCCAATAATGGCAGAGAGGACCAGTCTGCTAAAGATCAAAGATAAACACAAGTTCTACTTTCCTACTTTAAAAACCAGGTACCAGTTTTGGTATTTATAGTAAGCCATACTTATGAAGGATTTCGTAATTCTCCAAGTACCTGAATATGTTTTTTAAACAAGGATAAAATCATCAGTGAGATTAGAGATAAGTCTTTCTAGAAAGATACACTAGATTGATTAGCCCCAATTCTTTCCCTTCCTATATCCATGCCTTTGAGATATGATTTTTGCAATCTCTGTCACTAAACAGAGACTGTTTCTCACTGCCTTGAATGGAGGATGCACCCTGCTATGTCCTCTGACAGAAACAAGAGGCAGAAGTAATGAATTGCAAGTTTTACTGACATTAATTTTTTTTTATCTTTGTTGGAGAGACTTCTCTGGGATATTTTCAGAATCAATGGAAAAAATTGACCCTAATTCTTGACTCGTCTGTGGGGTAGAGCATCACCAGTCTTCAGAAGGAGGCTTGGGAGTCCTTGTGCAGGGACTGGTGGGGAACAGGGCCATGGCTGCTGTCAGAAATCCCTGAAATGAATGATATGACTTATATTAACACTCAGACCAGGCCTAACTACTACTATTCATGAACCAGTGATCTTAGAGTTGCATTAAAAAATCTGAAAACTAGACAAGGAATTGTTTTTTCTCTTTGCCATAAGAGGGAGTGGGAAAG
Source organism: Muntiacus reevesi (assembly GCF_963930625.1). Classification (NCBI taxonomy): domain Eukaryota; kingdom Metazoa; phylum Chordata; class Mammalia; order Artiodactyla; family Cervidae; genus Muntiacus; species Muntiacus reevesi. The sequence continues at coordinate 25,321,941 of NC_089268.1, read as the reverse complement.
TCAGAAGGAGGGAAAATGGATTACTTTCTCTCTCCTATAACACTGGGGAAACTCTAGTTGTAATAAAAGAATCAGGAAATCCCACCTTATATCAGAAAGTTTGTGTGTTTGGTCCAGCACCAGTCTCTTTTTGGTGCTCTTCCCTGAACCGTTTTTAGAACCTCAACATTATTAGGTATACAGTTTGTGTTATTCTGTCATTTTTTTTTCTTTTGTCCAGTCTTCCTCATGTTCATGTCTTACCTATGGGATGAAATAGTTATAAAGCTAAATGATACTAGTATTTTATTCTTTGTTCTATTAATACCTGACACATGGTAGATATGCAATAAATATTTAATATTATTACTAATGGTACCTAAAAATATTAGCCCCAGAGGAAATTGCATTGATTCTCTATAATTCAGTTTTATAATTGCCAATAACTTGTTTATATACCATGCTTGACTCTAAAGTCTGGTGTCTATTTTTATCACCATTGTATTCCACAATGGCTTTCAGTAAGTTTTCGGTAGGTATTTGTTGAACGTAGATATCTTTTTTCCATCATTGTATATAGTATATATAGTATAATTGATATTTATAATGATAATCTTAAAATACTTCAAGGCCCCAAGTTCCATAAAGCAATGATTGCGTTATGTTTAGTAAATATTAGAAACAAATTTATTGTATCTTTCATTTTAGAAAACTAGTGATCTGTGTTAAGATTATATAACTTGATACCCAGAATATTTGGTTAATAAGAATTTTTTTCTTCTTCACCAAATAACTGTGAAATATCTTTTCCTATCATTTTATTTCTTATCTATGTACACATTATTAGTAATAAAATTTTGTTGAATTTATTATTCACAGTGTCAGCACTACCAATGTATGTTTTCTTTTTGCTGCTTATCATGGAAATGAGACAGTTGCCTTCTATCGGTATTCACAGGAAAGATTTAGAAACACTGGCCTGCTCTGAATCAGATTGTGAAAGCCCTGGAAAATATCTCTTTAAGGATCTGGATGGGAGAACCCTGGGTCTGCCCCCACCAGTTTCTGTATTTCCTAAAACGGAAGCAGAGTGGACTGGATCCTTCTTCAACACAGGTCAGTTAGTTCGATGTGAACTTGACAACTCTAGCAGAGAGAGCGTGAACAGGACTGAGATGGTTTGGTTGTGTGGTCCAGGAGAACAAAATATACTGAAAAAGAACTGAACTGTAGAGTTGGAGTCTGTGCCAATGAGCTGCCCAGCTCACCTCTATCTCAGAAATGAAGTGAAGTGAAAGTCACCCAGTCATGTCTGACTCTTTGTGACCCCATGGACTATACAGTCCATGAAATTCTCTAGGCCAAAATACTGGAGAGGGGAGCCTTTCCCTTCTCCAGGGGATCTTCCCAACCCAGGGATCAAACCCAGGGCTCCCGCATTGCAGGCAGATTCTTTACCAGATGAATCACAAGGGAAGCCCAGGAATATTGGGTGCTTACAGCTGTCACCACACCACTGTTTTGCCCTCCATGAGATTGTCTGTGGTCCATGTCAAAGGTACGATTCCTGACACCCTCCTCTGTGTGCTGGTGAAAAGAACAGTCCTCTCACTAGCTTGGTCACCTGGGCCTGCACTATTTCACAATGTCTGTCTTGGAAGCCAGTCCTCTGGCTTCTGAATCCAGCTTTCTCTTCCATCAGAACTAAATGCTTTCATTCTGGAAAGGGTGGTAGAGTAAATGGCGTTTTCTTTTTTGCCTTCCCTTTCTCTATCTTCTATTTATCCTTGGGGGTCTGTGATCAAATCCCTTCTTCTTCTTGCTTTTACAACTGAAGCCCATTCAGCTATCAGTTTTGATTGCTGGACCCCTGGAGAGAGCATCATCTTTGCACTTGTTGTTCTTTCTACTTCCACAAACAATGCGACTTTGAGTTTACATTTTTATTCAGGTGAAAACTACAGCAAATAAATCCAAAAAACGTCCCCAGCTTTCCTCCCACTTCATTGGTTGATTCTTTTCAAACTTCTTTCCTAGGCTCCCTTTCTCTTTTGGGGCTTCCCTGGTGGCTCGGATGGTAAAGGATCCACCTACAAAGAGGGACACCCAGGTTCGATCTCTGGGTGGGGAAGATCCCCTGGAGAAGGGAATGGCAACCCGCTGCAGTATTCTTGCCTGGAGAATCCCATGGACAGAGGAGCCTCATCCGTGGGGTGGCAAAAAGTTGGACATGACTGAGTGACTAATACTTTCACTTTTGCTTTCTCTTTTGAAGTTCCGAATATTTCAAGACATCCTCAGACCTCTTCTTTTCCTATCATGCCCCCAAGTCCAGAGTTGAAAGTACCATTTAATGTTGATGACCTCCAATTTATATCTCCATCCCAAACTCCTCCATGAACCGTGGTCTGTTATATCCAACTGACATCTAGGAAGTATAATTAGCATGTCAGACTCAACATGGCCCCAGATGGAATTCTTGAGCTCTGTCCCCATTCACAGCTTGTTTCTTGTCTAGTTGACCCTACCTCAATAATTGATACCATCATTCTTTCAATAAATCCTTAGGTGGTTGCCTACCATGTGGGGTTGAAAAGCTGTATATTTTATTTTTTCACCACTCTTTGTCTTGGTTGTGAAACATGATTCAGTGGTGATACTCCAATATTATTACATTATACTCCAATAGGTATTATTACATGTTGCCTACCATCAGTGTGTGGACAAGTTTGAGCATGTGTGTGAGTGGCTGAAGGTAGGATGGACTGCCTTAAGCACCTGATGTTTTAACACCTGATGTTTTAAAGCTTTATAACATCTTAAATGAAGATGCTATAGATTCCAACTGCAGGATTCCTACAATAGTATCTGCTGTTTACCGTGCTACAAGTACAATCTGCGTCTTCTTGCCATGAAGGAGACACACACAGTAAATGGTGCCTTCTGGATATTAACAGGATTGGAGTGTTTTTCTGTGACTTCCAAAATAGGAATAGATCCCTTTTTCTCTAATTCAAGTCCCTTTTCATTTTTTAAACCATTCTTTTTTGCTGCTTTCCAATTCTTGTCCACAATCTGGTGGAGGATAGAAGGACAAATTTAATTTTAAAAGAGTAAAACTGTATTTAGTATTTTTCCTCTTCACGACAAGAACCTGTGATCATCTATAAAACAGTGGAAACAGTCCAAAAAGATGAAAATGGAGGCTGCTGGAACCAGCTCTTCTCTTTATTCCAAATGGCATTGAGCTGAACACACCCTTTTGACGTTTTTCCATTTTATTAGCAAACACTTTGGAGTACATTGCCTTTGAGGTTTATTTTTAATTTGAAAAATACAGATTTTGTTTGCACATAGAAGTTCACATGAAAAATTCAGACAGATATCCACAGGTTCCGACATACTGTCTTATGCTCTGGTGTTGGGAGCAAAAATTATCCATGTGGATCAGCTGTGAGCAATACTCTGCCAGTGGGTTTTGCTATCTGTGTAATGCAGGATGTGTAGCCAGGGGAAAAGTGAGCTGTTAATTTTGTTTTGTACTTATCTGTAAGTTTGCATGTGCAGCCAGTGTTGAAACACACATGGCAACAGAGTGTAAAACAGTTAATCCCATGCAGAAGAGCCTCTAAAAACCATTTGCATTTTATTCTGGAAAGAATTTCTTTTGAACATGGAGGCATTTGATTATCTGAAAATCTAAAATTATTTATAAAAACAGAGGCTTGAAATGAATAACTTCTTTAGGTAGAACTAGAGAGGTACTAGAACTTTTTACCCTGGCTTCTGTCTCATTTCCTGTCTTTCCCAGTATACAAACCTATTGGCCCAATTCATACATATGGGCTACTGATGTTATTAGGAGTGGGCTGAAAGAAGTTAGAGATTTGGTTCCAAGGGTATTTTACAGTTTCTCAGCCATGATGTAGAAAGTAGAAAGGGGCTGTAATGGTAGCTAGCATTCCTTGAGCACCTTTTGCATGCAGAGTGCCGCAGTTGCTATTTTCATTTATTCAGCAAATGCATTTGAGCATGAGTCCACCAGTGCCTTTCTAAGGATGGGAACACTAGTTGTGAATAAGATAACATTCCTGCTTTCCTCAAACTTATGTTCCAGTGGAGATGTATCTATATACCTCTGCTTTTTTATACATCTCTATCTATAAACAAATAAACAAAATAACTAAATAAAGCAAATAAATCAAATAAATAAAACAAAACAAATAAAAAATTCCAATAGTGATGAGAGGTATGAAGAAAATAAAACAGAATTTTGGGCTACAGAGGTAGTTTCAGGTGTGTGTGTGGCATGTGTTGTGTTTGTGTAAGGGAGCTGCTATTAGAGTTACAATTCCAGTGAGGCCTGAATGAGGAGCAAGGAATCACTGCTTTGAGCAGAGGGAGGAACTTTCCAGGGAGAAGGACCAGCCAGAGCATGGACTTTGATACCAGAATGGGCCTGGCCCCTATATATATAAGTATATATATAAATATAAATATATATATATATATATATAAATATGGCCAGAGTTAATTTAGTAAGATGGTATGGAGGATTTTTATGGAGGTGGTGCAGGGATTTTATTCACTCTCTGAAAAGATCATGCAAGCTGCTATGGAGTGAATGGATCATGATGGCAGTGAGGTTGGGAGCAGGTGGTGCAGCTAGAAAGCTGGGGGCTGGGGCCCCATAGACGCAGGACTCCATGGTTTTTCCACTATCCTGTGCTGCCCACAGACTGTGTGGGTCCACAGTGAGGTGATGACAGAAATGTCACATAGAGACAGAGCTACTTGACAGTAATTGTATGTCTGCTGGATCTAATGAGCAAAAATTAGACCATTCATTGTGTATTCTAATTTGTCTGATAATTTGCATTATATTTTAATGTATTGGTTCCCAATAGACTGGAAATTTTGGAACAAACAAAACCCACCCCGTTCTTCTTGCTCTCGTTCTCCTTGTCCTCCTGCCTCCTATTTAGGAGATAAACTTGACATGCTTAGCATAGTGACTTCTGAAGTTGGCTTAAAATCAGAATCATCTAGGACATAAAACATTCATTTGCATGTGGGAGGATTTTGAATTGATAGATATGTGAAGCCCCATCAGGCCTTTATGCTTAACACACACATGCACGTAAACACACAAAAACACGCATTTATACACATCTACACACACATGCACACACACACACAGAAACCCTCCCCAGGTAATTCTGCTGTGCTAAGGTTTGAGAATCACTACTGTAGAGTTGTATACCCCCTTTGAAGTAAATAAACAGGATGTTAAGAAAACAATATTTTTAATTTAAAAAGCAGGCAGTTTCAGTTTCTCATGAAGAATCAAGAATTAGCTTTCTGTGCCAAATACCAGCAGACATAAACATACTTGCTTATTTACACACTGGATATACTTCTGAAAGGAAAAAGAACATTATCTAAGAAGACAGAGAAGTATTTACAATCTAAATTAAGCCTTTCCATAATAAGAATATATTAAATCTTTTTTTAAAAAATTATATTATTTTTCCTATTTTGAAGTGAGTTAAATGACCTCATTGCTGTAATCACTTTCACAGTATATCACTGGATAAAAATGGGTTCAGTACTTAAGTTTATTTTTTAAACTCTATATTGAATCATTATATTTAAAGTCTAAACTCATGATAAGCTTTTCCCACACTTTCCTTGACATCATTCCCAGCAAAGTACTGTGATCTGAACAGGACTTCTGACCAAATCCGCCAGGTGAGAGCCTCCCATTCTTTACCAGGGAAGGGTAAGAAACATTTTTCAAGTCGTGTTACTTCTCAGACACTTCTTGAGAAAGAAAGTTATAAACCATTGTGGAGACCTTAAAAGTGACTAGCCTCAAATCAAAACTAAAAGATGAGGTTGATAAAAAAGAAAATAAAGCTGGCATTTGACTGTCAGCCCATAGAGTGATGAAGTGGTTTCTAACTGAATAATGGGCAAACTCAAGTTTCAGTGTGGAGACGTGCGCTCAGCTGCCTAACAGCCAGAAAGCAGCCAGCATTTTTTCACCTCTTTGTTGCTAGATCTTGAAACATATCTTTTCTTTAAGCTTTCCAGGCTTCTCTTTTTTCCCCAATTTGTCCTGGAATGACAGCAAGATGGTATTATAAAATGGGAGAAGGAGAGGGAGGGAGAAAATGAGAGGACAGAACAGAGAGAGGAAATGGTTGTTAGAAAATTTGTCTGCCAGTATCTGAGCTTGTCGAGGTCTTTTTCTTCTAGCTAGAGGGGGAAATACCATTCTCTTTTCCCAAGCAATTATAGGCCCCAAAGATTGAAACTTGGTATATAGCTCTTTAATCTCAGCAGATATTTATGGTTAAACATTAGACTTTTAGGATTCCAGATGTCGGGGTATTAAAATATAAAGGCACAGTGGAGTCTCAGAAAATATTAGAATCTTTGGGATATGTGATGGCAGGGATTTTTATCCTGAGAAGAGGAGGATGAAGCTTCCAGGGATACTTTGTAAGACCCAAAGAGCCCCTTACTTCTACCTTACTCTCTCCTTCCTCCATGACTTGTCTGGGGCACTGAATGGCATCACAAGATTTGATTGCATTTTGACATAATCCACAATATGAATCGGAAGGATTTTCCTGTGTGATTTGTAAAGGGTGAAGTATTGTAGACAGGCGTTATGATCTGTGGGACCAATTTCCCTTTCCTTTCTTCAATCTAAACATCTTATTCCTGTGATGATCTTGTATCTCAGCCCTACCATTAACAGCTAATACTTGTTGAGTATGTTTCTGACTCTCTGCTAAGAGGTTTGGATGAATGATCTCATTATTAGGGTAGAACAGACAGGATCTACCCTAAGAGATATTTTTGTCCACTCCATTTTTTCCATGTGGAAGCTGATGTAGAGACATAGGCAACTTGTCCAAGTCATACGACTACTTAATAGAAGATTCAGGGCTGAACCCATGTTTTTAACACTATACAGTACTATACATAGTACCCTCCTTTGGTGTTTTCTTGATTCTTCCCCTAGATTGTCCAGTGTAAGCTCTCTGAGTTCTATCAACTTTTCTCACACACAAAGCTCTGTCTACACAGAACAAAGCAAACTGAAACTGTGTAATTATTCCAGCAATTATCCACCCCAACTAACAATAATAATAGTTACCATTTATCTGGCATATTCCATGTGCCACGCATTATGCTAAGTGGTTTATAAACATACCCATTTATCCCTACAACAGCCTTAACATGTAGGGATTATTATCCCTTTCAGCACTGGAAGGAATAGGGGTTTAGAAAAGTTAACTAATTTTTCATGGTCCCACAGCTAGAATGTGTAGAACCAAGATTTATATCTGTATGTGTCTGACTCCAAAGTCTGGGCTCGTAAACATTTCTAGATAATTGTCATCGTGTGGTCTGAATCATCTGGTGGTATGCTGTACAAAGATATATTTAACCGAATAATCCACATATTTCCACTTTACATTGTAGGAAATAGATGTTTAGATTTTTAAAAGTAACTGTCAGTTACTATAACATTTTGGAAAGACAGTGTAATAGCAACCATACAGAAAGCCCATGTATATAGCCATTTCCCGTGAACAGACTAAATGGATTCTGTCATATCTAAGAAAAGCATTTTGCCAGCATTAACCACTGGATGTTGTGTGATGGAAATAACCTTGTATGGAGAAAAAGCTTTGGTTGTGAGATCAAAAAAATATTATTGTAATTTTTCTGTAGCTTCTCCTTTTCCTCCAATTAATTAATGTAGAGCTTTTTTCCAACTCAGATAAATGTTACTGAGTACTCAGTGAGAACAAAGCCCTGTGTACTGTTGGTGTAGCCTAGTAGGGGCGTCAAGGTAAACAAGAATGGAAGTTATATATGAAAGAGAAATCAAGAGTTGTGTTTAGAAGCAGCAGACACAGGGATTCCTGTGTGTTGCAAAGTAACAGCTCCCTTGTGGGATGCTTTCTGCTCCCACATACAGTTGGGACTCCATCTCTTTTTGTCTTTGCTTCGTCTAACACTCAATTCCATTATAGCTTATATCATGCTCTATAGTCATCAATTTACAAGCCTGCCTTCTCTCCAGACTGAGTACCTTGAAGGCAAACATCTTTGAAATTTTAGTACAATCTTTGAAACATAATAGGTGCCCAGCAACTGTTTGCTGAGTGAAGGAATAAATGAATATATGGGTGACTAAATGAGTGTAAAATTCAAGTTGAAGTTCGCCAGGCAACTGTTCCACAAAATACGTTTTGCAAATTTAATCAATGCATGATTTGTTTTTTTTAATTAACTTATTGGTTATAATTGGAAGCTAATTACTTTACAATATTTTGGTAGTTTTTGCCATATATGATTTGTTTTTGTATTTTTAAAGAATGCTTCCCATTCACTTATCTCAGGAGACTATGAAAATGTGATGCTTTGCCAAATAAATGTTGTAACCTCTGACCATTCCCATTTTGAAGATTCATCATGTGCATTAAAATATTAAAGGTTCTGATAAATCTTGAAATTAAAAAAAAATACTGCTTAACTTTGTGTTATCCAGTATTTATCAAACTTTTTGGATACAGACTACATTTTTACACTACACATGAGTACTTCTTGAAATTCAGTTCAGTTCAGTGACTCAGTCGTGTCTGACTCCTTGTGACTCCATGGACTGCAACACACCAGGCCTCCCTGTCCATAACCAACTCCCCCAACTTGCTCAAAACTCATGTCCAACGAGTCAGGGAGGGAGGCCATCCAACCATCTCATCCTCTGTCATCCCCTTCTCCTCCTGCCTTCCATCTTCCCAGCATCAGGGTCTTTTCAAATGGGTCACCTCTTCTCATCAGGTGGCCAAAGTATTGGAGTTTCAGCTTCAGCATCAGTCCTTCCAATGAATATTCAGGACTGATTTCCTTTAGGATGGACTGGTTGGATCTCCTTGCAGTCCAAGAGACTCTCAAGAGTCTTCTCCAACACCACAGTTCAAAAGCATCATTTCTTTGGTGCTCAACTTTCTTTATAGTCCAACTCTCACACCCATACATGACTACTGGAAAAACCATAGCTTTGAATGGATGGACCTTTGTTGGCAAAGTAATGTCTCAGTGTCTCTGCTTTTTATTTATTTTTGTTGTTGTTGTTGTATATCAGTGTTTTTTTTCCCCCATTTATTTTTATTAGTTCGAGGCTAATTACTTTACAATATTGTAGTGGTTTTTGTCATACATTGACATGAATCAGCCATGGATTTACATGTGTTCCCCATCCCAATCCCCCCTCCCACCTCCCTCTCCACCCGATCCCTCTGGGTCTTTCCAGTGCACCAGGCCCGAGCACTTGTCTCACGCATCCAACCTGGGCTGGTGATCTGTTTCACTCTAGATAATATACATGTTTCAATGCTGTTCTCTTGAAACATCCCACCCTTGCCTTCTCCCACAGAGTTCAAAAGTCTGTTCTGTACATTGTGTCTCTTTTTCTGTTTTGCATATAGGGTTATCGTTACCATCTTTCTAAATTCCATATATACGTGTTAGTATACTGTATTGGTCTTTATCTTTCTGGCTTACTTCACTCTGTTTAATGGGCTCCAGTTTCATCCATCTCATTAGAACTGATTCAACTCCTGCAGCTCAATTCCAGAAAAATAAATGACCCAATCAAAAAATGGGCCAAAGAACTAAACAGACATTTCTCCAAAGAAGATATACAGATGGCTAACAAACACATGAAAAGATGCTCAACATCACTCATTATCAGAGAAATGTAAATCAAAACCACAATGAGGTACTGTTACACACCAGTCTGGATGGCTGCTTTCCAAAAGTCTACAAGCAATAAATGCTGGAGAGGGTGTGGAGAAAAGGGAACCCTCTTACACTGTTGGTGGGAATGCAAACTAGTACAGCCGCTATGGAGAACAGTGTGGAGATTTCTTAAAAAACTGGAAATAGAACTGCCATATGACCCAGCAATCCCACTTCTGGGCATACACACTGAAGAAACCAGATCTGAAAGAGACAGGTGCACCCCAATGTTCATCGCAGCACTGTTTATAATAGCCAGGACATGGAAGCAACCTAGATGCCCATCAGCAGATGAATGGATAAGGAAGCTGTGGTACATATACACAATGGAATATTACTCAGCCATTAAAAAGAATTCATTTGAATCAATGTCTCTGCTTTTTAAATTGCTGTCTAGGTTGGTCATAACTTTTCTTCCAAGGAGCAAGCATGTTTTAATTTCATGGCTATAGTCACCATCTGCAGTGATTTTGGAGCCCCCCAAAATAAAGTCTGCCACTGTTTCCACTGTTTCCCCATCTATTTGCCATGAAGTGATGGACCAGATGCCATGATCTTAGTTTCCTGAATGCTGAGTTTTAAGTCAACTTTTTCACTCTCCTCTTTCACTTTCATCAAGAGGCTCTTTAGTTCTTCTTCACTTTCTACCACAAGGGTGGTGTCATCTGCATATCTAAAGTTACTGATATTTCTCCTGGCAATCTTGATTCTAGCTTGTGCTTCATCCTGTCCAGCATTTTTCCTTGAAATCAGTGTATGTCAGAATATATTTTGTGGAATATTATCTCATATTAATCCATTTGCCTGCAGAAATAACATGCCAGTTGAAAAGAAATGATAAGATTACAGTATTTTGTATTTTGATGGTTTCTTGAAGGTCAATCATTTCTACTTCCTACTTCCCATTCAATGCAAAGATGGCCTCTATTGGTAGCTTTCTCAGAAAGTGGGAATTCATTCTCTTACAAGACTGCCAACTATATTCTGATTAATTTTAGTTGTTAGAGTCTTCCTGCTATGATTCCTACCCACTGATCTAGTTTGCTTTCTAGTAACAGAGTATAAATAGTTATTTCCATATTGCAGCTTTTTATATATTCAAAGGCAGTTAAACAGTGATCTTATAATAAACAAATATACCTCTTTCAAGCAAAGAAATGCTAAATTTTTCTCTTAGTCAACATATGACGGACTTCTTCAGAATTTTGCTTTCTAAATGGGCTTATTTTGATGTTCCTTAACTTGTTGATGATTTTTCAAAATGTAGGAAGCAGGACTAATCATTGCCTATTCAGAAAAGCATTGTCCAATAGAAATAATATTGAAAATGGCAAGAGTAATTTAAATTTTCTAGGGTCCAGGTTAAAATTAAAAAAAGGAAAATGAAACAGATTAAATTTAATTTAATAATATATTTTATTTAATCCAATAAATTCAGGGTATTATTTTGAGGTATAATCAGTGTAAAATTATAGACATATTTGCATTTTTTTATACTGTCTTTGAAATTTCACATGCATTTTGCAGTTATAACACATCTCAATTCAGAAACTACATTTTCATCAGGAATATTTGATCTGTATCTAGATTTCATAAACTTCACAACTCAAAAGTAGATGTATGTACAAGTTGTTCCAAATATACCTGAACATTTTCATAACTAAATTATTAGTTTTACACTTTTAAATTGTATTTAATTAAAATTATATACAATTTAAAATTTAGTTCTTTACTTGCAATAGTCATATTACAAGGGCTAAATGTATGTAGATGAGTATTTTCTTCCTTTGTTCTGGATGGACAAGTATTAAAGAAAATTGATATTTTAGACCTTTGTGCTAGACTTTGTCTCTGTTAAATTTCATTTTTGTAAGTCATTTTTATCAGATACATCTGATGTGTCATCAGATACTTCTTTGGGTTCTAGGATTAGAAACTAACCACAGAATTAGAGACCACCTAATTGGTTCTGAGCATGTAGCTCAAATCAGTAAAAGAGATTAACTTGTCTTATGGGAATAATCTGTCATTAGCAGAACCTACTGTATAAATATCCAGTCTTCTAAACAAATCATCAAGGTTTCCTGAGAGTGGGAATTTTACTACTCAGAATTTTACTATTTCTCAATCCTTTGTTGAGCAATCTATTCACATTTCTGCAGAAGGAAATGGCAACCCACTCCAGTATTCTTGCCTGGAAAAGCCCATGGACAGAGGAGCCTGGTGGGCTATAATCCATGGGGTCACAAGAGTTGGACATGACTTAGCGACTAAACCACCACGACCACCGTTCACATTTCTGTGCTCTGTCATGGGCTTCCTTGATGGTTTAGAGGTAAACAATTAACCAGCCAATGCAAGAGATGTGGGTTTGATCCCAGGGTTGGGGAAATCCCCTGGAGAAGGAAAAGGCAGCCCAATCCAGTATTGTTGCCTGGGAAATCCTATGGACAGAGCAGCCTGGTGGGCTGCGGTACATAGGGTCACAAGGAGTCAGACTCGATTTAGTGACTAAGCAACAAGGCTGTGTTATATGAGAAGCAGTAGCATCAGTGTTCCACAAGAGGGACTATTTTTGAGTGTAACTAAGTGAAATTTCTTTCCTTTTTTTTTTTTTAATTACTACGTTGATGTTTACTTTTCTAATGTTAAAAAAATTTACATGTATTTGTACACACATATGTATCTTCATTTAACATGATATTATAAATCTTCTTTAGTCTCAAGTTTGGATTTGAAATTTATGGTGGGGAATTTTAAACTAATTTTTTTGTATATTATAGAGTCTGTACTTGTACACATGTAACCGGATATTTTTAAGTTGTATACAATTGAAAGGTATATGGATTCATGACTTGTTTTTGCCATGATAAGATACTGGCTCTCTCCTTTCTCTTGTTCATTTTCTTGTCTTTTCTTTATTTCGCCCTTCCTCCCCTGCTCTCTGCCTTGGATTATTTCTGCCTTGGATTATATCTCTGCCAGGAATTCACTAAATAGTAAACTGTGGTCTTATTCTTAAAATTTTAATAATGGAGGAATCCTTCAGTACTGCTTTTATTCCTTTGGTACAAAAATTTTTGAAAGCTTTAGAGGAAAGCTCAGAGTTCAGCTGATTTTATGCCTAAGACAGATGTTGTCAGTGATTTTGATTATTTTGTGTGTGTGTGTGTGTGTGCATTTTAATGGGAGGAAATACTTCCATTAGGCAGACCCACCAAAAAATAAAGTGATTTTGCCTTACCAATGGATACTAAATAAGTTCATGACTGAGACCTTCTGATACCAATATTATGAATCTGAAATATTCTTTGATTTAGTTTAAGTTTTTCTCCATGTATTTGCACACTTGCTAGATGTAAAATCAATGCTATTTTGTGACAATCTGAATGCATTAATTAAAATATCCTAGAAACAGATATATGGATGGAACAAAATTTTTTAAAAGGTCAAAAATAGATACCAAATGCATTTAAGAACTTAGTTTATAACTAAGATGACATTTTAAATCATGGGAAAATAGAAGTTATTGATGTTGAGGCATTTGGTTAATTACTCAGGGGAAAAAATTAGGAATTTATATCTTTCCCTTTATAAAAATTAATTTCATATTGATTCAAAGTGAAAAAATATATGGGATAACCAGGAAATATTGGTAAGGTTATATATATTCTTAGTTATAGAGATTTTTCTTAGCATGAAATAAAAATCTAGTACACATATGTAAATGTTTGATAAATTTGCCTTGTATGAATTTAAAAGTTCTGCAAAGGATATTAAAAACTACACTTAAAAATTAGAAAGAAATTACAACTCATATAGAAAAGGGCTAATCATCTTAATATAGAAAAATATTCTTACTAATATTTAAGAAAAAACTATTCAAAATATGTTCAAAGAATTTTGAACTTCATTTCACAGATAAATAAATACAAATGCCAAAAAACATACAGAAAGCCAAACAAAACACAGAAAATGAGAAAGATGAGTTCTTTCTTAATCAGAGCACAGGTTAGGAGGTTTTACATGAGTTGAACTGCCTGGGCTGTGTCCACTTGCTAGATGGGCAACTCCAAGAAAGCTTCTAGTTTCTCTGAGCCTCAGTTTCCTCATTTAGGAAGTAGAGACATTAATAGTATATACTTACATGATTGGGCTTCCCTAGTGGCTCAGTGGTAAAGAATCTGCCCGCAATGCAGGAGACCCAGGAGACACATGTTCGATCCCTGGGCTGGGAAGATCCCCTGGAGGAGGGCACGGCAACCCACTCCAGTATTCTTGTCTGGAGAATTCCATGGACAGAGGAACTGGTGGGCTACAGTCCATAGGGTCGCAAAGAGTAGGACATGACTGAAGCGACTGAGCACACATTCACTTACATGATTATTTTAAGGATTACGAGAGAGCAACTCAACAAAAGTGTCCACCAGTACTACTAAGACAATGATGACCCTTGCCACTGTATTTACTATTAATATGTTTATTTTCACAGTCTTGTTGACAACCAAATGTCTATACATTGACTTCCACAACTCCATTTTTAGGAAATTATCCTAAAATTTTTTATGAAATGAATAAAAAAGACAGTAAAACACACACAATGAAAAGGAAAAGACTCTGTCTTTACCCTCAGCAATCCCGATCTTCAGTGCTGCCCCTTAGAGGGAAGTTGCCATTTTTAAAAATCATGTATATGTATTACTTATTATTTTAATCAGAATAATGACAGTAAAACTCATTTATATAACAAATGGGAATCCTGAAATATGGGTTGGTTATTATGTAAAGCATGTCAGGAAAAGGGACACAGAAGAAAAGATATTTTCCTAGACCTAGAAGCCAATCTCTCTACTACAGAATTACGGACTCCCTGTAGGACCCAATTCCAATTTGCTTAACTCCCTCACAGGAGAAATGTTAATGAAATTGAATATAAGTTCCTGAAAGTAATTGCCATGGAGAAAGGGAGTTGAAGCTGACTTTTTTTTTTCTGTGGCTGTGGATAATAATCTCTTCCCTTTTGGGTGATGTTGGTGAGATGCAACTTTCCTTAGGTATAGCCCATGTGGACCCATCCCTACATCTAGGCCATATTCTTGTTTGAGGCCATATTCTTCTTGTTTGAGCACTTTAGAGGCAAAGAAGCAGATCCTGGAGTTATAAAACTCACAACGCCTATAAGCTACTCAGCAGCTCACCTGGCTTGGAATGGATGCTAAGTAAGTACTAGTGACCACTGGTTTGTTGACTGGGATGATGACTTGAACATTTGGGCATCCATCTTAACTGGTTCTCTTACCAGTTTTCTGCTGCCATGAGAGATTGCTATAAATGTAGTGGAGTGGTTGAAAGTCACTCAGTCATGTCTGACTCTTTGCAACCTCATGGACTGTAGCCCTCCAGTCTCCTTAGTCCATGGGTTTCTCCATGAAAGATACTGAAGTGGGCTGTCATTCCATTTTCCAGGGGATCTTCCTGACCCAGGAATCAAAACCGGGCCTGCTACATTGCAGGCAGGTTCTTTACCGTCTGAGCCACCAGGGAAGCCCACTCAATGTAGTGGCTTAAGGGAACACCCTTGACTGTCTCATAGTTTTACAAGTCAGAAGTCTGGACACTTGGCTGGTTTCTCTGCTCAGAGCCTCTCAAGGCTGAAATTTAGCTGTTGGCAGGACTGCATTTCTTTCTTGAGTCTTTCTGGATGAATCCACTTCCAATCTGACTCAGGTTTTTGTCCTGATTCAGTTCCATGTGACTATAGGACAAAGATTTCTATTCCCTTGCTGGTTGTAGGCTGGGCAGGGGGTAGGTGGGGCTCATGCTTAAAGTTTAGGGCTACCCACTCTCCTTGCCTGTGACCCACTTCACCTGCAAAGCTAGCATCGGTGACTTGTGTCCATCTCATGCTTTGAATTTCTCTTGCCTTCTCTTCTGCAGCATCTCTCTGATTCTAGCCAGTGAAAGTTCTTTGCTTTTAAGAATTTATAGGGCTCAATTGAGCCCACACAGATAAACTTCCCATTTCAAGATCCACAAACCTAATCACACAACCAAAGTCCTTTTGCCATATTCACATGTTCAAGAAGAGGGCTTGGACATGTTTGGGAGGTTATTACTCAGCTTGCCATAGTTCTTTGTAAAGCTATAGTTGTAGTTTTAGAAGGTGGAAGAGCGTGAGCTAGTAAGCTGGAATACTGATGCTACCTCTGAAAGATTTCTTTTTTCTCAGAAAAGAAGGAATACCTGGTTTATCTGATTTCAGAGTTATTGTAGAAATATGGAGGACTCTGTATCCTCTCTCCAGGGAGAACATCAGATTTTGATGGAAAAATTATCAGTATAACTGTATTTATTTGATATGATTATGTAACATTATGATTCTTAAGCTTATTTTTGTCTCACCTTTGTTAAAATTTGAAGCAAAAAGTATTTTACAGGCATACCGCAGAGATACTGAAACTTTGGTTCCGGATTGTGCAATAAAGTGAATATCACAAAAAGCAGATCTTATAAATGTTTTGGTTTCCCAGTACATATAAGAGTTATGCTTATATTATGCTGTAGTCTCTTAAATGTGCAATAACATTTATCTTTTAAAAAAGCAATAATACATATCCCTTCATTAAAAAATACTTATTGCTAAAAAATGCTAAACATCTTCTGAACCTTCAGTGATTTGTCATCTTTTTGCTGGTAGAAGGATTGAATTATTGTGATAATTACTCATATATGACACAGAGACACAAAGTGAGCAAATGCTGTTGGGAAAATGGTCCTGACAGACCTACTTCATGCAGGGTTGCCACACGGCTTCAATTTGTAAAAATCTCAGTATTTCCAGAGTGTAACAAAATGAGGTATGCTTGTGTCTTGATATGCATTTGAATATGTATTTTAAAAAATTAATTTTATTATAGTTGCTTTACAATATTCTGTTAGTTTCTACTGTACAACAAAGTGAATCAGCTATATGTATACATATTTCTCGTCCTTTTTGGATTTCCTCCTCATTTAGGTCACCACAGACCATTGGGTAGAGTGCCCTGTGCTATACAGTAGGTTCTCAATAGTTATCTATTTCATACATAGTATCAATAATATGATCAACATAGTATCATAAGTATCAATATATCCATCCCAGTCTCCCAGTTCATCACCTCCTTTCCCCCTTGGTAACCATACATACATTTGTTACATGTGTTTTAACTATGACTTTATTATAAACTGTCATTGATTGATCCTTTTGAACTGTGGTGTTGGAGAAGACTCTTGAAAGTCCTTAGGACTGCAAGGAGATCAAACCAGTCAATCCTGAAGGAAATCACTCCTGAATAATTATTGGAAAGACTAATACTGAAGCTGAAGCTCCAGTACTTTGGCTACCTGATGCGAAGAACTGACTCATTGGAAAAGACCCTGATGCTGGGAAGATTGAAGGCAGGAGGAGAAGGGGATGACAGAGGATGAGATGGTTGGATGGCCTCACTGACTCATTGGACATGAGTTTGAGCAAGCTGGGGGAGTTGGTGATGGACAGGGAAGCCTGGCGTGCTGCCGTACATGGAGGTCGCAAAAAGTTGGAAATGACTGAGCAACTGAACTGAATTGTCATTGATATATTTATTTACCATGATACCACTTTGAAATACAGCCTCAGTCACCAAATTACCCCTGAGTTAAGGGAACAGAATGTAGGCATTAGGAAGTCCTGAATGTCCAGTGCTTGGTGATGCTTGGTGACACAAATGTAAACTTCTGTAGTAAGGGAAAACAGCTAATTTTCCCTTGCTCTCTCAGACACATCGATAGCCCACCCAAATAGCTGAGTATGAACCTGCAAAAGCTTAGATGAGGGAGCACTGCATTTTGCAGCAATTAATTCTGCAGAGGAAGCAGTCTGTTTAAAGATGCCTGCAGCACTCACTAAAATGGGGGCTGTTTTTCAAGGCCACCAGAGCTGCAGTGGGCTCAGGCTGGTTCATCAACAAAAAATGCTAGAATATGGCCTCCTGGGTTTTGCAAAAGGAGGGACTGGAGGGGCAATGAATTATGCTCACCTGCTAGAGCTGGGTGAAGTCTGTAATTGTTTAGCCCCCTAGCACTCCCCTGCAAGGGTTAAAATGACAGAGATATTAGTTGGTGATGGCTAAAATTGTTGGTTTGAAGCTCTCGGCAATACGCAGACTGTTATTTACCGGACTTGGTCGATTTACTTCTTAATGCAATAATGACCTGTGAAATGAAACGTGAGCTAGACAATTGTTCCTCATTGTTTCCAGTAAAACAGCCCTTCATACCCCATTAAACCACCATTAATTCCATATGAAAGAGAGTCACGCACAAGTGCAGGATGGTCTCTCTTTCTC
Source organism: Muntiacus reevesi (assembly GCF_963930625.1). Lineage (NCBI taxonomy): Eukaryota > Metazoa > Chordata > Mammalia > Artiodactyla > Cervidae > Muntiacus > Muntiacus reevesi. The sequence goes on along the minus strand of NC_089268.1, from coordinate 25,303,768 downwards.
GGACTTTCCTGCTCCTGTGCTCCAGTTTTATTTTTCTTCTTTTATTTCGTATTTCCCTTTTTCTTCCTCTTTTCCTCCATTCCTCCAAATGGAATATGGACATCTTGGAGTCCATGGTGGGAAATTCTTCCAAAGGATACTCTGAGTTACATCTCCTCCCAGAACAGGGGCAGGGTTTCAGTTGCCAAACCTCCACCTGGCTCGGTTGTTTGCCTTGGACATGAAAATAGCTACAGAAACAGAAGAGTTTTAAAAAACAAGGAGCAGTTGTTTAGTCTTGTTTAAAAAAGATCCAGATGCCTATTCCACATGGATAGGTGCTCGTCTTCCCACACTGGTTGCCAAGGAACTACCTCCAGGTAAGCCAGCCGTGTGGATTGGTGATACACTTTCTCTGGCCTTGGGAGGGGTCCTTCCCACATCAGGAACACACAGGAGACACAGGAAGCCCCTCTCTGTTCCAGGAACCTGAATAGTTTTGAGATGCTTTCCCTTCTCCCGGGACCTATTCTAACTCCCCTCTAACAAAGGCCCCAGCCTGGAAGCACTAAGCCATGTGGCATGATAGCTGCTTCTGGAGCATTTCTTCTCACTGACTCTTGTGTCCTTATAACCTCATAGCTGGCACCCATCTTAATTTTTTTCACTGACACTATGGAATGTTTTGCTATTCATTTTGCATCTTACTGAAACCAAGCAAGGCCTCTCTGTGTTTCTCATTTCTTGTTTGTAGGAGAAAGACTGTAGTCTCCTAGACTTTTCTGGAGTTCCAAAGAGCAGACTCAAGCAGTTACTAATTAGGAAAATGAGGGAATGCAGAAACAGAGGAAAAGCAGTCAAGAAACAATAGTTCAGTGGTTAAAACCAAATGCTAGTTTTATCACTTGGGCTTCCCTTGTGGCTCAGATGATAAAGAATCTGCCTGCAATGAAGGAGACTTGGGTTCAATCCTTGGATCAGAAGGATCCCCTGGAGAAGGGAATGGCAACCTGCTCCTGTATTCTTGTCTGGAGAATTCCATGGACAGAGGAGCCTGGTGGGCTATAGTCAATGGGGTCGCAAAGAGTCAGACATGATCGAGCAACTAACACTTTCAGTTTTATTACTAGGACTAATCTTACTGCTACTTCCCTCCTCAAGAGATATGCATAACAATCTGATACACATCTTTGAGTTGTTCTGTGGAAACTAAGACACTTCACCTACCCCAGTTGAAGGAAGGTGAGTGCATGCTTACTTAGCAGAAGCATAAAGACCCCAGACTGATTGGAACCAGAGGTTGATTAAGATTCCTGAAACATCATCCTGTTATCTCACCACCAACCAATCAGAAGAAAATCATGCCCCTTGCAACTCTCACCCCGAAATGTTGCCTTTTCCTGGAAACTGTCAGGGAGTTTAGGTCTTTTGATCATGAGCTACCCAGTCTCCTTGCTTGATGTATTGCATTAAATGCTGGACTTCTCCACAACCTGGTGTCAGATTTTGTCTCAGGTGTGTGTTAGGTAAAGAAGCCCAAGTTCAGTTCAGTAACATTGCTGTTTGCAGGCTCCCTACATGACTCTTCTGCCTCTCTGGTCATCAGTTCAGTTCAGTTCAGTCGCTCAGTTATATCTGACTCTTTGCGATCCCATGAATCACAGCACACCAGGCCTCTTTGTCCATCACAAACTCCTGGAGTTTACTCAAACTCATGTCCATCAAGTCGATGATGCCATCCAGCCATCTCATCTTCCATCATCCCCTTCTCCTCCTGCCCCCAATCCCTCCCAGCATCACGGTCTTTTCCAATGAGTCAACTCTTCACATGAAGTGGCCAAAGTACTGGAGTTTCAGCTTCAGCATCAGTCCTTCCAATGAACACCCAGGACTGGTCTCTTTTAGAATGGACTGGCTGGATCTCCTTGCAGTCCAAGGGATTCTCAGGAGTCTTCTCCAACACCACAGTTCAAAACCATCAATTTTTCGGCGCTCAACTTTCTTCACACTCCAACTCTCACTTCCATACATAACCACTGGAAAAACCATAGCCTTGACGAGATGGACCTTTGTTGACAAAGTAATGTCTCTGCTTTTTAATATGCTATCTAGGTTGGTCATAGCTTTCCTGATCATATTGCCTGTCAAATAACCTCAGTGTTGTTCTGAGGACTCTTGTGATTATATTTAGAACTGTTGAGACAAGTGTAGACTACCCCAAAATATGCCTTAATGCATATTGATTATTTCAAATGAATAATTATTGAAGTAACAGTTGATACTAGAGGGACACTCTGACCCTCCCCTTGGTCTCTTTGAAAGGAGAAAATAAATCTCTCATGTGAAAGTTGGCTTTTCTTGCATTTGGGGGTAGGAGGGACACCATTAACACTAGGGACAGGGAATTTGGGGCCAAGAAGCTTGTATAAATAAACCTTGTTACTTCTTTCCTAATTTATTGCCCAAGCTTTACTTAAATTTCTTAGTAATTGAGCATCCAAACCTAAGTTCCTTTGTTCTGTCAATTCCTCCCAAATTTATTGTTTTCATGTCTAAAAAGTATAAAAATGTCTGCTTTGGCTACCTCTTAGGTCCCATTTCTATGAGACCTCTGTGCTCATAGATTAAAATTTGTTCATCTTTCAGCTGTTAATATGACTTGTATCATTTTTTTTATTAGTCTGGTTAAAAGAATTCAAGAGAAGTTGAGGGAAATTTCCCCATCCCCAATATTGTCCATCAGACAGATACAAGATATATATATATATATATATATATATATATATATATATATATTTCAATCCAGAAAGTCCAGATTTGGCAATTAAGGTATTTTGTTTCCCCTTTCTCCTCTTGAGGGGAAGGGAATAAAAGGGGAAGGAAGATATTCTGAATCACCTAAATCACTCTTCATCACACACACACACTGAAAACAAATTCAAAATAACACCTATCAATTTTTTATATCCTTTCTACTTTACAGTTTTGATTTTGGAGATGTTTATCATTTGAAATTCTTAACATTTGGTTTTGCTACCTGTCTTAAAATGGTTCCACTTGTACATGAATTGTTCTTGACGAGTTCATTGTTTTGTAAGTAGCAACTCTGGCACTGATTTGTATGATACTACCTGGTATTTGGGCTTCCCAGGTGGCGCTAGTGGTAAAGAACCTATCTGACAGGGCAGGAGACATGAGACTCAGGTTCGATCCCTGGGTCGGGAAGACCCCTGGAAGAGAGCCTGGCAACCCACTCCAGTATTCTTGCCTGGAGAATCCCATGGACAGCGGAGCCTGGCAGGCTACAGTGCATAAGGTTCCAAAGAGTCAGACACAACTGAAATGACTTAGCATGCACATACACACTTCGTAATTAGAAAGGCTAGTAATTCCTCATATCCCCCCTCCATAGGGGGTCATGTGTGCTGGGAAGGAATAGTGTAGGAGACTGGGCACAAACAAAGATCGTCTCCCTATAGGACAAAGAGAAAGGCTGTTTACTTATTTAAATTTTTATTTTTTAATTGATTAATTAATTCATTCATTTTGATCACACTATTTAGACCTTCCCTATGAATTCACTTTTTTTAAAATTAAAGGCATCTGGTCCCATCACTTCATGGGAAACAGATGGGGAAACAATGGAAACAGTGTTAGACTTCATTTTTTGGGGTTCCAAAATCACTGCAGATGGTGATTGCAGCCATGAAATTAAAATACGCTTACTCCTTGGAAGGAAAATTATGACCAACTTAGATAGTATATTAAAAAGCAGAGACATTACTTTGCCAACAAAGGTCCATCTGGTCAAGGCTATGGTTTTTCCAGTGGTCATGTATGGATGTGAGAGTTGGAGTGTGAAGAAAGCTGAGCGCCGAAAAATTGATGGTTTTGAACTGTGGTGTTGGAGAAGACTCCTGAGAGTCCCTTGGACTGCAAGGAGATCCAACCAGTCCATTCTAAAGGAGATGAGTCCTGGGTGTTCATTGGAAGGACTGATGCTGAAGCTGAAACTCCAGTACTTTGGCCACTTCATGTGAAGAGTTGACTCATTGGAAAAGACCGTGATGCTGGGAGGGATTGGGGGCAGGAGGAGAAGGGGACGACAGAGGATGAGATGGCTGGATGGCATCACCAACTCTATGGGCATGAGTTTGAGTAAACTCCGGGATGATGGACAGGGAGGCCTGGCATGCTGCAATTCATGGGGCCGCAAAGAGTTGGACACGATTGAGTAACTAAACTGAACTGAACTGATAGTTGATTTATGTGTTAGCTTCAGGTGTATAGCAAAATGATTCGTTTTTATACATACATATATATAGATAGATAGGAGGCTTCCTTGAGACTCAGACAGTGAAGTATCTGCTTGCAGTGCAGGAGACCCAGGTTCAATCCCTGGGTTGGGAAGATCCCCTGGAGAAGGAAATGGTAATCCACTCTAGTACTCTTGCCTAGAGAATTCCATGGTTAGAGGAGCCTGGTCGACTACAGTCCATGGGGTTCACAAAGAGTCAGACATGGCTGAGCAACTAACACTTTTCACTTTCATGTATATTTTTTGTCTTCTTCCTCTTTGGTAACTCTAAGTTTGTTCCTTATGTCTGTGAATCTGTTTTGTATGTTATGTCTGTTTTGTATGTTTGTATGTTATGTCTGTGTTTTCTGTTTTGTAAATAAGTTTATTTGTATCTTTTTTTATTCCATGTATAAGTGATATCATGTGATATATGCCTTTTTTACCTCTCTTCACTTAATAAGATAATCTCTAGGTCCATCCATGTTGTGAACTCACTCTTTTTATTTATTTATTTATTACACTTTTTATTTTTTAGTGGGGTATAGCCGATTAATACTATTGTGATAGTTTCAGGTGAACATTGAAGGGATTCAGCAATACGTATGCATGTATCCATTCTCCCTTCCCATTCAGGCTGCCACATAACATTGAGCAGGGTTCCTTGTGCTATATAGTGGGTTCTTGTTGGTCATTTATTTTAAATATAGCAGTGCGTACATGTCCATCCCAAACTCCCTAACTCTCCCTTCCCCCCACTCTTCCCTCTGGCAATCATAAGTTCAGTGAACTCATTCTTGAATCTGCTGTACAATGGAGCTCATCACCTCATTCTTTCCTGGAAAACATATCTGGCATTTTACCGTTTACAGCTAAAATTACAGAGCTCCCAGGAGCAAAGTGACTACGATCATATAGCCTATCAGATCAAACTTTTCGTTCGTTTTCAAGACAGTATTTTTTTCCCCTGTATTAAAATTCCTTTTAATAAAAAGTTAATTACAAAATAAAAGCAATTAGTGAAGTAAATAAGTGATTCATGGCTCATTTAAAATAAACTTCATTTTTTTTAAAAGAAAAAAATAATAGAGGGTAACCCTTTATTGTTCAGGGTAGACTTATTCCTATGGCTACTGCCTCTTTCAAGAGTTTACTGAGGCCTTACGTGTCCTTCAATGGGATGCCCTCTTCACTCCAGGAGGAAGTGAAGTCTTCTTCCTCAGCTGCCTTGGAATTTACTAGAATGTTGTTATTCAAGTTATATTTTGCTTAGCATGATTAACTGCATTAGCATGTGGTAGTGACTTCTTTCTCTGATTTGATTATAACCTTCTGGAGGGAAGGACAGATTTATTATGCCCTTTTTAGTTTAGTTTAATCAATATGTATTGGTTTTCCATTACAATTTAATAATAGTTACTGCTATTACAATCGCTTCTCTTTACTGGGTGCCTCTCACATGCAAAACATTGTGTGATGTCTGTGGCCCCTTTGGGCCCCGCCCTGACTCCAGTTGCATTCCTTTCCCTTCCCCCTCCTGGAGAAACTATCTTGAATTTGGCGTTTCTCATACCTGTGTACTTCTTCATATTCTTTCTTTATTAATTTGGTTGGGAAAATGAATAAGTAAATTTTTACCTGCATGGGTTATACCAGCTTCAGTGACATTCATCACTTGTTCTCTGTTCAGATGTCTCTCTGTCTTAGGCGATGCATTTCTCCTCCTGTCCTTCCAAGGGATTGGAATTAACTGTATTAGTATTGTTGAGGAAATGACAAGGAGATGCAAAGATTCAGGGTGAGGATGTGTTCGAGGAAAACAAAGCCAAGTTCCTATTTTCTGGAGGGAGATGGGACACCTCTAGTGTGTGTCTTTTATGTTCTTCACCAGAGTAGGTATTTCTGAAAATTTTGCTAATAGAATAGCTTTCAGTTTTAGTTCTCGGTGTCCTAGGTATCTGGGAGAACTCCATGATGTGTAAATCAAAATTGTGAAGGTCTGTGAAAGTGGTTTAGTTCTGAACTTCTGCTTTCTCTGTATGCTAGTAAGAATTTGTTTTAGAGTTTTTAGAATTTTTCTTGCCTTTCAGGAAAAAGCAAATGGAAGGAGCTTGTGTACACTTGGCCTTCTCACTTGCTACCTCTGTGACCTTGGAGAGGTCATTGATGTTTCCTTAGCCTAGTTCCTCATCTGTAAAATGGGTACAGCAATACCTGTTCTGCCTAATATTCAGAGTTTCTTTTAGAAAGAGGTGAGATAACTCATGTTGCTTGTAAACTATAAAACACCATAAATATAAAGGGAAATAATTTTGGTGGATGCTCTTCTGTGTCTCATCATGGGGGAAAAATGATGGAGGTGTTTATTCTGCCTGAATAGACAGTATTTCAGAGAAGGCAATGGCACCCCACTCCAGTACTCTTGCCTGGAAAATTCCGTGGACGGAGGAGCCTGGTGGGCTGCAGTCCATGGGGTCGCTAAGAGTCGGACATGCCTGAGTAACTTCACTTTCACTATTCACTTTCATGCATTGGAGAAGGAAATGGCAACCCACTCCAGTGTTCTTGCCTGGAGAATCCCAGGGACGGGGGAGCCTGGTGGGCTGCCGTCTATGGGGTCACACAGAGTCGGACACGAATGAAGTGACTTAGCAGCAGCAGCAGTAGACAGTATTTAGACTTGAAGCTCAAACATGAAAACCTTAGTTAATTACTTCTATTTATCTAAGATTATAGCATCATGAAAAATGGTCTTGTTTTCATTTGCCTTAATGTATCCCTAGTCCAGAACACAGTTGTCAAAATCTATCTGCTTATTGATTATATAAAAAACTGGTAAATATGAATCTTCTCTTGGTCCATGGCTTCAAGAGAAGTTCCAAGGCCTGAGAACAAAACAATAGTTGACAAAACCTTCACCTTCTAAGAGGCTTCCTTGGTGGCTCAGATGGTATAGAATCTGCCTACAATGCAGGAGACCCAGGTTCAATCCCTGGGTTGGAAAGAATCCCTGGAGAAGGGAATGGCAACCCTCTCCAGTATTCTTGCTTGGAGAATTCCATGGACAAAGGAGCCTGGCAGGCTACAGTTCTTGGCATTGCAAATTCAGTGACTAAAATTTTCACTTCCCCTTCTAAAGTGAGGCTCCAGAGTTCCATTGCTGTCAATGACAAAAATTTTCTGTATCTGTGCTGTCCAACATGGTTGCTACTAGCACATGTGTGTATTGAGCAGTTGGAAGTGACTAGTGAGCTTGAGGAACGGAATCTTACTTTATTTTATTGTGATTAATTAAAATCTAAACTTACATAGCTACATGTGGTGAGTGGCTACTATGATGGACAGTGCAGGCTAAGACAATCTATGTTGTTATCAAGGAAGTGGCTAGAACCTAGGGTAACCTCTCTCTATGCCTTCAGGTACCTCCAGGTATAAGGGAAGAGGAGAAAGGGCACTTTCTGTAGGATCATACTGTAATTAAGTTTCAGTATGCTGTGAACTATTCATCTCTTCTCACAGGAGGGCAGAGCATACTGCTTACCCTTCTATCCTCTCAAAGGAGTATTTTTTTTTTCCAGAAAACAAAAAATTTGATTTGTTTTCACTCCTCCCCCCCTCAATTAGTATTCCTTTATTGTTTCTTTTCTGTGCTTAAACTTTAAAAATCTTCAAACATAAGGATAAGATTATAAAACCTCTATGTATCCATCACTCAGTTTCTTCAGTTATCAACTCATGTTTAACTTTGTTTTGTCTCACTACCCACTCACTCCTACCCCGTCAAGATTATTTTAATGTTGGGTATTTCACTATGTACCTTTATAAGATAAGGACTCAAAAACACAGAGGGAGTTGGGTTTTAAGTTACCACTAGAAGTTTACAGGCAGAGACTGCTATCAGACACCCTGAAGAAGAGTCTGTAGGTGAGGGATGGGCTAAGTGACTTGTACTAAAGAAGGTTTCACTTCCCAGCTTGCTGAGCAAAGATCCCAGGCCCACAGTATTACAAGTCTGTGCTTATTAGTGGAGCGTATCATGTCCCATTTTAACAGACTCACCCAAGAGGTGTGAGGTAACCTCAAGTGAGAGGTGAATGCTGGGCATCAGAGGCTATCAGAAAAGTTGTAAATAGCCATTTAGAAGCAGGCATCTCCATGCCAGATAGGCAACTGTAGATCCTGAGTGCAAATCTCTATGGGACCCACAGGAGGGTCAAGAAAAAGAGTTAGTTTTAGACATTTTCAATACTCAGGGTATCAATGCTAAGTTAACTAGATGATAAATGTTAAACTCAACATTAAAAAAACTAAGATCATGGCATGTGGTCCCATCACTTCTTGGCTAACAGATGAGGAAAAAGTGGCAACAGTGACAGATTTTATTTTCTTAGGCTCCAAAATCACTGTGGCTGGTGAATACAGCTGTGAAATTAAGACACTTGCTCTTTGGAAGAAAAACTTTGACAAACCTAGACAGCGTATTAAAAAGCAGAGACATCATTTTGCCGACAAACATCCGTAATCAAAGCTGTGGTTTTTCCAGTTGTCATGTATGGATGTGAGAGTTGGACCATAAAGAAGGTTGAGTGCCAAAGTATTGATGCTTTCTAATTGTGGTGCTGGAGAGGACTCTTGAGAGTTCCTTGATAGCAAAGCGGTCAAACCAGTCAATCCTAAAGAAAATCAACCCTAAATATTCATTAGAAGGACTGATGCTGAAGCTGAAGCTCCAATACTTTGGCCACCTGATGCAAAGAGCTGATTCATTGGAAAAGACTCTGCTGCTGGGAAATATTGAAGGCAGGGGGAGAAGGGAATGACAGAGCAAACTCTGGGAGATAGTAGAGGACAGGGAAGCCTGGCAGTCCGTGGATTCACAACGAGTTGGACACAACTTAGTGACTGAACAACAACAACATATATTCTTAGTTCTGGGAAACCTCTTCTGTTCTATATAGCTCTTCTGTCTCTCAACTCCAGGCCCCAAGCTCAATCCTGGAAAACTGGAGACTTCATAGTTAGTGGAGGAAGAGGGACTGAAGTAGAAAAATAATGCAAAACCAATCATATTTTTCTCCAACACAGATTTCTCAGCTCAAAACTGACTCAAGCTGAAGGAAGGAAGAAGGTTTCAAAAGGATTTGAGATTGCATTGGACTGGACTGGAATGTTTCATATGTGAGAGTAATCAGAAAAGCTATGTCATCTACCTGGGGTTTCATCCAGCATCTGAGAAAGAATTATTTGACAGCATGAGTTTAACTGGGAGTGGGTTAGGAAGACTAAATTTCCTCTCTTGCACCTGCTGAGTCCAGCTCACTTGGTAAACAGATTACAGTAATAAGGATAATTGTACATTATTAATGATACATTGATAGTGATGGTGATGAATAGCTAACATTTATCAAGTATTTGCAACCTGCTAGGTACTCTTCTAAGCATTTTATCTGTTTTAACCCCTCAGCTGGAGATTCATATGGAGTTGATTCCTCCCTAGGAGAGGGAGCTCTGATAACTGGATTGTAAGACTTTCTGAGTCTCACTGGAAGATAAAATCACATATGCTGAAGAATCATTATCACCTAATAGTTACTGAACACACTTAACAAGCATTTCACATGCATTATTTCATTTACTACTTTAACAGCACTGTGAAATAAATTACTCATTTCATCCATTTTATAGATAAGTAAATTGGGGTTCAAAGAAATGAGGTCAATTTACCTTCTGACAGGTCTAGGCTGAGAATCTAATGCTGTGAGGCCTCAGCGTCTTGCTTTTTACCATCACCCTACATCTGAAGCCAGGACTACTGCTCACCTATTTTCACTTCTTGATAATGAGTACATCAATTATAAGAAACAAGAAATTGTCCTGTTCAAGCAAAATTAAAAGTTAGTCAGTTTGAACATTGTGAAACACTTTGGGTACTAATTAGTAATACAATTAGCTCCTTCCCTTGTCCAAAACACTCAACTTTAGCATGGAAAAACAATACAGAAAATGGCTCAAATGGACTGTCAGCGTGTATTCCGGCAAATATAGGAAAAACAAGAGCCAGGGCCAACTGTTCATTTCTGACCCCCTAGAGTCCTCCTGATCCTCGCAAATCTTCTTCCTCTCCACTTTATTTCATTGTTGTTCTTAAAATGAATTCCAAAACCCAAGAGAGGGATAAGGCTCTTACCAAGAAGAGAAAGAAAAAGCTATGCTGTTACGGTTCAGTGTATTCTGAACTCTTGAAATTTGGGGCCTATTTATACTTCAAGACAAACAGAGATCATGTTAACAATAGCAGATGTTGCGAGGGGAGGATAGAGTTTATTACAGGCAGACCTATGTGGGGTCAGAAGCAATAGGCTCTTCCTGGGGAGGAAGTCGGATGGGCAGCTGCAAGGCTAGAAAGGGCTCATGATTGTATTACAGTCCAGACTTAGAGCACGGTGTGTTGCCCAGGTCTGTGGTTGGATGCACGTGCAGCTTCACTACCCCTCACTCAGTTTTTCTTGTTGGTCTCAGGCGTTACTTCCAAAACTGCGTAGGTGGCTCAGATACAAGGAAAACCTCTAACTGTTTTGAAGGGGCTAGGAGACAACTCATATTTGCAAATATGATTGGAAGCATTTATCTTTCCTTCCCCTTCTACATCTTCTAAATATTAGCATTTAATAAAATACACATTTCTTTCATTTATTTTGAACTGCCTCCAAAGCCAGCAAATACCAGAACCTCAAATATTATGATAGGATAGGTTCTTTATTGGTTTGTTTTCTTTTCATTCTTTCTGTTTTTACTGTGTGATTCTTTTTCATTATAAATCCTTATGTTTCCAACTCAAGGAGCCTGACTAATCAGAAGGGCTTCCAGCCGAGGTAGACAAATATTCTCAGTGCAGTCCTGAGACCCTGCAGATGCAGATAGCTCTGCTATTCACAGGAAATGAAGAAGGCAGGTCCATCAGAGACAGAGGATTTCCTCTTCAGATAAAGTATGTTAGCTGTTGCATATTAGTGATATAAAGCTCTGGAGGAGAGAGGCAAGATGGTCTAATGATGGGGGAAATGGCCTCCTCTTATCCTGGATGCTGTTGAAAGCAGAACCAGAGACAAAGTTCACACATAGGTTATTTATTTGGGAAATGATCCAGGAACAGAAGCAGGGGATAGAAAGAGTGAAACAAAGGAGGGAAAGCAACTCAAGATATTACAGGAGATGCTTGATCCTCAAGGACTCGTGAAGACCCTTTTGAATTGTATCTCCATTCTTCCTATGGGCAAAAGGAAAAGATACCTGTTCATGTCTCCGATTGGTCAAAACCCTAATCCTAACACTTTCTGGTTGCATGTGTATGAATGCTAAGTGGTTCATCTCATGGGCAGCATCGGAGAGGCCCAGAGCAGAAAAGCAAACATAAGTTCATTAATGTGTACATTGTGCATACACATGGGATTACTTGATGATGAGTAACTCAAAAGAGTGGTTAGAACCTGAGCTTAGACCTTGGACATCTTAGCAAAGAAAAGTGACAAGACAAAAGAAAGGGACTTTGAACTTACAGAGGTGCTAAGTTGTGGGAAGGTAAATATATGGAGACACTAAATGTAGATCAGGGTTACGTGATAATGTTTGTGATGTGGACTTTTCTGGCACCATTTCTAGGCTAAGGGTCTAGAGTCTCAAATGACTAACTTTAGTCCTTCCTGGTAGAGAGAGGGAGGGGAGACACTATTACAAAAGGCAGAGATCTTTTCTTGTATCTGCTATTTCTAAATTGTTTTCAGCTCAAAATAATCAATATGCCAAACTGAGGGGGGGGTGGGTTTTGGGGGGAGGAAGGGGAAGACATATACTGTTACCTTTCAAAAGTTACCTAGAACCACTGTAAAACCCACATCCATCCTTATTTTACTTCTGTGATTATAATTAGGGCAAATTACAATGAATTCCTGTGTGTTTGACCATGGGCTTTTAACATTGTAAGTGCCATGCATATCACCTAATAGATTTAATTTTTATCTAAATTTGTATTAAGATTATTAAGTTGAAATTTTATCCTTGGAAATTGACGATCTGTGTATGCTGCTTCTCTCTATGTAGGCCACAAAGGATAATTTCAGCTCAACAGCACCAGTGATTAAACAGTTTTTCTGCCCATTACACAACACATGTAATTTTCTGTTATTACTGCTGATTGAATTCAGGGCCAACTCAGGCAGAACTGTGAGACAGGCACTGATTTTCTTTGGTGTTTGCCTTCTCACTTCCCTTTTCTCCTTCAAGCATCTATCCTGGCCTTATTTCCAGTTGTTACTTGGGTATTTTCACTTTAATAGAAAATTGCTGCTAGTAAAAAGTCTTTAAGGTCCAACTAAATGAATCTTTCCTGGTGGACTTTTAGATGGAAATGGGGCCCTATGAGAGAGACATTTTCTGGAGAAGGGCAGCCATCAATCTGTGCAATGGGCGTTGCACATCTATCATGTTGGGTTGTGAGGAGCAAGTCTGAGACAAGGTCTCTGCTTGTATCTTCAAACTGTTCTTGAGGCCCTTGACCCTGTATCCCTCTGTGGCTCCAGCTGTGTCTGCTTCAGCCATAGTCAAACTTCTTAAAGGAAAAGTGCCCTGATTGACTCTTCCTTACGTCTTATTCAGTCTCTCCCACTGCACTGTGGCTTGTTTCCTCTTTTCTTCACTTAAATTGCACTGGCCAACATCAGTGATTGCAAATAACTGGATGCTTTCCCCTTATCTATATAGTCTCTGCAGAATTTGACTGAGTCTGCTCCCTGATTCTTCAAGTCACATCCTGCTTTGGTTTCCAAGGCAACGTGCTTTCCTGGTTCTCCAACTTCTCAGTAGTAGAGTACTGAAAGGGGTCGGGACCAGGGTGGAAATGTAATGTCTAGCAGTATCCCCACTCTTGGATACACATAACTAAATTTCCTTAATTCTTGTAATGAATATTTAAGCCCCTTTCTGACCTTCTTGCTAGTCTGAGTTTTTACAAAAAATTTTTTTGGAATTTCCACTGCCCCAGCCATTGCCTCCTTCTCCTTTTCTCCATCTGAGTCCTCTTCTCCTCATTCCACCAATGTTAGTGATCTTTAAAGTTTTGCCATTAACCATCTTCTTTTCCTCTTTTTCCTCTCTTTATCTTATTAATGCCCTGGCCTTCAACTCTTAGATCCCAAATCTTGACCCTTGTTTCAGATTCACCCCTAACTTCCACATCTGCATACCCAACCATCTGTTAGACATCTCCATTCTACCTATGTTAGAATGCCTTATCTTCAGCCCTCCATCTCTTATAAGTCTCCCAAATTAGTAGTTTAGTCACCCTTGCTGCTTCACCATCTCAGCCCCTTCTTTCATGTAGTCTTCATGTAGTCACAATGGCTTGCCAAATACATTAAAGTTGATAAATTCATCCTCTTTTCCATTTTATCCCTACTACCTTGGTGTGGGCCTTTATCTGAGCTATAGCAGTGAATACTGTTCTGTCTCTCCCTACTTTTTGTTATTGTTCAGTTGCTAAGTCATTCCCAACTCTTTGCGACCCCATGGACTATAGCCCACCAAGCTCTTCTATCCATGGAATTCTCCAGGCAAGAATACTGGATTGCATTGTCATTTCCTTCTCCAGGGGATCTTCCTGATCCAGGGATTGAACCTGTGTCTCCTGCATTTTTCCTACTCTAAACCTCTATAATTCTATTAATGCAATCTACCCATGGAAGACATGCTTTTTCTAAAATGCAAATGTGATCATATAAACATCAGCGTAAAACTTTTAACTGGTCTCCCTCTATTTTATAAAATAAAATCTAAATTCATTACTGCAATATCTGATAGGCTGTGTGATAGGACCTCCCTTACAAGGCCAGTCCTCCTTTTAGGCCACCATATCCCTCCACAGTAAAATTAAACATTCCATGTTGCTCGAAGCCTCTGTACCTTTGGTCAGTATGTTCTTCTGACTCATTCTCTTAATTTCAACAGTGAAATGAAGGGATTGTGGATACACTCCCTTTCTACAGGTATTGATTGATGGATGTGAATGTCAGGGGAAGGACAAAGAAGGGCAGAAGATGTATCATGTCTCATCTGGTTCCTACTGCCTTTCATTAGCATTAGCAGGACTGACAGAACTTTCTGAGGTAGCAATACCTTCTTGGAAATGTACTAGGAATCTTTCAAACTAGGATCATTAGAGCAGAGATATGAATAACCTATGTCCCTCAGAAACAGCAGAGCACCTTCTAAACCCTTGTATTTGTGTTTATAGCCAGATAAGCTTTCGGGAATTAAAACCAAAGGTGGACCTTTTGGTGTAATGCAGAGAGATGCCAAAGTTGTCATCTAATTGATATCTGAAGACAAAAAGTTATGAGCCTTTTAGTGCTTCATTCACCAGCCAGGTTGCCACATTTTAGGTCATGGTTCACCGCTGACCTCCTCAGGAGAGAGGAGATGTAAGAATTTGGTTTCCTTATGAATTTATAAAATATGTGAATAGTTTGGGTGTTTATTACCTATTGTATATTGCATTAGTTTGAAAGGTAAAAAATAATATTAGAGTTTTCTCCCTTCTTTCTTCTACCTTGGATTTATATTGAGTAATCTGGAGTTTTCTTGTTTGTTGTAAATTCTCATTTTAATTCTTGAGATGGCTAGGGAACAATTCTCCATTAACTGGAGCTTTCAAATAAACAGAACCTTAATTGTCAGAATAAAAAAAGGTTATTATAACAGATGTAGTAAAAACATAAATAAAATACCTGATTGTGTTCTCATTGTCCCTTTCAATTCAGGCAAATTACCTGGAATGCCTGTTTATAAAGCTATACCATGAAAATAGACCAGGATGGTCATTCAGAAGCGACACAGAAAGATCCTTTTTACTAATATTTCAAGAAGAGAAATATACATTTTTAGAGAAATTTTCAACAGCATTTTCCTAAGTCCTCCCTCTGTGTTTATGTAGCACTTTAAACAAATGTTTATGTAGCACTAAAATATATATGTATATGTTTATATATACATTTTTATTGCAGACATGATACATATCATTATTGTACTTTGTCCATTTGTCTTTCTGCTCTTTAATTTTAGTGCTTTGAGGGCAGGAAACCATTCTTTGCATCCTCATCACCTACCACAAATTCAGGAGAATTATAGTAAATAATATTTAATTGAAGGCAACTTCAAACAAAAAATGGATTTCTGATAATTCCAAGTCCCAGAGAAAGTTTGGTACATTCCCTGTCATTTATTGAGGTCTTAGAAGATAAAATTTATGGCAATAACTTCTGTTAATTACATTGTCCAA